>NC_052154.1:171218124-171518124 GCF_902713615.1 Scyliorhinus canicula | reverse complement strand
ACCCTCTTCCTTTGCTCCCACACCAGTCACCAACAAATGTACAAGAAATACCTACTTGGCCAAGCTACATCTGGCAAGGAAGCTCCTTTGCAATAATAATAATCTTTATTAGTGTCACAGGTAGGCTTGCGGCACTAATAAAGGTTATTATTATTGCAAAGTAGTGTCCTTGTAGAGACTGGTGGTCACAGTTTGCATTCAAGCTTTTTAATATTGCTAGTTTCTCCACCTCCAGGTTACAGAGCTCAGAGTTGGTATCGCATTTTGTCATTTTGCTCCATTTATAAATTAACGTCAGAAAATGCCAAAACTGTCAAATTCAATAAAACCTCAGTAAGAATGTTTGTTGATCATTGTTCGGTGTTTGACGTTACTGAATGGCAACTTGGAAATTTCCTTCATGAAAATTTGGCTGTTTGGAGAAACTTTTGACTGATACAATTTCCATTCTTTGGAAAGAATTGCAAATGTTGAAATTTTGTTGATGTAAGGATAAGCCCAACAACTCCACAGCAGTCACTTGAATCTCAGTGGCGGGGAAACCTCTAGAAATGATAATCCAGCACAACATTAACAGTCAGTTGGAGAAATATGGATTAACTAAGGAAAGCCAGCACAGTTTTGGGAAAGGCAAATTTTGTTAAACTAAATTTGCGGGCAGCTTTTTGATGAGTTAACAGAGAGGATTGATGAGGGGAATGCAGATGATGTGATGTGAATGGACGTTCAAAATGCATTTGATAAAGTGCATACCAGGCCTGTCAGCAAAGTTCCCCGTCCAAGGGATAAAGAGTGGCAGCCGAGACACAAGATTAGCTGAGTGACAGGGAATAGAGTACAATCATGTTTTTTTGTCAGACCAGACAACAGATTACAGTGGGTCCCCTGGGGATCAGCATTAAGACTGCTTTCCTTGATCCATATTAATGACCTAAACTTGGATGAGTAGAGCACAATTTCAAAAATTAGCAAGTGACCTGGTGTGGGCGGCACAACGGCACAGTGGTTAGCACTGCTGCCTCACAGCACCAGGGTCCCAAGGTTCAATTCCAGCCTCGGGTGACTGTGTGGAGTTTGCACTTTCTCCCCGTCTCTGTGTGGGTTTCCTCCAGGTGCTCCGGTTTCCTCCCACAGCCCAAAGATGTGCAGGTTAGGCAGATTGGCCATGTTAAATTGCCCCTTAGTGTCCAAAAAGGTTAGGTGGGGCGACTGGGTTACGGGAATAAGATGGCGGCGTGGGCTTAGGTAGGGTGCTCTTTCCAAGGGCTGGTGCAGACTTGATGGGCCGAATGGTCTCATTCTGCATTGTAAATTCTATGATTCTATGACCCCAAACTTGGAACTGTGATGAACAGAGTGATAGACTTCGAGAGGGTAGAAGGGCTGGTGGAATGGGAGCACACTTGATAGATGAAATTTAATGCCGAAAAGTGTGAAGTGTTACATTTTGGTGGGAAGAACAAGGAGAGGCAATATAAAATAAAGGATATAATTCGAAAGGTTGGTCAGGTACAGAAGGACCCAATGGTCATTGAAGGTGACAGGGCAGGTTGAGAATGTAGTTAAGAAGACATATGGGATCCTAGGCTTTATGAATAAGGACATAAGAGCACAAACAAAAGGAATTTCTGGTGAAACTGTGGGTGCGATCCTCCGGCCACGCTACGTCAACAAAGCACCTCACCGCAATACAACGTGGCCGGTGAAAGCCGGGAGACCCTGCTCCCAGGATCTACCTGGCTGGCAATGGGCGGGATCACCTTTTGGAAAATCTGCATATGAGAGTGAGGCAGTAAGCCTTACTCTAATGTGCAGGTTCCTCAGCTACCTGAGGCTTTGGGATTCAATCCCTTCGCCTCGGGCGAGCACTGTTTGGTAATGGTCCCCATTTGTCGGGTCCCGACAGATGGAATGGCACTTGTGTGGGTCTTCAAGGGGATTGCATGCCATTGGGCAGTGTGCTGCCCTGGCACTGCTTGTGCCACCTGGGTACCCTGACAGTGCCACCCTGGCATGGCCAGCCTGCCACACTGGTAGTGCCACCTGTGTGCCAGATAAGATGCCCAGGTGACACTGCCACCTGGCAGGGATACTACCAAATTGGCACTGCCAAGGTACCAAACTGGCTTTTTTTTTTGCATGTGGGCAATTAGACCGGGGTTGCCTGCTGTGGGTGTTTGGGGGGGGGGGGGGGGGGGGGGGTGGAATGGATGGTGGGGGGGGAATGGATGGTGGGGGGGAATGGATGGCGGGGGGAATGGATGGTGGGGGGGAAATGGATGGTGGGGGGGGAATGGATGGTGGGGGGGAGTGGAGCATTCCCCGTTTATGCCCCTTATCCAATGGGAGTCGTGCTGAATAGCCATGTATTCCTCGGGGCTGCCAGTACCCGGAAACACGAAACTAAACGCTCTCGCTCAAGAACTTTGTTCCCTTTTGAGAAGATCGAGCCGATTATAAAACATTAATTCAGCCTTAACTGGAGTGCTGTGTCCAATTCTGGGCACCAGGTTTCAGAGAGGCTGGGAAGGCAGTAAAGTGGGTGCAGAAAGGATTTACAAGAATGGTTCCAGTGATGAGGGATTTCAGTTACCGGGATAGATTGGGGGAGCTGTGATTATTGGCTTAAATGAAGATTGAGAGGAGATTTGATAGATGTGTTCAAAATCAGATGGTGAGAAACTGTTTCTATTGACAGAAGGATTGAGAACCAGCGATCAGTGGTTTAATGTGAATGGAAAAGAAGCAAAGGTAACATGAGGGAAACATTTTTGTACAGCAAGTGGTTAGGTTCTGATATGCACTGCCTGAGAGTGTGGTGGAGGTAGATTCAAAAGGGAATTGGATAAGCACTTCAAGAGAAAACATTTGCAAGGCTACGGGATAAGGGCAGAGTTAGTGGAACTCTCTGTGTTGCACTTTCAGAGAGTCGGTGCGGTCATGGTGGGTGAATAGCCTCATCGACTGTAACCATTCCGAGATTCTATGATAAGAGATACTTTCTGTGGTGCAAGAGGTTACTCTCATAGAGTTGAAATCATTGGCTTTCTTTTTTATAAGTATACTTTGAGAGGGGAAAAGCTCAATTTCATTATATATGCACACAATCATCCTTAGCATTGCTTACAGTACAAAAGAGGAATATGGCACTTTCTTATCAATCTCTGAAGACTTTGCTGTGCACCTTGTCTTCAGCTCCAGACACTCTGCCTCACCTTTTTTGTTTCTTTTTCTCTCCTACTTCCCCACTGTGGTGAATGTATTCACCATAATATAAGTTGTCTGTATAGTACTGTGGCCTATGGCCAGGGAATGGTAATATGATTACAGCACGGGGCAGCACGGTAGCATGGTGGTTAGCATAAATGCTTCACAGCTCCAGGGTCCCGGGTTCAGTTCCCGGCTGGGTCACTGTCTGTGCGGAGCCTGCACGTCCTCCCAGTGTGTGCGTGGGTTTCCTCCGGGTGCTCCGGTTTCCTCCCACAGTCCAAAGATGTGCGGGTTAGGTGGATTGGTCATGCTAAATTGCCCGTAGTGTCCTAAAAAGAAAGGTTAAGGGGGGTTGGGTTACAGGTATAGGGTGGATACGTGGGTTTGAGTAGGGTGATCATTGCTCGGCACAACATCGAGGGCCGAAGGGCCTGTTCTGTGCTGTACTGTTCTATGTTCTACTTCCATGTGTCGTACTGGAACTCTGGTGGGCTCCGCCTCGTGCTCCACCCCCCCCCCCCCCACCCCCACCCCCACCCCCCACCTCCCAGGGCGGTATATAGACCTGCTGCCTGTGGGCGGCGCTCATTGTTACAGCAGTCACAGGCAGGCAGGTTCTTGGATAATAAAGCCTATGTTCACTCGTTCTCATCGTCTTGTAGTGAATTGATGGTACATCACCCACCTTTTAGATAAGAGGTGGTGGTAGCGTGACCTGGTTCAATAGAGAATGGAACCACCTTTGCCTGCAAGCTAGCACTATTGCTTCACATCTCCAGGGACCCGGGTTCAATTCCCGGCTGGGTCACTGTCTGTGTGGAGTCTGCACATTCTCCCATTGTGTGTGTGGGTTTCCTCCGGGTGCTCCAGTTTCCTCCCACAAGTCCCAAAAGATGTGCTTGTTAGGTGAATTGGATATTCTGTATTCTCCCTCTGTGTATCCGGACAGGCGCCGGTGTGTGGCGACTAGGGTCTTTTCACAGTAACTTCATTGCAGTATTAATGTAAGCCTACTTGTGACACAAATAACGATTATTATGTTATAAAAGCTGTAATGGAGATAGAGTACAAGAGTAGACTTCAGTAGCTCCCTTCTCATCTCCCCCTATCTCTCATGCTTAAACAACAGCAGTTTGCAGTTATATCACTGTAAAACATACTAATGGTAAGATCTACAGAAATGAGCGTTGCTGCAAGGTAACAGTCGCTACTGCCTGACTGTTCTCAGCTACGTCTGAACTCTGTGTGGCTTCCGCAATATGTACACTAAACCCGATAGTGAACTAGGTTTCAATAAGAAGTTGGAGATAATGAACAGGAAACCGTCCTTCATCAGTGAATTTATCCGATGCCTCTACAGGAATTCGAGAGAAGGGATGCTGCTGAAATTGGTCTATATGCCAACAGGCTTGTCGTAAATTGGCAGCATATTTTTTTTTTAACAATGCTATTTATTTTCCAACGACTTGGAGAACTTTGCCAAAATGCTTAATGTCAAAACAAGGAAAAGTGACGTTGAGACCAGGAAATGAATCTTCAAAACCAGTTTGACCTGTCGTCTGTAAGCCTCAATGGAAAGAAGATTGGGCCTGATGAAAAATCCAGTGTGGATTCACTATGAGCCCATTTCATCTCACATAGATCAACCGTCAGCCTCCCGCAATATCACCGCTTACTCAGGGACGTAGTTGTGACTCTCCCTCCAGCACTGTAATATTCTCCCTCATTCATACTGCACCCCCTTCCTCTCTGCTTTCCTTCCCTACCTTACCTGAACATCTCAGGTTTAGGAATATTTAGCGCCCAGTCCAGCCCTTTATTGAGTCAGATCTCCATTAATTGACCTTGCAGTCTGCTTATGAGCCCTTGTTTGACTTCAGGATGTGCGTACTGAAAACAACGAGAACATGGCCTTATAAGTTAAGCAAGATGTGCACAACCCACCATAGCACCAGACAAAGGCAATATGCTTTATGCAATATAAGCTCCTGACAAAAGAGTATATGTTTCCAAGATTCTCATAACAGTCTGATAAACAACAAATATGTTTCTGGTTAATAAGGAAAAAAGTACCCACAGATTTAAACCAAAATTGCCTTACTCCCTTCACCAATATTATATGCTGCTTTTTTTATCATTTCCTCTCCATGCCAGGTAAGAGACCACTGATGTGAAGTGTCCTTTGATACCTCAGGCAAATGACCATTCTCCACAGTTAGCAGGCTGGTCACTTGGGCCAGGCGGAACAATTGAACGTAATCCTGCCTCTGCTGGTCTCCACACAATCAGAGTAACAGTGGGTATCTGAGTGATTTACTTTCTCTTCTCTCTGGTCCCTACCTCATCTCAGCAACAATCCTCACCCCCACCCCCTCACCTCTTCTCTCTGGTCCCTACCTCATCTCAGCAACAATCCTCACCCCCACCCCCTCACCTCTTCTCTCTGGTCTCTACCTCATCTCAGCAACAATCCCCACCCCCTCACCCCCACCCCACCCAGGGTGGTACTGAGGCTCATTTTAACATCATCCTGCTTGCACCATGGCTGAAGTTTGCAACACTTAAAAGGAAACAATTTTCAAAATAGGTTATTGTGTTTTCTTAAATTAATTAATTAACGATTTTACTGCAAAGTGAACAAGTGGCTACCTGGGTTTAGTCCTACCCTGACATCCCTATTTAGCTGGCAGCTGGGTACATTTGGTGCTCCCAAAGCTGAACCCCTGTTTCTCCCTCAGCAGCTGAAGGAAAATGCTGCAGCCATTGTGGTCGACCGCAGATCAGACACTAAGCAGATTTTGAGAATGAATATACATCCTCCCTGTTTTGTGATACCAACGTTGATGTTGCTGCTTCACGGTCTGAAACCATACAACCTACAAAGCCTTTTATATAAGAAAGGAATGAGATTCAATATGTTGCCCAAATTTACAATGGAAGAGTACTCTGGGCGCGATTCTCCCAAAACGGGAGAAATCGTAAGTTCGCCCCTTCCCGACCGGGAACCGATTCTGGTCCCCGGTCGGGGCTAGCAGCCCGACGCCGCAAGCTCCGGCATCACGGGCTTAACGAATTTCGTTAAGCCCGCTTGCCGGAGTTAGCGCCGGCTGACGCGTCATATGACGTCAGCCGCGCATGCGCGGATTGGAAGACTCCAACCCGCGCATGCGCGGATGACATCATCGCGTATTTGCGCGAAACCCGCGCATGCGCGGGCCGGGTTGCCCCTCAGCCGCCCCGCGAATGGATACTGCGGGGCGGCGGAAGGACAAATAGTGTGCGGGCATCGGGCCCGCTGCCCGCGATCGGTGCCCACCGATCGCGGGCCCATGACACCCTTGGCACGGCCGTGGTACTGCCGTGCCAATCGGTGCCATGGTTATAAAAAGCGAGTTGTTCCCGCCGTTTTTACGAACGGCCAGACCAGGTGTGTTTGCCGTTCGTAAAAACAGCGTAAAGGGCTGGGACTTCGGCCCATCGAACAGCTGTGAATCGCTGCCGGCCGTAAAAAAACGGCGGCAGCGATTCGTGTCGGGAGTTGGGCGGGGGGGGGGGGAGAATAGCGGGAGGGCGGGAAAAATGTCGGAAAGGCCCTCCCGCTATTCTCCGACCCGTCGTGGGGGGCGGAGAATCGGGCCCTCTGTGTTTGGCAATCATGTCATTTTTAAAAATTCATTGTTGCAAATTGAACTGTTTTTACACAGTAGCTTTCATTTCCTTGACGGTTTGATGATCGGGAAGTAACTGAACCCTTTCTCCATTCTGAAGAACTGCTGTGTGTATTGTCCAGCAGAGATGTGAGCTGAGAAAGGCATGCGTACATATTGAAATCCAAGACCGCAAACCTTCAAATTTTAAGAAAGGTCCTAAACCTGCGACATTAGCTCGGTTTTTATCTCCACAGATGCTGCCTGACCGGCTGAGTATTTCCAGCATCTTCTCTCCTTCTTTCAGATTTCCAACATCTGCAGTAGCTTTCTTTTACTTTTAAGTTCCTTATTTCTTTTTTAACTGAGCCTGTCCGCACAATACACAAAACGAAAAAATAAACAATTTCAAAGTAGTTAATGGATTTGTTCGATGATTCACTGTACAGTTCAGCAAGGCCACAGGATTGTTTGGAACCAAATACTGTTAATAATAACTTTTTTTAATGCGATTCAATTTTTATACTAAAATCAACATGCAGGGTGAACCCAGTTTTTTTAAATAATTGAATACAAACCCCATTTATTCCCACTGTGAACTTCCTTACAGTATAGTTTTCTGGATCGCATGATTTAGGGTTGTTATGTTGCTGAGGCTCTTGTTCCCCAGGGTATGGACTGTCGAGACTATCTTCAAATCACAAATAGTCATTGTTTATACTCTTCTGATTTATCGCTATGACTACAAGGATGTTTGTTATGTGTATGCAAATATGTAGCACAGAATTGTCAGTACATCAATATAGGCAGAATAAACTGACATGGGCACTGTCAAATTGTGCCAATAAATCTGTTGCCAAACTTAGATAAGGATTGATAAAATCTAAACAGGTGCCGGCTGTGGTGGTATGGATATGAGCACTGCCATTGGTGCAGAGCACTGGCTTCCCGTTGGCTCTGGCTGGTCATGTGCCTCTCGTCCGATTGGTTGGGACTAGTCATGTGACTGCTCTCCAATTGGTCGAGAGGCAAGTAGGCCCCGCCTCCGAGGCGGGGTATAAGTACCCAGAGTCCCCGGCGGTCGGCCATTCTCTGTAGTCGACCACCGGGCTAACAACTAGCAGATTAAAGCCACTATTCGGATCCTAAATGTGTCTTGAGTTGAATTGATGGTACATCAATTTAATCAGCTAGAACTTTGGAATGGAGCTTCGCATCAAGCCTGACTGCCTCCGCACCAGCCCGCATGCTGCAAATGCGTCTGCAATTTTTAAACACTGGCAGGCGTGTTTTAATAGCTACCTGACGACTGTAGCCGGCAAGCCCACCAAGGAGCAGAAACTCCACATCCTCCACTCATGCGTGGGCACATCGGTCTACGCAATGATCGAAGACAACGGCGACTTTGATGCGGTCATGGAGATTCTTAAATGACACTTTCTCCGGCCGGTCAACGAAGTATACGTACATCTCCTGACGACCAGACAACAGTTCCCTGGTGAGTCCCTCGACGAGTTTTACCAGGCCCTCGCAGCTCTAGGGAGAACGTGCGCATGTCTCCAAGTTTCGGCAACGGAGCACATGGAACTTCTAATCAGAGACGCTTACATTGCTGGCATACAGTCTCCTTCTATCCGCCATCGATTGTTAGAGAAGAACGCCCTCAGCCTAGCTGTGGCAACCTCCCTGGAGGTTGCTGACCTGAACGCCCGCGCATACGCCCCCGGCCACGCAGCAACCCCCTGGACTTCATGGCACGCACCACCTCCATCCTCCGTGGACCCCGACCCCCCCCCCCCAAGCCTGCGCCGCGGGTCGCTCCGACAAACTAGCGGGGCCCCGTTGCTATTTCTGTGGCCTCTCAAAGCACCCCCGCCTGCGCTGCCCGGCCCGCTCCGCTCTGTGTAAATGCTGCGGGAAGAAGGGCCACGACGGGGTGGTCTGCCAGACCAAGTCGGTCGCTGCTGTTCCGCGCAGCGACCGCGGATCGCCCCCCCCGGGCCCCCCAGGGCCCCACGCTGCCCACCAACCTCTCCGGCCCCCGCAACGGCCCCATGGTCCTCCCGACCTGCGCCCTCAGCTGCCCCGACCGGCTCGCGGACACCACTGACACTGCCCCCAGCCGCCACGAGGCTCCCACGGGTGCCGCCATCTTGGGGCCCGGACGCCATGTGCGGGCCATGGGCGCCGCCATCTTGGGGCCCCGGCTCCACATGCGGGTCCTGGGCGCCGCCATCTTGGGGCCCCGGCTCCACGTGCGGGTCCTGGGCGCCGCCATCTTGGGCCAACTCAGAAGGCCCTGCAAGCGACTCTGCCACCGAAGAGGATCTGGAACTCTCACCACGACTGGCTTCCATCAAGCTCAACCAGTCGAGACCACGCACGATCGCCAAGACTAGAACAATGGTTCAGCTCAACGGACACAAAACGAGGTGCCTGCTGGACTCCGGGAGCACGGAAAATTTCGTCCACCCCGATACGGTAAGACGCTGCGCGCTCCCCATCCACCCAGTTAAACATAAAATTGAATTGGCCTCAGGTTCGCATTCCGTTCAAATCACCGGGTGCTGCATAGCGGACCTCACAGTTCAGGGGAGGGTTTTCACAAATTTCAAACTCCTCATTCTTCCCCGTCTATGCGCTCCGGCACTCTTGGGCCTGGACTTCCAGTGAAACCTGCAGAGCTTAACCTTTCAATTCGGCGGCCCTATTCCTTCTCTTACTGTTTGCAGCCTCACGTCCCTCAAAGTGGACCCCCCTTCCTTGTTTGCTAATCTCACCCCAGATTGTAAACCCGTCGCCACTCGGAGCAGACGATACAGTGCCCAGGACCGGACCTTCATCGGGTCCAAGGTCCAGAGGCTCCTTAAGGAAGGAGTTATTGAGGCCAGCAACAGTCCCTGGCGAGCCCAAGTGCTGGTAGTTCGGACTGGGGAGAAAAACCGGATGGTCATCGATTACAGTCAGACCATCAACAGGTTTATGCAGCTGGACGCGTATCCACTCCCCCGTATTTCCGACCTGGTTAACAGGATCGCGAAGTACAAAGTCTTCTCCACGGTGGACCTTAAGTCCGCCTACCACCAGCTCCCCATTCGCGTGAGTGACTGAAAGTACACCGCGTTTGAGGCAGATGGGCGCCTCTACCACTTCCTCAGGGTTCCATTCGGTGTCACAAATGGAGTCTCGGTCTTCCAACGGGAGATGGACCGAATAGTCGACAAGCACGGTTTACGGGCCATCTTCCCGTATCTCGATAACGTCACCATCTGCGGCCACGACCAGCAGGACCACGACATCAACCTCCAAAAATACCTCCGAACCACAAAACTCCTTAATTTAACTTACAATAAGGATAAGTGCGTGTTTAGCACCGACCGTCTAGCCATCCTTGGCTACGTAGTGCGTAACGGAGTGATAGGCCCCGATCCCGAACGCATGCGCCCCCTGATGGAGCTCCCTCTCCCCAACTCTCTCAAATCCCTCAAACGCTGCCTGGGCTTCTTCTCATACTATGCCCAGTGGGTCCCCAACTACGCCGACAAAGCCCGCCCCCTCATCCAGTCCACCTCCTTTCCCCTGTCGATGGAGGCCCGCCAGGCCTTTAGCCGCATCAAAGCGGATATCGCAAAGGCCACGATGCATGCTATCGACGAGTCCCTCCCATTCCAGGTCGAGAGCGACGCGTCTGACGTAGCTCTGGCGGCCACCCTGAACCAAGCGGGCAGACCCGTGGCCT
This sequence comes from Scyliorhinus canicula, assembly GCF_902713615.1. Classification (NCBI taxonomy): domain Eukaryota; kingdom Metazoa; phylum Chordata; class Chondrichthyes; order Carcharhiniformes; family Scyliorhinidae; genus Scyliorhinus; species Scyliorhinus canicula. The sequence goes on along the minus strand of NC_052154.1, from coordinate 171,507,528 downwards.
TCTTCTCCCGGACCCTCCACCCTTCCGAAATCAGCCACTCCTCGGTGGAAAAGGAGGCACAGGCCATAGTCGAAGCTGTGCGATATTGGAGGCACTATCTGGCCGGCAGGAGGTTTACCCTCCTCACAGACCAACGGTCAGTAGCTTTCATGTTCGCCAATGCACAGAGGGGCAAGATTAAGAACGACAAGATCTTGCGGTGGCGGATCGAGTTGTCCACGTACAACTACGATATCTTGTATCGTCCTGGGAAGCTCAACGAGCCTTCCGATGCCCTATCCCGCGGTACCTGCGCCAGCGCGCAGATTGACCGCCTCCACACGGACCTCTGCCATCCAGGGGTCACCCGTTTCTACCATTTTATTAAGACCCTCAACCTGCCCTACTCCGTCGAGGAAGTCAGGACAGTCACCAGGGACTGCCACGTCTGCGCCGAGTGCAAACCGCACTTTTACCGCCCCGAACGAGCGCATCTGATCAAGGCATCCCGCCCCTTTGAACACCTATAGACTTCAAGGGTCCCCTCCCCTTCAACAACCGTAACACTTATTTCTTGAGTGTTATCGACGAATACTCTCGATTCCCTTTCGCCATTCCCTGTCCCGACATGACCACAACAACCGTCATAAAGGCCCCCCTATCCATCTTCTCCCTGTTCGGTTACCCCGCGTACATCCATAGCGACTGGGGGTCCTCCTTTATGAGTGACGAACTGCGTCAGTTCCTGCTCAGCAGGGGCATAGCCTCTAGCAGGACGACCAGTTATAACCCCCGGGGTAACAGTCAGGTCGAGCGGGAGAATGGCACCATCTGGAAGACCATCCTGCTGGCCCTACGGTCCAGAGATCTCCCTATTCCCCGTTGGCAAGAAGTCATTCCCGACGCCCTGCATTCAATCCGGTCTCTCCTCTGTACTACCACTAATCAGACACCTCATGAACGTCTTCTTGTTTTCCCCAGGAAGTCGTCCTCAGGATCCCCTCTCCCGACCTGGCTGGCCACCCCCGGGCCCATCTTGCTCCGGAAGCATGTGCGGGTGCGCAAGTCCGACCCGTTGGTTGAGCGAGTCCAGTTACTCCACGCCAACCCGCAATATGCGTACGTGGAGTATCCCGACGGTCGGCAGGATACCGTCTCGCTCCGGGACCTGGCACCTGCCGGCGTGCGGCCTTCTTCCCCTACACCAACACCTCCCCCCCAACCCCAATTCCCCCCAGCGCCCCCACGACCCAGCGCACATGCCCCCTCTTCCCCGATTACAGCATCTCCACCACCGGCCCGGGGTACGGAGACACATCTACGACCAACGCTCCCGGAGGCAAGGACGACCATCGCCCGACGTCACCGGCTCCACTGCGACGGTCCTCCAGAACACCACGGGCACCCAACAGGCTGATCGTCTCCATCTGATGCAGCCATGGGACTTTCTTTGGACATTTTGTATTATTCTGTCGTTATTAGTAGTAGTAGTAGTATTGTTTTGCCACGAGCCAGTGGGCAGCTCACCCCTACCGATTTTCGCTGCTCATACCACCAGTCCTCGGACCCCCCCCACCCCTTTCTTTCTCCACAAGGGGTGAATGTGGTGGTATGGATATGAGCACTGCCATTGGTGCAGAGCACTGGCTTCCCATTGGCTCTGGCTGGTCATGTGCCTCTCGTCCGATTGGTTGGGACTAGTCATGTGACTGCTCTCCAATTGGTCGCGAGGCAAGTAGACCCCGCCTCCGAGGCGGGGTATAAGTACCCAGAGTTCCCGGCGGTTGGCCATTCTCTGTAGTCGACCACCGGGATAACAACTAGCAGATTAAAGCCACTATACGGATCCTAAATGTGTCTTGAGTCGAATTGATGGTACATCACCGGCTGCTTGGGATTTTGATTCATTTTTGGTCCTGTACTAATTGTCTATTTTCTCTTTCTCTCATTCATACATTTGATTATGTTCTTTGTGAATGTATCTGACTTCAGGCATGTCGCACACACGTGTGTGTACAATAACTATCGGAGTCCAGCCAACCGAGAAATAGGACAAGATTCTCTAGCCTCCACGGGGTGTTACTCGGCAGCGGGAGGGGAACCACCGTTGGCCGGCGGCGGGATCTTGCACCCCGCTGTCAATGGGATTTCCCATTGAATCCACCCCATGCCGCCAGGACAGCCACGGCAGGGGTACATCGTCAGCGGAACCCGAAGACCCCACTGGCATGAACAGCCGGAAGATCTCGCTCAGTTTCTGATTGGCTTCTTAAAGCTTTCATTTTTATAAAAATATAACATTATTTGGATGTGGGTATCATTGACGAGGATAACATATATTTTCCTATCCCAAGTTGCCCTAAGTCTATGTTCTTGAATCACCGAGTGACTTGCCAGACCACCTTAGGGAGCACTTAAGAGACAAATGAATTGGGGGAAATGTAATGTCTCCACGGGAGCGGGTTGGGAGGCCAGTGGGGTTGTATAAGGGGCTGGGAAAGTTCAGAATGTAAAGCTCATCACCTTCCTGACTCACCCCAATTAAGTCTATGGTAGGAAGAGTCAAATATAGTCTTCCTATCAGAGGCAAATTAAGACTATTAAGTAGCTACTTAAGGGCCTCAGCCAACTGACACTCGTATTCAACCAGCAGTGAGAGCTGGAGGCCATGTCATGTGGGCAAGGCACCGGGAAGCCTTCAGCCAGTTAATGGGGGGGAGGGGACTTTTCAGGCTGTCTATACCCACAGAGTAAGACCCTCACTGCCCTTTACACCAACCTCAGCAAGCCCATCCCATTTACCTGTGTTCCAGGACTCTAGCAATGATCATTCTCCTCGAGATTACTGCAGCACCATTTCTCCCAATGACATTATTGGTACTGAAGAGCTTTGGGCCTCTGATTGGCCAGCAGGTCTCGCAGGCGGAACATATGCCCGACAGGTCCTAGGAACTCCGGCGTCAGGCAGGTGACTGCCTGAGTGGGATTTAATCCCATCAGGGCTCCCGGGAATGCCTGCGTCAGCGTTGCCACTGACTCTTTAGCCAGTGGACAGGCTCGCCACTGTGATCATTAAATTCTGCCCATTGTGTACTGGAGTCATATATGAGCTCGACTCATTTTCCCTTGCCATGTCAGTCATGGCTTAATTGGTAGATAAGTCAGACTTTTTTTCGTTCAAGTCCCACTCCAGGACTTGAGCACGAAAATCAAGTGCAGTCGTGAGAGAGAGCTGCACTGTCAGAGGCACCATCAGATGAGATGTTAAACTGAGGCCTCAAATGCTCTTTCATTTGTCTCGTCAGTTGGATCTATGACATTGTTTGAAGAAGAGCAAGGAAGCTATCCCATGTGAACTGGCCAGAATTCCTCCTTCAATATCACATTAACAGAATCTGGTTTATATTCAGTTGCTGCATGTTGGAGCTTGCTTTGTGCAAATTGGCAGCTGTTTGCAACAGTCACTACACTTCAAAAACACTTTGTTGGCTGTAAACCGCTTTTGAGACATGCAGTGGTCGAGATAGATGCTGTGCTACGATCAGGTGAGGAGGGACGAACTGGCTCCCAATTATTCAACTTCTTTTTTGGTCACAACAAATGTTTAAGTATCTTTTTACGAGGATATAAATTATTCCAAATCGGAATGTATTTAACTATTTAAACTGTGAGCAATAAGGAGTCAATCAAGGAAAGAGTAAATTTATCAAGCGCTAAACTGGAGGAAAAATAATAGAAACACAGCGCCAAGCTTTTGACCCTCATGCCGTCCTTTGGGTCCGCACACATGTCCTCACACACAGAAATCAGAAATAAGGAGAGGTAAAGTCCAATAACAAAGGTAAAAGAATAGATGATTATGTGTCCTTTTATTATGCATGAAGCATCTTTTTAAACATTGCAGCTGAATTAAGTTATCTGGTTTCTTGGATGCAGTCAGATGTGATGGCGGCCGGTTTTGCTCAGCTGGTTGGGCAGCTGGTTCATGATGCAGAATGAGGACAGCAGCGCTGGTTCAATTCCCGCACCAGCTGAGATTATTCATGAAGGTCCACCTTTTCAACCTTGCCCTTTGCCTGAGGTGTGGTGATCCTCAGATTAAATCACCACCAGTCAGCTTTCCCCTTCAAAAGGGAAAGCAGCCGATGGTCACCTGGCACTATGGCGACTTTACTAGAGAATGTTGCAATTATTATGAGATCCCGGTTGGCTTCTCAAACCGGGCAACATGCTTATTCCCAAAGGGAAAGGGTGCGAGAAGCCCTCGGTTTGTTTCCACTGATGTAGGCTTTGGAAACTGCCAACTTGCAATCACTCCAATGTCTAGGCAGTCTTACCTTGAAATAGATTGTGTATTTCCAAAAAATTTGAGTGCGTCTGTGTATGACAGCTATTGTTTCAATATCCAGTACTTTGCATTTATAATGTCTCTTCCTGAGACAGTTACAAGTTTCAATGTGTGTCTGGACTGTAGGAAATAGCTCTCTCTTCACACTCCCCTGAAGGTGGTTTGTTGGTTATTCACCTTCACTTTGAAATGTAGCCTTGCATTTTTAGGCAATTTGCTCTGTCTCTGTTCAAATTTAAAAATTACTAGTCAGTTGAAAGTTGACAAATCATATATTTTTAAAATAAATTTGGAGTACCCAATTATTTTTTTTTCCAATTCATAGAATTTACAGTGCAGAAGGAGGCCATTCGGCCCATCGAATCTGCACTGGCCCCTGGAAAGAGCACCCTACAGAAGCTCACACCTCCACCCTATCCCCGTTACCCAGTAGCCCCACCGGACCTTTTTGTTTGGACAGTAAGGGCAATTTAGCATGGCCAATCCTCCAACCCTTTGGGCTGTGGGGGTGAGACCCACCCAGACACGGGGAAAATGTGCAAACTCCCCACAAACAGTGACCCGGAGCTGGGATCCATTCCGGGGCCCTCAGCGCCGGAGAAATCAAATTTTTAAAAATAGCCTCGCAACAACTGTATAAATTCAAGCCTTTCTTTCTTCAAAGGAAATTAGTGAATGAAACCTGACAGCTTCAATGTCATCACGTTTACTTAACTGAAATAAATATTTTATTTCCAGATTTTTAAAAAATAATTAAAATTGTCAAACAGCAGTGGTGGGATTTGAATTCATGTTTTCTGCATTACTGGGCCAGTAACATAACCGCCACAATACTCTATCCAGACTGAAGATATTGCCTCCAGAGCAATGAGATAATGTCTGCAGATTAACATTTCCAGTTTGAACTACAGCACTGCCTGTGTCCGGAAGTTTCCCTAACCACCATTCTGATCTAATAAATTGCATTAATGAATTTTCCAATGTTTGATCTATAAAGTAGCGATCTTGAGTTTTGAGGTTGCTTGAAACTCAAACCCAGTTTACTGCCTCTCTTAACAGGTTGTGTCAATCTTCAACCAGCCTGCCTCAGGAAACAGCTTCAAAGAAATGGCTGCTTCCTTCTTGCAGGATTGGCAACATTAATTTGGTCGACAGTGATTTTATTCCATAACGTGGTGGACGCTCGGGTAAAGATTGCATCCTGCCAACGTAAGCTCACCAGCCGAAACTATGCACATAGCGCCACCAGTCATGTTTGGGGGGGGGGGGGGGGGCGGGGGGGGGGTGACGTGATGAAGAATTTTTTAATCTTACAAATAGCAACCAAAGCGTTAATCACCTCATGTAATTAAGGCAAGAAGTGACAGCAACATTTTATCTGCTAATGGCGTCTTAAGTAAAGCAAACTCCAACGACGTGTTCTGTGCCATCTCAAACAGCTCCTTTCCAGTTTAATAGCAGTGAAGGACCATACTGATGACAGAGCATAATAACAGCATAAAGTGAAACCTGTTGGAATGTTTTCACAATGGTTTGTTCAACAATTTCCTTTCATCGTCAACAACAACTTGCATTTATACAGCACCTTTATTGTAATAAAACATCCTATGGTGCTTCAAAGGAACATTGTCAAACACTGAGCCATATAAGGATATAAGGAGACAAGCGAACAAATATTTAGTTAGAGGTAATTTGTAAGGAGCATTTTAAATGAGGAGAGAGGGGCAGATTTTTAGGGAAGGAATTCCAGAGCTTAGGTCAATGCACACATGGGTGAGGTATGAAAGGTCTCGATGTAAATGGACATGTGGGAAGCAGTGTTTTGGACGAGCTCATGTTTATGGAAGATGGGAAGCTGCAGAAGAGCATGTGATTATTTAAGTCTCGAAGTAACAATTGGCATGCATGAATATTTCAGCAGCAGAGGAATTAAGATAGGGACAGACATGGCCATAGTCACAAAGGTGAAAAGTAGGCAGTCTTGGTGGTAGAGAAGATATGATAACAATAATCTTTATTGTCACAAGTAGGCTTACATTAACACTGCAATGAAGTTACTGTGAAAAGCCCCTAGTCGCCACATTCCGGCGCCTGTTCGGGTACACGGAGGGAGAATTCAGAATGTCCAATCCACCTAACAGCACGTCGTTCAGGACTTGTGGGAGGAAACCAGAGCACCCGGATAATCACGCAGACACAGGGAGAACGTGCAGACTCCGTACAGACAGTGACCCAAGCCAGGAATCAAACCTGGGACCCTGGAACTCTGAAGCAACACAGTGCTAACCACTGTGCTACAATGCTGCCCATCGGGTCAGAAACTCAGCTCAGAGTCAAATAGAATGTCAAGGTGACAAATGGTCTAGTGCAGCCTCGCATGCTGGTCGGAGGGATCATTGGAATTATCGTTTTGAATTTGTGGCAGGGACTGAAGATAGCGGCTTCAGTCTTCCTCATTGTTAATCGGAAGACATTTTATAGAATTTACAGTGTAGAAGGAAACCATTTGGCCCATCGAGTCTGCACCGGCTCTTGAAAAGAGTACCCTATGTAAGCCCATGCCTCCGCCCTATCTCCATAACCTCGTAACCCCAACTAACCTTTTTGGACACTAAGGGCAATTTAGCATGGCCAATCCACCCAACCGGCACATCTTTTTTTTTATAAATTTAGATTACCCAATTATTTTTTCCAATGAAGGGGCAATTTAGCGTGGCCAATCCACCTACTCTGCACATCTTTGGGTTGTGGGGGAGAAACCCACGCAGACACAGGGAGAATGTGCAAACTCCACACAGACAGTGACCCAGAGCCGGGATCGAACCTGGGACCTCAGCGCCATGAGGCGGTTGTGCTAACCACTAGGCCACCGTGCTGCACAACCGGCACACCTTTGGACTGTGGGAGGAAACCGGAGCACCCGGAGGAAACCCACGCAGACACGGGGAGAACGTGCAGACTCCGCACAGTGACCCAAGCCGGGAATCGAAACTGGGACCCTGGAGCTGTGAAGTAACTGTGCTAACAACTGTGCTCCTACTGGTCATTATTGGATGTCGGCTGAGCAGTGTGACAAATCACTCCGTGCTCTGCACGGAATTTTGCATCGTCTTGCTTTGGAAAAATATTCCCCATCCAGATGGAGGGAAATAAATAATTGTTTTGCTGTGTGGACAAATGCTTAGGTGAGAAACAGTGAGATTATTTGATGTAGCCCAGAAACAGGAAGCTGACTTTTAGTGAAGATTGTGATGGGAATTGGTACTTTCCTGCTGGGGGCACTCTTGAGTCACAAACCGTTTTTAAGGTAACTGCAGTGCTGAATCAATGTTGCTTGCACTCGTGCGGTTCCTGTGCCTTTTCGTTGCATAACAGAGTCAAAGCTATAAATTTGTGCTCAAACCCGAATCAGACTGCAGACAGATCTGATCAGGAACTCGATTACAGCTTCAAACACTGTTCTTGTTCCCTACCCCCTCGTACATGCTGCATACTATTTCCCTGCGAGATTAGGCAGGTTCCGGCATATTCTGTCCTTTTTTAAACAGCTGCTGGAAGGCGTGCCAAAAGGCTTGGGGTGACTCACCTGTTGACTAAATTTTATTTACTTTATTTCTTTATAAGGAAGCATTGGGCCGCGTGTCCTGGCTCAGCAACACTGCCAAGATTGGTAAAACGTATGTGTGATTATGGGTGTGCACTGTGGCACAATCCATTGCACAATGGGGGGTCCGCTCCTCATATGTTCTTTCAACAATTTAAATTTGTGGAGATGTGCTCCAAAAAAGCCAATTCAGGCCGGTTTAATTGGTTCTTAAGAGCATTGATTCATCTTTCGCCAAGTATGTGTCTTACATAAACGTAGCCCGAATGTTATATGAAGCAGCCGATTGTATTATTGCATAAAGCACCCAGAATGGAGAGCACAATTTCAAGATCCTTTTATCTTTGAAAAGTTCCAGATACTAGGCGAATTGGATTAGTGTAGCTCCTGCCCCATCCTCAGCGAAAGTGCTCCACTCTCAGCACTTTGACACAAAATTAAAATAGTCAAAATTTCTAGATATCAGTAAGTGTACTTGCTATGTATTGTAACCGATGCCCTCTGTGTAGGGTGTCACATGATTACATGGTGACATCGTCAGAGGCACTTGGGCAGTTTTCCATCACTTCCATCTTAGACTGTGAGCAAGCAATGCCTCTGTAATAAACTCTGACAACTGGTTAAGTTACCTTCGATGTGGCAACCTGGCTATTCTTTGCCTCTACTGTGAAGTAAAAGCAAAACCCCCATAAAACACTTGTCTTACATAAAGACAAAGCTGGCGACGAGGATGTTTTTCCCCCAGTGAAATAGTCAGACTTGGACCTCGAGTCAAGGATCAAATTTGCATAAATGTGCGGTAAAACCGGTCATCGGGAACATGGTTTTAGCATTGCTAAGAGTGTATATTAATTTCAAAAGTGAGAGGATGCACTCAGGACCATTCCTTAAATTTGTTATACGCAACAGCGACCCGGGAATACTCGGAGGGTCGGCGACGATAAAGGAGAGTGTTTTCAGCCAGAGCATCGACTGTTGTGCCAGTCAATTTGTACAACCGGTGTGCTCAGAAAAAAACCCTCCTAGAAAAGAAGAAGACCAGGAAATAATAATATTTATAGTAATCTTTATCGTCACAAGTAGGCTTACGTTAACACTGCAATGAAGTTACTGTGACAAGCCCCTAGTTGCCACATTCTGGCGCCTGTTCGGGTCCACAGAGGGAGAATTCAGAATGTTCAATTCACCTGACAAGCACGTCTTTCGGGACTTGTGGGAGGAAACCGGAGCACCCGGAAAAAACCCACGCAGACACGGGGGGAACGTGCAGACTCCACACAGACAGCGACCCAAGCCAGGAATCAAACCCGGGTCCCTGGTGCTGTGAAGCAACAGTGCTAACCATTATGCTACTGTGCAGCCCGAAGGGGATATGCCGTAAAAAAAAAAGTTGCTTGTCAAGCTGGGGCTTTTTTCCAGCTGCAGTGGGCTGCAGCGTCAGATCCTCTAACCCGTGGAGAGAGACCCCCTTTTAAGAACAGCAACTCCTCAAAAAGGAAAAATGCAGCAATAGTGACCAAGATTAAGAAGAATAACAGCTGGTATCTTCTGATTTTGATCAGATTGGTGTTTGCAAAAAAGACAATTTTTTTCCCCCGAAGTCTCAGTACAAGCAAGAAAATAAATTTTAAAGAAACAACAAAAGAAATAATGCAAATTAAATTGGATAAGAAAGAAATGATAGGGGAGGAGGAAATATGAAAGAAAGTATTACAACTTAAGAACTGGTAATTGTGTTCCCAATAAAGGTGGTACTCTTGTCCATCCTGTAAAGCCTGGTTCCTATTTGGATTTCTTTATTGTCACGTGTACCGAGGTACAGTGAAATGGATTTTTCTGTGAGCAGCTCAAGCAGATCATTTAGTACATGAAAGAAAATAAAATTAAAATTAAATACATAATAGGGCAACACAAGGTCCGCAATGTAAATACGTTGTCATCGGATGAAGCATACAGGAGTGTAGTATTAATCAGGTCAGTCCATAAGAGAGTCATTTAGGAGTCTGGTAACAGCGGGGAAGAAGCTGTTTTTGAGTCTGTTCGTGCGTGTTCTCAGACTTTTGTATCTCCTGCCCGATGGAAGAAGTTGGAAGAGTGAGTAAGCCGGGTGGGAGGTGTCTTTGATTATGCTGCCCGCTTTCCCCAGGCAGCGGGAGGTGCAGATAGAATCAATGGATGGGAGGCAGGTTCGTGTGATGGACAGGGCTGTGTTCACGACTCGGAAGATCCTTGCGGTCTTGGGCCGAGCAGTTTGGCTGCGTGTTTCCCGGCGCTCGCAGCACTGAGGAATGCATGGCTATACACCGTCACTCACGTGGTATAAGAGGCCTCAATGGGGAACACGTGGCCAAGGCCGCACATTGACCCGTTTTGCACACTGAGGAACTCTGCTCACGGGAGCTGCCTAATGTAGCGAGAGATCGGGATGCCATTTTTCAATGGTCTGATCTCCAAGGCCCCCGAAGCAACCCCTCTCAGCCCAAACGACTATGGGATGGTCCCCAGCTCCCCCCACACCCAGGCAGGGCATACCCCAGCCTGCTCACGCATGTGCAAAATGCCAGCTTGGCACCTTGACAGTGTCAGTCTGGCACCCAGTGGCACTGCCAGGGTGCCCTGGTGACACCAACAGTGCCAAGATACCACCTTTCCCAAACGGCATGCAGCTGGGGGCCACCAATCACCTGGGAGAGCTCCCACGTGTGCCGTTCCATCCTGGTCCCCATCTGTGGGACCAAACGGTGCTCGCCCGAGGTCTTCGAGGCAAAGGGGATAAATCCCAAAGCCTCCGGTACCTCGGGAATCTTCAGGAAGTGAGACTAGCTGTCTCGCTTTAATATGCAGATTTGCCAATAAATAATCCCACCCTCAAAAGGGTGAGATTTACATCGCAATGTCTCACAAGATCGCTTTAGATTTCCTGAGGCGTTGTGAGCCGGGTAGATCCCGGGAGCGGGGTCTCCCGGTTGTTATTGGTCACGCTGCGCCATGGCGAGCTGCTTTCCGGGCGCAGCGTGGCCATTGGATCGCGCCCTAACTTTCAATTCCTAATTTATTCATTTGAATTTAAATTCCACCAACTGTCGGGTCTCCAAAGCATTAACCTGGGCCTCCGGATTACCAGTCCAGTGATATTCTCTCCTGGAATGGTTTCAGTTTTGTTTGTTTCTTCTTTACCTTCCTTTATTATCATGAACATGGTTAGTTCAACTAAGAGTCCAGAATCTCCATGGAAGGTTTACTTTTGTGCTATAACACACTTCCATTTTCTAGACTTAATTGCACTCATTTTTCTACATTAGCAGTTTCCTCTGCACAGCAACAACACAAGTTCTATTATAAATCCAGAGTCAAGGTCCAAGAGGCCAGACAGAAGCTTGTTTCACTATCAGGAGGTGAGGTTGAATCTGATAAAGTATCAAACTGGGTTTTAAAAATCTCAGGGGGATTGAAAGGATCTCCTTGGCACTTTTTTAAAACTTACCCCAAATTAATATGAAGCTTTTACTGTTAGATGGAGCACTGTTGCCCATGCTGGGTTAGATTAAAGCAGAAAGGGCGACACAGCCGCACAGTGGTTAGCACGTCTGCCTACGGCGCTGAGGACTCAGGTTCGACTCCGGCCCCGGGTCACTGTCTGTGTGGAATTTGCACATTCTCCCCGTATCTGTGTGGGTTTTGCCCACAACCCAAAGATGTGCAGGGGAGGTGGATTCACCACACTAACTTGGCCCTTAATTGAAAGAAATATATGGGTACTGTAAATTTGAAAAAAATTAAAGCACAAACCTCCCCCCCCCCCCCCCCCCCCCTCCACACACACACACACACACACACACACACACACACACACAGGAAGTGCTACCCCTAAAATGTATTGGTCTGTTATACTTCGAAATGGTGGCAAAGTTATTAGCACTTACTGCCTCACAGCGCCAGGGACCTAGGTTCGATTCCGACCTCGCGTGCCTGCCTGTGTGGAGTCTGCACATTCTTCCCGTGTCTGCGTGGGTTTCCCCCAGTTTCCTCCCCACAGTGCAAAGATATGCACGTTAGGTGGATTGGCCACGCTAAAATTGCCCCAGGGTGGGGTTACGGGGATAGGGCGGGGGGTTGGGCCTCAGTGGAGTGCAGACTCGATGGGCCGAGTGGCCTCCAGGCAGTGGAGTTTCAGAGGGGTGCAGACTCGATGGGCCGTGTGGCCTCCTTCTGCACTGCAGGGATTTTATGATTCTGTGATATTAAAAGAAGATAGGATATTTTCTAGAAAAATAGGTTTAAAGCAAGTGTGGTGACACGGCAGAAAGGAGCCCCACAGAGGTACGCAGCCATGTGATCAAGGGCACAGATCTTTCCTTGGCAGCCATTACTGTCGTTCCTTATCGTTTGACAGCAGGTGTGATTTTCTGGGTGAGATTTGGTCTTTATCTACTGTCAGAGACGAGGGTAAGTTGGTGCTGTGAGGCACTTTGTTTGCAAGCAGCCAAGCTGGGAACTGGAAAATATTCCCCACTGGGACTAACAGTAATCAAATATTTATCAGTGCTGCGATTTGAACTTGGCTCCACAGCCTGAGCTGCACATACAGATTGTCAGGCTCCCTGATGGCAAACTACTTTATTTTTAAAATCTGTAACCGTATTTTTTATGTTTATTCTTTTCTTTCAGATCTGGAAAAGAGAAAACAGAATTAGATCATTCCACCGATGACTCCTTTAAGCTGCTGTTCAGGCCAAGCCAGGAACTTGTCTGGATTGCCCCCAAAAATGTGGACTCTGATTCTTTACATATCCATTTCCTCTTTGACTGCGAGCTCAATGTATAATTTACAAAATAATGGAATCAAAGTGCTGAAGTCACTTCATGTCAGTGGTGCAGAGGAATGTAACCAAACTTGTGACAACGTGGCAGATCAAGGTAAAGTGTGCACGAATATGGGAGCAAGAGAATATTGTCAAGAGGATGTTTTATCCACTTTAGCCATTCTGCTAACCTGCGAATGACCTCCTTTAGTATTTTGCATTCCTCCTTAGTATTTGCTTAGCCTCCTACATATGTGTTATTAGGAGATTTTGGTATTGATAGTTCAACTCTAAATAGGATTACAAATTGAACCCTAGCATACACCACCAATCCGAGCAGCATGTATTAACCCAAACTCTTTCCTGCCGATTTAAATGTACCATCACATTTTGTCTCTTGTACTGCTGTATGAGGCTGTAACAAACCTCCTGTGAACACCTAAAACCACATATATACCACATCATAATAAAGCAGCTCTCTGTTTTATAATCCCAAAGATGTACCTGTGTCAAATTCTCATACAGAAAACGCAACTTTATTATCATCTATTTTTAATGATGCTATTAACACGATATTTTACATTCATCTCCCTTTAAAGTTCAAATCCTAATTTCCTAAATGGTACTTCAGCTGAGTATCAGAATAGGCACTTTGACGAAAAAGAATGCATGAACAGAAATTAATGTTATTGTATTTTCTGGGTGAGAGAGAGACACTGAGCAAAGGAGTTTTCCTTTGAACACGTTGGCAATTGGGGGTGGGGGGGTGGGGGTGAATGAGACAGTGAAAGGGAAGCCAATGTGATGAATGGGAACTGGGCACGGTAAAGTTGTTGAGGCTTTGTCCTCGACGGCAGGGATGGATTCCCTCACGGTGAGGGAATTGGTATTTTCTAAAGCATTTCTACGGCACTGACTTGGAGAAACCCGCTTTATTTAACATTGATTTGGCTGGATATGTTTTTAATTAATTAATCAATCTCACTTGATCCCCATCACCATCACGATTGGACACCTCCTCCCATGATAGGTTAACGGTTGGAGCTCAGGTCCGGTCACGGTGGAGAATCTGATTTTGGGGGGAGAGGATCAGGCAAGGCATTCTGGCTATTGAAGCTGCTATAAGGGGTTGCAGGGGCAACATTGCAAGCATCAGGCCTTAGCCTTAATTTTTAGTTACTCCAAGACAGGACCCCTGTGAACCCAGCAACCCCAGTTCTTGGAAAAGCAAAGAATTGTGCCACACCCCTTGAAGATAAAGCTCAGAGAACTTGAATATTAAGTAAAATCAACACTGCAACTGCAACCCCATACAGTTGTGTGGGCAGGTTACCCCTGTCCTCCATGTGAGGCTGCAGCAACAGCCCATCCCACAAATCCAGAAACTCACCACAGAAACTCCAAAGCGACTCCAGGGTAGTTTCAGACACTTTGCAACAGCAGAGTCCCTTCAACATCACCCTGGCTGCAAGTCGGTTGCTCGGCCCTTTACATAACACTAGTCAAGGGCCCTTCTTGTCACGAAACAGTTGATCTTCGGTGAATGCCTTGCAGGTTTGTAGAGTGGACCTGTGTGGTCCAATCACATCAAAGGTTCGCCTTGCCAGTGGCGCTCGCATCCCATGAAAGGGAAAAAAGCCACTGAACTGTTCTTGTTCTGATACAGATACACAGCCCTTCTGGCACCTACTTGTCTCAACATGATGCACACCCACGGGCTAAGCTGGTGACGCAATGTGACCCCCCCCCCCCCCGAGGGAAATCAATTGTTAACCATCCAAATTTCAAATCCTTCATCTGAGGATGCGTGCACTGACTTTGACCACCCACATGAGACCAATAGACTTCTTGTAGCCTAGCGGCCAGCTCCTGCGGACGAGACTCCAGGAACTGTCCTCAGTGGCCACCTGCTCCTAATCCTTTCTGAGGGTGGTATCAGAGGATCCTGGCCCCTATGGGGCATATTTCCTTCTGTCCACATCCACTGTGCCCCCAAAATGCCACAAACCCATTTTTAGCCCTTGAATTATTGTGAATACAATATTTGTGTGTGAATTTGTTTAAAGCAATGCAGCTGAATCATACTTTTTACTTTTGTTGCAGATGGCTTGCGGTGTAACTGGGTGGTGATTGAAGAGAAACAAAATCTCTGTTTTTATTTGCACTGTCTTGATGTTCAGATCTGTGAAGGAGTATCTGTGGAAGATGTTAAAGCTTTGCAAATAGGTACGAACAGTGTGCAGGTTAGGTGGATTGGCCATGATAAATTGCCCTTAGTGTTGGGAGGAGTTACTGGGTTATGGGGCTAGGGTGGAGGTGTTGACCTTGGGTAGGGTGCTCTTTCCAAGAGCCGGTGCAGACTCGATGGGCCGAATGGCCTCCTTCTGCACTGTAAATTCTATGAAACTATGAAACAGAATCAATTTACTTTTTAAGGGATCACTGCATAAACTTACCACTTGTTAATAACAATTGACAAATCCCTGATAATGGTTTAAAATGTTTCAGATTTTTAAGTCCGGAAACCTATTGATAAGTTTATTGCTTTTTGCTTTGACTGCAGATTACATGGACGAAGCATCCTCCAGAGTCATTAGCATTTTTTAATCATTTTCTAAAATTAAGTGGGCGGGGCTCACCATTGGCTGACACCGAAATCGGAAAACGTGATTGGGCAGAGAGTAAGTTCCGACAGCAAAATCGTGGCAGCTGGGGGGGCAGCACGGTGACAAAGTGGTTAGCATTGCTGCCTCACGGCGCCGAGGTCCCAGGTTCGATCCCAGCTCTGGGTCGCTGTCCATGTGGAGTTTGCACATTCTCCCCGTGTTTGCGTGGGTTTCGCCCCCACAACCCAAAGTTGTGCAGATAGGTGGATTGGCCACGCTAAATTGTCCCTTAAATGGAAAAAATGAATTGGATACTCTAAATTTATTTTTAAAATCGTGGCATGCGCCGATTTGATGCCACATCACAATTCTCCCTCACCTTGACAGCGGCGTCAATGCAGTCCGGAACACACATGCAGTAAACACCCTTTGCATTTCATTAGCGGACCTGACCCGGTATTCTCCGGGGCCTCCGCGATTCTCCGTCTCTGATGCGTTGAGTTCATAACGACGAGGTTCACTTGTGCTTTTAAAAATTGTGAAACCGGAGTGGTGGCTGCTGAGGGAGTGAGGGGGTGTGGAAAGTGTCCAACATCGGCATAGTTTGCTGGCAGTTGTGCCGCTGGCCGGGGAGGGGGCTTCTGCCAGGGCAACATGAGTGAGTAGACACCATCATCCTTCCCCCACCCCCTCTCCTTATACCCCCCCCCCCCACCTCAGCCCTCCCTTCACACACATCCCCCCTCCCCCCACAACTGTGAACCATGCATGTGGTAGACGCTGCCGGTACACACGAGGCCTAATGCGGGGCTTCCTTCCCACCTCATCCTCGGCCTGTTGGGCAGGCGGCTCTCCATCCTCACTGGTGGCTCCTGTTCCTCTGGGGAAAGCTCTGCTGCTGCAGGGTCCTCCCCTGAGCAGCTCCTGCTCGTATAGCCTCTGTTCATCACCCCGGGCTCTGGGTGGCTAGGATGATAAAAGCAAATTACTGCGGATGCTGGAATCTAAAACGAAAGGGACAATGCTGGAAAATCTCAGCAAGGAATCTCAGAAGGAACACATTTTCGAAGCACATTCCTTCTTCTTCGACCTTGATTACCCACCTACAGTTGTGGACAGGGCCCGCAACAGCGTGTGGTCCTTCTCCCGCGCCACTACCCTCGCCCCCTCCACTCCCTCCCAGAACAAGGATAGAGTCCCCCTCGTTCTCACATTTCATCCCACCAGCCTCCTTATGCAAAGCATAATCCTCCACCATTTTCGCCAACTCCAGCGTGATGCCACCACCAAACACATCTTCCATTCACTCCCTCTGTCAGCATTCCGCAGAGACCGTTCCCTCCGAGACAATCTAGTCCACTCCTCCACCATACCCAGTACCTCTCCCATCACCCATGGCACCTTCCCATGCAATCGCAGAAGGTGTAACACCTGCCCCTTTACCTCTTCCATGCTTAACATTCCAGGCACAAAACACTCATTCCAGGTTAAGCAGCGTTTCACTTGCACCTCTTTCAATCAGCATTCGCTGCTCCCAATGTGGCCTCCTCTATATCGGAAAGACCAAACGCAGACTGGGTGATCGCTTTGCTGAGCATCTTTGGTCTGTGCGCATTCAGGATCCTGACCTTCCTGTTGCTTGCCATTTTAACAAAAGACCCTGCTCCCATGCCCACATGTCTGTTCTTGGCCTGCTGCAATGTTCCAGTGAAGCGCAACGCAAACTGGAGGAACAACTTCTCATCTTCCGGTTAGGCACGCTACAGGCCTTCTGGCCTGAACATCGAATTCAACAACTTCAGATGATCAGCCCCACCTCGACCCATTTGTTTTCATTTCATTTTAACTGTCTTTTACCATTTCTTTCTTTCCTGCACCTCTCCTGCACCTTTCTCCTCTTTGCTTCCCCCTTCCCCTCCCCCCACATCTACAGTTCATCCTCTGATGTTAGTTTCCCTGATGTTTGACCTTTCATTTCTTTTGTTCTCTCTGGGGACTGCCATTAGCACTCTTTCCCCTTGGTTTCTGTGGCCATTAGCACGCGGTTTCCCTGGGTTTCTGTGGCTATGACTCATCTTTCATTCTCACTCCACAGTATAAATATTTCCCACTCTCTCTGTCTGTTAGCTTTGACAAAGAGTCATCAGACTCGAAACGTTAGCTCATTTCTCTCCCTACAGATGCTGCCAGACTTGCTGAGATTTTCCAGCATTGTCCCTTTCGTGGCTAGGATGATGGCTGGCTGAATTCCGGTCCATTGTCTGCAGAGGATGAAAGGCAAACATGTTAGCATGGTGGGTGCCCCTGTGCCCAACCAGGTCCAATGGGCTGCATGGTGGCCCCGGTCTGCACTGCAACCCCTGCCCCGCATGTCCCTCTCTCCCCTCCGCTTCCTCTCTCAACCCCATACCCACCCCCGGCTGTTCTCCCGGCACTCTGCCCTCCATGCGTCCTCCTTAATGCCATAGGTGCAAACCTATGATTTGTTTTGGCAAACATACGGCCGGTGTCACTCAGTGGGGTGTGCAGAAAGATGGCTGCCTTGCAGGCTGTGGCAATGGCGGTCCATTGCTCATCTCCTGGCACGCCATGGCTTGTCCCCTGGACACCCCCCATCCTCTTCTCACCCCAGGCCGGCAGCAGGACCAGCAGCCCACGGTCGCGCATCTGGGAACATGTCCTACCTCTTCTCTATCTCAGCAGCCACACCACTTATTTCCAATTTGTAAAATCACAAGTGAAGCTCACCGTTAGTAATTCCTCCTGCCTGAGTCAAAAATCGTGGCTGGCGCTGGGCGCCTGATGGAATGCCATGCTCCAGTGCCTCAATAGCGACGTCATTGTGTTCTTCATCTTTACGGAAACGAAAAATCCAACCTTGCACATGTGGGTCCTCATGAAAAACAAAACCGTACCTCAAGAAATCATCTTTACACTGCTTTGTTCCCAAGTTAAGTTTCTTCTTTGTAGGCTGCTAACCAGAGGTCCTGGAAATGTGCGCAGAGCGAACACGCTCTGTCCTGCCCTGGACTCTCCTGGGCAGCTCTCTCCAGCAGATTCTCTTGTGAGATCCTGTCCAATAGCTGAACTGCCTATTTGACTCTCTGGCCAGCTGTTACTTTTAAGAAAACCATTCATCTTCACAGTTCACTTGTCTTGCTTGCCAGCAGCTGGAAAATGGAGGCAACACTGATCCCGTGATTTGGGTGCCGAAAGCACAACCTGAAGGGCGCTTAATGTCAAGTGTGCGTGCAGAGAGCAGCACGGTGGCGCAGTGGGTTAGCACTGCAGCCTAGGGTCGCCGAGGTCCCAGGTTCGATCCCGGCTCTGGGTCACTGTCTGTGTGGAGTTTGCACGTTCTCCCTGTGTCTGTGTGGATCTCACCCCCACAACCCAAAGATGTGCAGGGTAGGTGGATTGGTCACGCTAAATTGCCTATTAATTGGAATTTGTTTTTTAAAATCCATTATTTTCCCAGAATGTAATTTCATTATAATTCACGTCAAAATGAAAATATGGTAAATTTCTTCAAGATAGCAATTTTGAGTCGTGACACAGAAGTTTAATGTTCGAGAAGGTACAAAATAAAGTCTGCATTCTCCAAACATTATGCTGTCCTGTGCGAAAATCAAAATAAGCGATACACTTTTCAGGGTTCATGTAATTTCACACCAAAGTTCAGGTTATATCACAAGAGTTATATATTATCAATCGAGACCGGGACTTATTTTCAAATGCGACCTCAGAGACTAAAATGAAATGTAAAAAGCCGTGAACACAACTCCTGAGACTAACCATGTTACAAGCCCCACAGTCAGGGCTTTACCGATACAGCACCGCACACAGCCCACCCCCAAAAAAAACCTGGTGCCTAGTAACCCCCCAAAAGCAAACCACAAACCAGAGGGTGCTGGGTCTCACCCAGAACAGCGGGCAGAAGGGGGGGGAGCCTCAGTCACCAGGGCCTGTCTCAACAGATGAACTCTCGGGCCCTCAAAGCCTAATTTCCCTCGAAACAACGTGAAGAATCCCCCCGGGGGGGGGGGGGGGGGGGGGGGCTATTCATGCTTGGCCACCAATCTCTTTTTTTCTTCTTTTTTCAAACAAATTTAGAGTACCCAATTATTATTCTTTTCCCAATTAAGGGGCAATTTAGTGTGGCCGATCCACCTACCCTGCACATCTTTATGGCTTTGGGGGTGAGACTCACGCTTGGCCACCATTCTCAAAGTAAAAGATGGGCGCTCCTCCCGCGATCGGGACAACCGCAAATCCGATCATTCCGTGACCTTCCTGACACCCGTCCACAACCCACCCGAGGGTCGTGACCCTGACTTTGAAAAACCCTGGGTTAGAAGGTTCTTGAACACCCAAGCAGACCCATTGTATATCTTAATGTGAGCATTCTGTGTAACCACACAGGAATAATGTGTGCCTAGTGTGAATGTGCATAGAATTATTAAACATTTTTAACTGGACGTTTTTCTTGTGTGTTTTCTAGGGCAAAGTTTACCAATCAAGATTTTTATAAATCGTGCACAAAAGAATAGAATAATTAATAAAAGGCTTCCAAGAGATGCAAATAAATCAGCGCCAACAGCTGTCACCAGGACAACCACAACTACAGTAACACCAACGGTCACCAAGACAACCACAATTACAGCATCACCAACTGTCACCAGTACAGCCACAACTACAGCATCACCAATTGTCACCAGTGCAGCCATAACTACAGCATCACCAACTGTCGCCAAGACAACCACAACTACAGCATCACCAATTGTCACCAGTGCAGCCACAACTACAGCATCACCAATTGTCACCAGTGCAGCCACAACTACAGCATCACCAATTGTCACCAAGACAAACACAACTACAGCATCACCAACGGTCACCAGTGCAGCCACAACTACAGCATCACCAGCTGTCGCCAAGACAACCACAACAACAGAAACACTAGCTATCACCAATAAAACCACAACTACAGCATCACCAACTGTCGCCACGACAACCACAACAACAGAAACACTAGCTATCACCAATAAAACCACAGCCACAGATACAAAGTCAGGAGAAGTTACAAGTACATTCACAACCGTTAATGTCACATTGGCAACTTCAAATGTTTCAAGTGCAGCATCAGCGATAAATACAGTGATGACAACATCCCCCACCACAAATCACTCATCAATAAATGCCACTAAACCAACTTCAATGATACTCACATCATCAACTGAACATACCACACAACTTCCCACGACTAGTCCGACTGCGGCAGCTCCAACAACTGTTCATCAAGCCATAATGACGAATGCATTATCTACAAAACCCAATACTCATTCAATTCCACCTACAGCTCTTCCTGAAACTACTGCAGAGCAAACGCATGCCGTGAAAACTGCAGCCCCATCATCGACCCCCAAATTGACCACCAAAACTCTTATGTTGACTGGGGCTCCAACAACTCGGTCGCCAACACCGCTCACCCAGGAATCAACGACGCTGCAGAAACTAAGAGATACAACCCAAGTGAGTAGTTTGGCTCCTGGGACCATGCCCATGCCCACAGTGGCTGCAGGAACATCACAGCCACCAGAAATCAAATCCAGAACTACACTTCCTTTTAACGATGGGAAGAATTACATCTTTCCTTCAGTGCCTGCTGCCTCCCTAATCAAGTACTTAGCTGATACCAGCTCATTAATAGCTGTACTAATATTTGGGCTGCTGTTTTTCTTAGTGAGTGTTATATTGTTTGCTCAGAAAGCTTTCGAAAGCTATAAAAGAAAAGACTATGTGCAAGTGGATTATTTAATAAATGGAATGTATGCAGATTCAGAAATGTAAGAAAAGGGAAAGTGAGAAATATAGGAAACAAAACACTTCTCCATTACAGTAATAAGAGTGTTTCTTGCATCAAAACTAAGCACATTGTTAGAAAGTAAGATGCAGATCAGCAGCAACTTATGCCATGTCAAACGGTACTGTCTCACATCTGGAACATCTGGGGGGCTTTCAGAGGGCTCAGTTGCCTGAACATTCATTATGAATTCCCACATATTACTGTGATGAAAATAGGTACTGTGATTCTAATTTGGGCTATCCTGAGTTTAACTGTGCTCCTCTTTATTAATATTGATTAAATATTTTGGGGGAATGCCCCCCTTGGCTGAATTGCAACAACAAAAAAAGATACTGCTTCAGCCACTGTCTCATTTTTTAAAATGTTCTCGGTGTATTTTTGATTTAAAAGGAATTTTGCAATAAAATAAGTTTTTAACGAGAACAGTTCAGCAACCTAAAATAACCTTCCCAGCAATACGGAACAAAAAACAGTACTATTGAACACGAAGCCAGAATGTACAATTGTAATTTATCACTATGCAGTTTTCTTGCCTTAAACTTTAATTTTTTTAAATTATACATTTCTGAAATCTACATCTCTTTTCTGGGAGGTGCTTGTGTATAATTTTGCGATTCCTGTGTTTTCGTTCATCATACAACGATTAAAATAGCTCCTGTATATTAATTACTGAGATACTATCGTAACTCTCTGGCGCAAATACTCTGCTTTTTTGAACTGCAGTATTACCTTAATGGAAGACCAAATCTGATGACTTATTAGTGCAGAGCTCACACAATTTCACTTGTATTACTTTAGCATATGTCTTTCACATAGTGTCTCTTAACAGCAGCTTAGTCTCAACACAGCAAAGCTCAGCAGCTATCAGTTCAAAATTGCCACATGATGGATATCTCTTGCTCTTCTTCTCAATCGCACTAATTCCCAAGACATGGAATGTGTGCAGCAGATGAAGCAGGAGACTATGGGCGAGACATACCGGACACGTTACGCCTAGAAGGCAGCGTGGCGCAATGTGGGCAGTAGTCTATCAGCTTGCCACGCCTCGCGCAATCTAACGCAATCTCGCGAGACTTCACATTGTGAATCACGCCCATTGTGGACAGGATCTCTTTTTAGCAAACCTGCATATTTGCAAAATGCCACGCTGGCATTTTCCCATGACCAGATCAGGCCCGGGGGCATCACGTTAGATCCCGTGAGGCGTGGCAAGCCTGGTAGATCCTGGAGGAGGGATCACCTGGCATCTACCGGCCACGTTGCACCATGTTGCCTTTCAGGCGTAACGTGTCCGGTACGTCTTGTCCATAGTCTCTGTAGTAGAGGGCGCGATCTACCCGAATGGGAACAGGGACCCGTAATATGCATGATTAGCTAGGTGTTTCCTAGTGCTTGGAGCTTGGAGAAACCCCGCGCTGTCGAATGGCCATTTGCTTCATATGCTGCACACATTCCATGTCTTGAGAATGAGTGCGATTGAGGGCAAGAGCAGGTTGGAGGGCCCTCCTTTCGGTGAGTTGGAGCTGTGGGGGGGGGGGGGGGGGGGGGTCCAGGGGTTGCATCAGGGGGTTTGAGAGATCAGGATGCCTTTTTTAAATGGGTCCCATTCTCATCCTGCACTGAGGAGTTCCGGCGAGTGGAGGAAATGGGACTAAGTGCGGCCTTGGCCGGGCGTTCCCAGTTCCCAATCTTCCCAAATGGCCATTCGACAGCACAGTTTTCTTGAAGCTCCAAGCATCAGGAAACACCCAGCTAATCGCGCATATTGCGGGTCCCTGTTCCCATTCGAGTAGATCGCACCCTCTACTACAGAGACTTTGAAAAAAAGTCGATGCATTCTATAAGCAAGACTAAATGGTGAAATTGGGCTCAGTAGCACTATGAGACCCCTTATAGCTCTAAAATTTGTTTCTGCAGCATGGGTGCACACTTCTGATATAAGGTGTGCTGGACACGATATTGGTAAAGGAGTTGTTGGATTATTTCTTCTGGCCATTATAATGCTGTGTGCTTTTGGTGCTTTTTCATACTTGTTAAGATTTTCTGTGCTCTATGGTGTGATCTAGCTGATGCTGAAGTCACTTTTTTGCTGAATTAAAGGATTGTACACAAAACAAATGCTAAGGGTCATAGTAGTCAGAAAGTGCTTCCTTTTGGTATTGAGCATAATGACTGAAAGAATGAGCAGAAGTCAGACAGAGCAAGACAAAGCACTAGGAGAGGGAGTAGAAGGTGGGGAAGAGCTCCCGGCAGGAGGGCATAACTGCAGAAGTTTTTCATGAGTAAATCTGTTGGAGAACAAATGCTTGAGTGCAGTGAAGATTTTTTACACACTAGTATTCAGAGCCACAATGGCAGCTGTCTTGAGTTTCCATGGGGGCACTCAGCATTAGGTGGGTGTTGCCTGGGCTGCACTTGAGGCTTGAGAAATCAACCACTAGTTGCTGCATCATGTTTGGATGCACAAATGTGTTGATGGAGGGGGTCACCTGTTCCATCTTGGTTTACAAACTGTGTGCAACTTGATGCTGGACTTCTATATTCTCCTTCACATTGAAGCTGCCTTTCTGGCAGACTTTCCAATACATCAAACATTTGGGGTGTGCACACCCATCAGCTCCCGGCGGTAGCCTACACAATCAAGCCCATCATCTGAGTCCTCCTGCAATGGAATTAGAGTGACCTCCGGTGTGCTCTCACCTGTGCTATCTCTTCCCCCTGACTTAGCTGCACTGCACATGTGCCTGATCTTTCACCCACGTGCAGATCCCATCTCTCTCCTGCCTTAAACTAGACACAGGTTGACATGGAGGATATGAATGTCAATGGGCATAGTTGGTGTGGAGGGCACATGAGGTCATTGAGGATATGGGGGGGATGGATAAAGGGGCATAAGTTGCTGTGGAGGTATTGAGGATTGGCATGAAGTCCCAGAGCACTGGACCTTTCAAACAACAAGCATTACTGGCATCAAATCAGCAGACAGTGATCTGCCGGCTCGGAGTACTTCCAATGCACATCAGGTGTATGTGTGCTAACTCCTTTACTAATGTAGTGTCCACGCGCCTCATAACAGTCCCTGTGGCTGCCTTTGAATTCTTGCTGGGGTCGGCAGCCCAACTCTTGTTATATCATCTCCTGTCAGAACAGAAATCCAAAGATTCGGGGCACTTTCTCCTCAGTCAGAATTTTACTGACTCTGCACTCTGGACCCATGTCTAGCATCAAGAGTGAAATCTTGACATTTTAGACTCTGGCACCGTAGCAGGACCACCTGTGGGTCACGAGCTCCAATGATTGGGTCTTTCCCAGAGCAAACCATTTAAGAGCCTTTCTCTGGGCTCCCCAATTACTAAGGGAGTGTGGGTGGTATGATACAGCCATTTTGTCAGAGGAATGATTTCTGGACGCAATCTATCAGCCATGCCCTGCCCGAACGGCGGCGCAACGGAGCCGGGAGGGGCCTCTTCTGGGATTTACCTGACTTGTTGCACCTTTTAAGATCTAATGGGATCTCCCAAGACGGCGTGAGCTAGATGCCGCCCATTGTGGGTGTGATCAGTATTTGACAGATCTACACAGTACCTAGTCTCATTCTAATATGCACCCGCTTGATCTACCCGAGGCTTTGGGATCTAACTCCTTCACCTCGAAGATCTTAAGCGAGCGCAGTTCAGTTCTGCTCCTCACAAATGGGGACCAGATGGAACAGCACTTGGGGGTCTCCCAAGAGATCGAAGGCCCTGGGTGGTTGCCTTCTGGGTAGGCTGCCACCTTGGCACTGGTGCCACCTGGACACCCTGGCCTTTGCATCCTGCAACTGCCAACCCTGGCACTGCCACCTAGGTGTCAGCCTGGTACTGCCAATGTGCCAGGTGACACTGGTAGGCGCACTCAGGCTGGCATTGTGCCCATGCCAGGGATCGGGTCTGGGGATGTCCTGCCAGTCTGAGGTGGGGGAACCAAGGATCCACTTGTAGGCGAATTGGGGGATCTGAGGGTTACGTCGACGAGAGTCAACAGATCAGGGCACCATTTAAAAATGGCATCCCGACCTTCTCCTGCACCGAGGAATTCTGCTGAGTGGAATTCCTCAGTGCAGGAAACGGGACTTAGTTTGGCCTCACCGAAACATTCCCCGCTAATGTCCCGGATTGCAACAGAGTCCCATTCAATAGCGTGGTCTTACTTGGTGCTGCGAGTGCCAGGAAACACGCAGCAATTGGGTTAGATCGCGCCCTCTATTTAAAGGAAATATGACCTGTTTCAGGAAGGCTCAACAGCACCTGGAGCTTTCAAGCTGCAACACTGATAGGAATGGAGAGTTGACCTGGAATGGCTGACCTTGCCCACACCTATTATCTCCTCCCCCCCCCCACTCCGTACCCTCTTCCCATTCCCTCCCCCACTCCATACCCTCTTTCCATTCCCCCCCCCGCCCCAAGTTTCCCATTGTCCAGTTGAGAAGCTACAATGCGTTAAACTCGTCAAGGATGGGAGGAAGAGGACAACCTCTCCAACCAAGCAGGAATGGATGGAAGTGGCCGAGGAAGTCATCAGCAGGAGTATGGCCGCTTCAACCTGGAGACAATGCACCAGTTGGATTCAGGAC
Source organism: Scyliorhinus canicula (assembly GCF_902713615.1). Classification (NCBI taxonomy): domain Eukaryota; kingdom Metazoa; phylum Chordata; class Chondrichthyes; order Carcharhiniformes; family Scyliorhinidae; genus Scyliorhinus; species Scyliorhinus canicula. The sequence continues at coordinate 171,481,714 of NC_052154.1, read as the reverse complement.
ACCAAGAGGACATGGCTGGTGAGCATTTTACATTTCAGTCCCACAGTCTGACTTGCCCAGCTTCTCCTGCATTGCACTCCTCCTCTCCGGTAAACAGGCTTTGTGCCTCCACTCAGTCCTCTCTCTACAGGCAACTCCACAAAAAGTGTCTTTCCCTCTTCCACACACATGTACGGCGAGTACGCCGCGCCACATATCGCCTACCTGCGGCCATTGCTGAAGGCCCGCCCCGCCATTCTCTGCCCCTGACCGGCAGAAGTCCCGAAGGCGTGGATCTAATGTGGTCCTGCTGTTCGGGGTACTCGCGTGGCGGCTGCGGACTCATCGGAGGGCAGGGGGAGCCTTCTCCGGCACCGGACTAATTGTGGGCAGGGCGAGCGGTCAGGGTCGGGCTCACGGCCAATCTTGGGCACTATTTGGAGGGTCCAGCTCCGCGGTCTGAATCCGCCATGGAGCACAGCGCGGCCGCTGGAGGCCACCACCGTGCGCATGCGCGGCCTCCGACCCGGACATAGAGGAGCCCGTATCTGCAGCTAGACCTGCTAGCCCCCTGCTGGGCTGGGAATACGTGGCCCTCTCACGCCCGTTTTTCTGTCGTGAAAGGCCACAGTTTTTACGACGGCGTGGGGACATAGTCCCAAAAACGGAGAATCCAGCTCAAGATATTCAGGAAAGAAAGAAAAGACGGACAGGTATTGGTGAAGAAAAACATTTCAGTGCTGAAGAATGAGGATATCCTAGAGAGGTCAAAGACAGAATCTATATGGCTAGTGCTAAGGAACAGGAAAGGTTCAATTACAATGCTGTAGTCTATAGGGAGTTGGTCAGCTCAGTTGGTTCGGTGGCTGGTTTGTGATATGAGACACGCCAACAGCGCAGCTTCAATTGCTTTACAGACTCAGGTTATTCGTAAAAGCCCTGCCTTCTCAATGTTACTACTTGCCTGAGGTGTGGTGACCCTCAGGTTAAATCCCCACCCGTCAGTTCTCAAAGGGCAGAACACTGAGACTGTGGTGACGTTAACATTTTTCTTTAGAGGTCACCAAATAGTAGGGAAGATGTAGAGGAACAAAGGTACAAGTAATTGCAGAGATGCGCAAGCATTATAGAACAGTTATAATGGGGGATTTAATTGTCCAAATATCGAGTGGGATAGTAGTGCTGTAAAGGGTAGAGCAGGTCAAGAGTTCTTAGAAAATTCACACTTTCTATCGCATTACATTTCCAGTCCAATGAGAAAAGAGGCATTGCTGAACCTGGTGTTTGGGAATGAGGTGAACCAATTAAATAATGTGACTGTCGGGGAGCATTTAAGGAAACAGTGATCATTGTATCATAAGGTTTTGGTTGGCTGTGGAAAAGGACAAGGAAAAAGCCAGAGTAAGAATAATTAATTGGGGGGAAATCAACTTCAGTCGGATAAGATTCGATCTGATCCAGATAATTTGGAATCAAAGGTTGGCTACTCATTCAGTCAGACAGCACCGACAGGACAGGCCAAATGGCCATCTTCTGTGCTGTAACATTCCATGATTGGAAGAATAATTTGAAGGAATAGCCAAATTGTTTCGGAACAAAGAGCATTTGTTCAGGCAAAGAGCATGACTGCAGTGGTGAATGAGTACTTTGCACCCACCTTGACAATGGAAGGGGTGATAGTTTTGCAGTGGAGTTAATAAATAGGATAAAAATAGATTTAAAAAGGAAATGCATCAATTAAAGTTTAAAAAGTCACCTGGTCCAGGTGGGATGCATCCTCAGTTGCCGAGGAAAGCTATTTTAACAGATCTTTTTGTTCTCTCTGAATACAAGTGGAAGATTGTAAATATTCCATCTTTATTCTAAAAGAGGAGGATAAACATGGTGCAAGCAAACTAATTCGTCAAATGTCAGTAGTGGAAAAGCTACATAACTGTCAAAGCCTGACCATGTTCGATGAAGAGTGAGTTCGAGTGAGCGATGGTGGTATAGTGGTGAGCATAGCTGCCTTCCAAGCTGTTGACCCGGGTTCGATTCCCAGCCATCGCAATAACAAATTGGAAATTTCTGCGCCACTTCCTGAATTTCAGCTGAGGAAGACAAACAATTTTAGGGGCTGGTTTAGCTCACTGGGCTAAATCGCTGGCTTTTAAAGCAGACCAAGCAGGCCAGCAGCACAGTTCGATTCCCGTACCAGCCTCCCCGGACAGGCGCCGGAATGTGGTGACTAGGGGCTTTTCACAGTAACTTCATTGAAGCCTACTCGTGATAATAAGCGATTTTCATTTTTCATTTCATTTTCATGTTCTGTGGAATGGACTGGTGGGAATTGCCAGAAATAAGTACCCAGTTCCCTCCGGCGGTAACAAAAAACTACCTTTGTTCCCAAAACAACAATGTATTAGCAGGGTGACCATATCATCAATCATATCTAGTTAAGCTGGTGCATATATACAGGTGGAATATGGGTGTCAATCAGTCTATGATTCCGATACAACAAAAGCAGAATAAGAAGAAAGCTCATTCTCATTTTGAGAAGTATGGCTCAATGAGGGGCGTCAGCATGGATTTGTTAGTGAAAATCTGTCTGAGAACTTCATTGTGTTCCCTGATGAAGTCTCCCGTTGAAGTTGATCAACGGCTGCCACCTCCGGGCAAAACCCTACAGCGATCCGCCCATGGCGAATTTGATTTTCTCCGCTGTAAAGGGTAGAGCAGGTCAAGAGTTCTCAGAAAATTCACATTTTCTATCGCATTACATTTCCAGTCCAATGAGAAAAGAGGCATTGCTGAACCTGTTTTTTGGGAATGAGGTGAACCAAATAAATAATGTGACTGTAGGGGAGCATTTAAGGAAACAGTGATCATTGTATCATAAGGTTTTGGTTGGCACAGCGCCCACACCTATCCTCCACCCCCCTCAAAAAACCTGCTCATCCGGGCCACAGTCATGTGTGCCCTGTGGGCCACCTTGAATTGTATCAGGCTGAGCGAAGGCACATAATGAGGATGCATTGACAATCCACAGGGCCTCCTCACATAATCCGGCCACCAACTCCCTTAATCCGGCCTCCAACTCCGCACCCAGCTCTTCTTCCCACTTTCTCTTCACCTCCCCTATCCGGGCTCTTCCCACTCATCAGTTCATACAAGACAATGTTTGAGTGGAGAAACATACCAACTGCAGGCATGGAAAGTAGTCCAGTCCAAAGACTAATGACATGCAGCACACAAACTACCCTTCCAATTGAAAAAAAGCTACTGAAACCAGAAGTTGTAACCAGCATGAATGAAAAAAATTGGTGAAATAGCAGAAAGCCCACTTTCATTTTGGAAAGACTGCCAAATAACTGTCGGAGATGAGCATTAGAGAGCCCATCAGGGTACAAACCTTCAATGCTCTTAACAAGAGTCAGCCCACATGGCATCTTGGGGCATACATAGAGCAGCTGTCACCTTGATTGTACGTGGTGGAATGACCAAAGATGCTGGTGTAACCACGAGCATATACAAGCAAGTAGAGAAATGGTTCCTTCACTGCAGGTTGTTAATCAGGAAGATGTGATCTCATCAATTGCACAGAGTATAGAAGAACCATCACTCCCAGAGGTCTACTGGTTCCCAACAATGGAAATATCAACAGTTACCACAGCAACAATAAGTGCCATGTAAATGACACTCCCTGGACAGGAACATTACCTAGATGAACAGCCAATGATAATGTGCACATGTAGCATTAAGAGACATGCATGATTTAATGACTGTGAACGCATTGCATGCGCAGAGACTGACTGGAATAACAAGCAGCTTGTTAATGCATGAGGACAGTTGTGGTATAGTGGGTAACTTGGCTAACTCAGTCATACATGATAGTGCCTGCAAATTTGTTTGTTGTTCATTAGGAAAAGGGGGATGTTTATGTATTTTGTTAATCATGGAACGGGGAATAGTTTGGGTTTTGAAATGTATTCATTGCACCATGTCCTATGTGGCTTGCCGTCGTCATGCAACCTCTGTCAGGAGGGACTCCCTACAGGCAGCCAGTTAACATTCTTTTTGGCATAGCATCTTAACTGAACCGACTGTAGTCTTTGAGCTCGTAACACAATGTTTTCCTGTCCTTTGTAATAAGTTTTTAGTTTACTGTTCAAATTCAATTAAAATCGGAGAAAATTGAAAATTAAAGCAAGATTAAGATGGAAAAATGTATTAGGCTGACTGAAAAATGGCAAATGGAAATATTTCAAACGGATACTAAATTGTAATGTATGTTTGCAATTCATTCCCCAGTGAAATTAAAACATAGACCAGGAAGACACTTGTTCAAAATTGAACAGTTGGTAGAATATCTAGGTACAGAATCATAGAATGCCGACAATGCAGAAGGCAGCCATTTAGTCCATTGAGCTTGGACCGACCCACTGAAAGAGCACCCCACCCAGCCCCACTCCCCCACCATAACCCTATAACTCTACAACATCAGAGGCCAATTTAGCATGGCCAACCCACCTGACCTGCACATATTTGGACTGTGGGAGGAAACCAGAGCACCCGGAAGATACCCATCCAAGCACAGCGAGAATGTGCAGACCCGCACAGTCACCCGAGGTCAGAATCAAACCTGGGCCCCCGACGCTGTGAGGCAGCAGTGTTAACCACAATGCCATCATGGTACCCATAAAGTTGCTATCATAGTTGCTGTAGACTAATCATTTTTAAAGTCAGGGTCGTGACCCACGGGTGGCTCGCAGGCAAGTGTCGGTAAAGTCGCAGGGCCATCTGTCTTAGCGTTCCCAAGAAATGCCCAATGGCCGTGACCAGCTTTTTAAAATGCCAGCCGAATCCGGCTTTCAGAATGCCGACCATTCCGCGCATGCTTGCCCCCTCAGCAGTGCGCAGGCCCGGAGCCCAGCAAAGCAGACAGCCCCCTCCTGACGACAGCATGCTGGCCCAGTAGCAAATTCTCTTTTTGAATTGATACAATCTTCCTGCCTGCAGCAGCGGCAGTTAGCAGGTCACGCGCCTTGTACACTAACGTCACGTGCTCTGGGCGTGCGAGAGATTCCACCATTTTGTAGCTGCCAGCAGTGCTAGTGTGAGCTTCAGGGCCTCTGGTGAACAACCCGTGAAGAAGAAGCTGAAAACAGGAACAAAGCAGGATAAAGATGGTTTCTTGCGGTGTGAGTTTATTAATTATGGCACTGTAAATCAGGATGCAAAGTTCGTGTGTGTTATATACAGAGAAATACTGGCAAATGAAAGATTAAACCCTCAATACTTCAAAGGCATTTGAATACTAAGCATTGCTTGTTCGAGGACAAACCTCTTGACTTTTTTCAAAGGATGTTATGAGATCTTAAAGCATCAGCTTAGCAGAAATGTAACATTGAATGACAAAGCAAGTGAGATCGTGAGGACCAAACAGGCCGACCTGTCACATTAAAGGGAAGTGAAAATGGTTGGTCAAGATCTTCAGCCAGCATGGGTCGCAGAAGTTGGCCGACAAGGGTCCTGAGGGATGGCTAGTTTCAAAAAATGGGTCCCAAGCAAAAAGGTTTGAAAAACACTGTTGTCGACTGTTGGTGTATTTTGGTTTCCAAATCATATGATAGTAACAATGATCTGCATCTATGTCGTGCCTTTAATGTAAAACATCCCACAATGCTTCACATGAAACACAATTTGGTATTGCGTCACAGAAGGAGTGAGTAAGGTAGATGACCATAAGCGTGATGAAAAACAAACTGCCGCAAATAACTGGAATTGGAAATGCGCAAGGAACTCAAATTGGAGGAATGCCGAGATATCAAACAGTTAGAGGGTTGTGGAAGGTTACAGTGATAGGGAGTAGTGAGCAATGTGAAAAATCAAAGCCAGTGAAGGGGTCAAGAGATGTGATGGTGGCATTAGCATTGATCTGTAACCCGGTGTATTTTTGGATGATGTTGCTAAGGGGCCAAGGAAGGAGCCAAGGATAGATGCTTGGGGGCAAGAGTGGGAATTAAGTCATTGTCTGGTGATTGTCTGGAGCTGCGCTCCAAAAGCTCGTGTTTGAAACAGACCTGTTGGACTTTAACCTGGTGTTGTAGCAAGGAGACACGTCATGCCGACGGGGGGGTGGGGAGGGGCGAGGCAAAGCCAGCCCCCTCCCCCCTGGCAGAAACACCCAGAACGGAAAACAACCCAATGCCCTAGGGCCCGCTCCAGGTGGGAGGCCAGGCCCCGGCACGAGGGAACGGGAGTACTGGAGAGGGGAGAGGGGAAGCGGGACAGCAACCTCCGGGAGGGGAGCCACCGTGCTAGCAGGAAAGCTAGCGAAGGGGGCGCGCAACAGAGCAGGGCCGCAGCGCACCCCCAACAGGGGGGAAGGCGCCAGGCAGGGGAGGGGGGGGATCACCCATCAAAGGTGGGAGAGCAAATGGGGACAGGAATGGGGGAGAGAGGGGCAATGGAGGGGTACACAGGGGTATCCCCGAAAGGGATAGAGCGGGGGGGGGGGGCACCCGGGGGGCGAGAGACCAGGGAGGGGAAACGCAGGGACGAAGGGACAAAAGAGGCCAGTAAGGGAATAGGGCCACAAAGTGCCACAGACAAGGGCTCGAAACAGGGAACTGCTGCAAGCACCCACCCAGTACGGTCTGTGGGTGAAGGGGCCCCCCGGAGTGCAGGGGACTACCCGCGTAGCGGACACAAAGTGGACGGCCATGGCGGGTGTCCCCGGGACAAGGGGGAACCCCGGAGCGCAGGGACCCGACCGCATGGGGAGAGCAGTGATAGTGGACATCCTGGACGGCCCCCTAACATAGGGAAACCCCAGAGGGCAGGGGCGCGTCCACCGGACAAATATGGTTAACCCCACAGGAGCAAGGGGGCAGAAGCCCCCCACCAGAATAGTCACCTGGAACGTAAGGGGACTTAACGGCCCAGTGAAGAGATCTAGAGTCCTCACCCACCTTAGAAACATGAGGGCCGACATAGTCTTCCTCCAAGAGACGCACTTGAGGGAGCGGGACCAACTGCGGGTAAGAAAGGGCTGGGTGGGACAAACCTATCATTCCTGTTATGGGGCAAGGGCCAGGGGGGTGGCGATCCTGATTGGCAAGAGGACAATGTTTAGGGCGACAAAGACGGTTACGGACCCAGGGGGACGGTATGTCATGGTCAGCGGGGCCCTGGATGGGGCGCCGGTAGTTCTAGTTAACGTGTACGCACCCAACTGGGACGACACGAGCTTCATCCAAAAGACCATGGCAGAAATCCCGGACATAGCGACGCACCGACTAATCATGGGGGGGGACTTCAACTGTGTACAGGACCCAACGACGGACAGATCAAACCCCAGAACGGGGAAAACCTCAAACATGGCAAGGGAACTCAGCCACTATATGGAGCAGATGGGAGCAGTAGACCCCTGGAGATTCGCCCACCCGGGGGAGAAAGAATTCTCTTTCTTCTCCCCAGTACACAACGTGTACACCAGAATTGACTTCTTTGTGGTGGGGAAAACGGTGCTTCCAGAGATAGACAAGGTGGAATACTCCGCAATTGTGATATCAGACCACGCTCCACACTACATGGATGTGCGGCTAGAGACGGGAAGGGCCCAGCGCCCCAAATGGAGGTTGGACGGTGCCTTACTAGCTGACAAGGCCTTCAGCGAAAGGATAGCGCAGGCCATAGCGGAGTACACTGAGATCAACCAAAACGGGGAGGTCTCACCCTCCACGTTCTGGGAAGCGCTTAAGGCCGTACTAAGAGGGGAAATCATAGCCTACAAAGCGCAAAGAGATAGGGAGGAAAGGGTGGCTAGGCAGAAGCTGGTCGACTCCATACTGGAGGTAGACCATAAATACTCCGAGGCCCCGACTGTAGAACTCCTGGCGGAGAGAAAAGAATTACAAAGGAACTTTGACCTGCTCTCCACCAGGAAAGCAGTACACCAACTCCGCCAGGCACGCGGGGCCCTATACGAACACGGAGACAAAGCCAGCCGCCTGTTGGCCCACCAGCTGAGAAAGCAGGCAGCCAGCAGAGAAATCGCGCAAATCAGAGATACCAGAGGCACGTTGGAAACAGAACCAGAGAAGATTAACAAAACCTTCAAGGCCTTCTACCAAGAGCTGTACACCTCAGAGCCCCCAACGGGGAAGGCTGGGATGAACCGGTTTCTTGACGGACTGAACATACCAGTTGTGGGAGAGGGCAGAAAACGGGATCTGGAAGCACCACTAGCACTGGGAGAGATCATGGACAGCATTAGCTCCATGCAGGCGGGGAAGGCGCCGGGACCGGACGGATTCCCGGCGGACTTCTACAAAAAATTTGCGACAGCGCTGGCCCCGCACATGCGGGAGATGTTCACAGACTCGCTAGCTAGGGGCACGTTGCCACCCACGTTAGCACAGGCCTCAATCTCGCTGATACCTAAGAAAGACAAAGACCCAACGGAATGTGGGTCATACAGACCCATATCTCTGCTGAACGCAGACGCCAAAATACTGGCCAAAATCCTAGCCAAAAGGCTAGAAGACTGTGTACCTGAGGTGGTCACAGAGGACCAGACGGGCTTTGTCAAAGGTAGACAGCTGACCGCGAACATCAGGCGCCTGCTGAACGTGATAATGACCCCCTCCGGGGAGAGAACACAAGAGGTGATCGTCTCCCTGGACGCAGAAAAGGCCTTCGACAGAGTCGAATGGAAATACCTCATAGAGGTACTGGAGCGGTTCGGGCTTGGAACAGGGTTCACCGCTTGGGTAAAGCTCCTGTACAACGCTCCCATGGCGAGTGTACAGACCAACAATACCAACTCCCAATACTTCCAGCTGCACAGGGGCACCAGACAAGGATGCCCACTGTCCCCGCTGCTGTTCGCACTAGCAATCGAACCGCTAGCAATCGCGCTCAGGGCAGCAAAAAATTGGAGGGGGATCCGAAGGGGAGGTAGAGAGCACAGAGTCTCACTCTATGCGGATGATCTGCTCCTCTATATCTCGGACCCACAAAGCAGCATGGACGGGATCATCGCGCTCCTGAAAGAGTTTGGAGCCTTCTCGGGCTACAAACTCAACATGAGCAAAAGTGAGATCTTCCCATTACACCCGCAAGGGGGGGGGGGGGCAGCACTAAAGGGGCTGCCGTTCAAACAAGCCCGACATAAATTCCGCTACCTGGGGATCCAAATAGCCCATGACTGGAAAGGGATCCACAAATGGAACCTCACCAGCCTGACGGAGGAAGTTAAAAAGGACCTGCAAAGATGGAACACACTCCCGCTCTCCCTCGCGGGGAGAGTTCAGACGATCAAAATGAACGTACTGCCCAGGTTCCTCTTCCTGTTTAGATCCATTCCGATCTACATCCCCAAGGCCTTTTTCAAAGCGCTGGACAAACTCATCATGGCGTTCGTATGGGGGGGTAAAAATGCTAGGATCCCAAAGAAGGTCTTACAAAAAACAAAAACCAGGGGAGGGTTAGCCCTCCCGAATCTACAACTCTACCACTGGGCAGCAACAGCCGAGCGAGTAAGGGGATGGATCCAGGAGCCAGAAGCTGAGTGGGTGCGTGCGGAGGAGGCCTCCTGCATGGGAACCTCCCTCCGGGCCCTCGCCACGGCAGCACTCCCATCCCCACCCAAAAAACACTCCAGCAGCCCAGTGGTGACAGCCACCCTCCAATCCTGGAACCAACTGCGGCAGCAACTTGGCCTGACCAAAATGTCGAACAGGGCTCCCATCTGCAACAACCATAGGTTCAAACCAGCACTGACCGACGCCACCTTCAAAAGGTGGAGGCAGGACGGGGGGACACTGACAGTCAGGGACCTGTACACGGACGACAGGATCGCAACACTGGACGAACTGACAGAGAAATTTCAGCTAGCTGGGGGGAACGAGCTACGGTACCTGCAGCTCAAAAACTTCCTACGAAAGGAGACAAGGACGTACCCACAACCGCCACGACAGACACTACTGGAAGACCTACTGGACGCAAGTATCCTAGAGAAAGGGAACTGTAGTGACATGTATGACCGACTGGTAGATAGGGACGACACCGTACTGGACGCAACAAGGAGGAAATGGGAGGACGACCTGGGGATGGAGATCGGGTGGGGACTCTGGAGCGAAGCACTGCATAGGGTCAACTCCACCTCCACGTGCGCAAGGCTCAGCCTGACGCAACTAAAAGTGGTACATAGAGCCCACTTAACAAGAACCCGTATGAGTAGGTTCTTCCCGGAGGTGGAAGACAGATGTGAACGGTGCCAAAGAGGCCCGGCCAACCACGCCCACATGTTCTGGTCCTGCCCCAGACTCGTGGAGTACTGGACAGCCTTCTTCGAGGTAATGTCCAAAGTGGTGGGAGTGAGGGTGGAGCCATGCCCGATAGTGGCGGTCTTCGGGGTTTCAGAACAGCCAGATCTATTCCTGGGGAGGAGGGCGGATGCCCTTGCCTTTGCCTCCCTGATCGCCCGCCGTAGAATCCTGTTTGGCTGGCGGTCAGCAGCACCGCCCAGAGCTGCGGACTGGCTGTCCGACCTCTCGGAATCTCTCCAAATGGAGAAAATCAAATTTGCCATCCGAGGGTCGGACGACGGCTTCCACAGAACGTGGGAGCCATTCATGCGACTGTTCCGGGACCTATTTGTGGCCAATGTACAAGAGGAAGAATAGTCGGGGGAAGGTAGCGGGAGGGGGGGGGGGGGCTACAGGTTCGTTACGGGGGTTCGATGGCTAGCTAAGGCCCAAAACCAAGCTAAATAAACATGTTGAGGGGGGGGGGGGGGGGGGGGGGGGGCGCAGTTACTACTACGAAGATGCTTACCTGTAAATATGTGTGTTAATTTTTGCGTGTTTGTTTTTGTTTGTTTTTTTTTTTCTCTCTCCTAACAATTTGTAATTTGTTCAATATAAAATACGAAAACTGAATAAAAACATTTATAAAAAAAAAAAAACCTGGTGTTGTAAGACTTCTTACTATGCTTAGTTAGGTGAGCATGGAACCCAAGTTCACCCACTTAGCTGTTGGGGAGAACCATTTCAGGATGGTATGTGCCAAAGGCTGCAGGAAGATCACAAAGAATGAGGAAGGATAGTTTATCATGGTCACATTCACTAGTGACATTTATAAGGGCCTTTTCAGTGCTGTGGCAAAGACAGAAACCGATTGGAGAATTAAACATGCAGAGGTAAGAACACAGTCTGGGAGAGGAAAGGGTGGTTGGAAATGGGGCAGAAATGTGCACGGTCAGACAGGTCAAGGCTGGGTTTTATTGAGAGGGGTGATAACAGCAGGTTTGAAGGAGAGAAGAGTGAATCATTAACAATGAACTATTAACACTATCAGTTAATGTTGAGCCCTGGAAGGGACGCTGGCTGCACAGCAGTTTGGTGGAAATATAGTCAAACGAGGAGGAGGGGAGCGTGGACAAGGTGTGCTTGGCAGGGACATTAAGTAAAATGTTGGTTCAGTACAGCCCAGCAATATAGCTGCTTCTCCCCAATGGAATTTTTCCCCTAATGGAATAATTCTGGAGATAAGAGATTAATTCTCCGACCCCCCACCGGGTCGGAGAATCCCCGAGGGGCGGCGTGAATCCCGCCCTACCAATCGGACTCCAGCTACCGTATTCTCCAGCACTGGTTTTTGGGTGGAGGTGGGGAGCATGCCACACCGGTCGGGAGCCGGCAATTCTCTGGGCCCCGATGGGCCGAGTGGCTGTCAGTTTCTGACCAGTCCCGCCGGCGTGGATTGGACATGGTCCCACACGGCAGGACCTGGCAGGTAAGTTGGCTGGTGCGGTCCGTGGGGGGGGTTCCGACCCCATGGGGGGCCCCCACGGTGGCCTGGCCCGCGATCGGGGCTCACCGATCTGCGGGCAGGCCTGTGCTGTGGGGGCGCTTCTTCCTTCCATGCCGGCCCCTGTAGGACTCCGCCATGGCCAGCGCGGTGAAGACATCCCCCTGCACATGCGTCAGAATATGTCGGCCGATCTGTGCATGCGCTGAACCATGCCGGCGGTTCTGCGCATGCGCTAACTTTCGCAGTCCCTTGGCGCCGGCTGACGTGGCGCCAACCCCTCCGGCGCCAACACCTCCGCAGCCGGCCTACCCCCAGAAGTGCGAAGAATTACACAACTTCCGGTTAGCCTGACGCCGGAGTGCTCTGCGCCGATTTTGACCCCGGCGTTGGGCCATCGCTCCGATTCGGGAAAATCCTGCCTAAGGTCAGAGTAGGTAGGGGCTGGTTTAGCACAGTGGGCTAAACAGCTGACTTGTAATGTAGAACAAGGCCAGCAGCGCAGTTTCAATTCCCGTACCGGCCTCCTGAACAGGAGCCAGAATGTGGCGACTAGGAGCTTTTCACAGTAACTTTATTGAAGCCTACTTGTGACAATAAGTGATTATTAAGACCAAGCGGTTGTTTAATTCCCGTACCTAGTGGCCCACAAGGCAGACATTGCTTTTTTCCATAGCTAGTTTTTCCTGGACCAGGTCTTTAGCCTGTCACCTGAAGCTTCTAGTTTGAGGGGCGTCACTCCACACCAAGCATAGCTGACCAGGTTTTCCTATAATGCTCGGAGAATGTCTGCCTCAATTAAAAAAGAACAGGGGGCTGTATTATCTGCCGCTGGTCGCGGAGTTCCTGATGCAGCGGGGAAACCAGCGAAAGCCAAAAAACATGATCACCGCCATTCCGATGCCCCTGTGCCCGGTGGCAACGGCATCGAGGTTTGTATCCTGCAACAGCGGGAGGATGCAGATGGGTCATATTGACCATTGGCATCCAATTAACGGGCTGGGCACCGGATTCTCCAAGCCCGCTTGAATCTCTGGGCCTCTGGGCTGGGATTCAAGAGGGTGAGAATTGGTGCAGCTATTTCACAGGGTGCCCCTGGCATGGTGAACCTTGTGGTGGAACAAGGGGGTAGGGTAACTCTTTCAGGGAGTTTCCCCCAATGTCCATTAGAGGGCCATCCTACCCCCACACAATGCAAATCCTGCCCACCCCCACCATCCCCCGCACCAGAGACCCCCACCACAGATCCCCCCATAAGAGACACTCCCATAAGAGAGATCATCACCAGAACCCCCATTACAAGGACCCCCAACAGAGACCCCCTCATAAGAGAGACCCCCGCCATAAACCCCCCAATACGGAGCCCCGACCAGAGAGTACTCATGAGACACTCACACGAGACCCCCGATAAGAAAGATGGCCACCAAAAACCCCTGCATTCCAAAGATCCCCAAAGATTCCAGAGACCCCCCCCAATAAGAGAGACCTTGACCAGAAACCCCCATAAGAGAGACCCCCACATGAGACCCCCTATATGAGAGACCCCCACCAGAAACCCCCAAGAAGGGAGACCCTCACCAGAAAACCCCATTAGAGAACCCCCCCATCAGAACCGCCCCCCATTACAGAGACCCACACCAGAAACTACCCCCTTTCATAAGAGAGACCCCCACCAGAAACCCTGCATAAAAGAGAGACCTCTGCCTGGATCCCCACATTGCAGGGACTCGTGCCTGGAAGCTCCCATCCCTCCATTACAGACACCCCTGCCTGGAAGGTGGAGAGCAGTCCAAACAGAGACAGTGAAAAAAGTCAGTTTTTTAAAACTCACCTGTGCAGTACACTTGCCGACTCACGCAGAGGGAGCAGCACTTGTAAATTCCTAGAAAGAGAAAACCACATCAACTGGGTTTAATCTTCCTCAGATATTTCATCTGTGATGTTTTCCTTCAGATCAATGTGAAATTGATTTTACTCGGCTGCGATTGACAGCTTCCACACAGCCAGCTGTCTGGATTGTTTAATCTAATTTTCCTTCACTTTTAATGAATTTCAAGTCATGATTGACAGCTACTGGACCACACCTAAGACAGTTAAGTGCTCTCACTTTTTTCTCTGTAGAAAGTACTTAATTGTCTTTGATGTGGTCCAAGATCTGTCAATTTGCGAACGCAAATCAATGGCAATTCATCTCCGGCAAAGTGGGTTGGGGACTCAGGAGCGAAACACTGAGTAGGGCCAGCTCCACCTCCTGCTGTGCAAGACTAAGCCTCATGCAGTTTAAAGTGGTGCACAGAGGGCAGCACGGTGGTGCAGTGGTTAGCATTGCAGTCTCACGGAGCCGAGATCCCAGCTTCGATCCCGTCTCAGGGCCACTGTTCGTGTGGAGTTTGCACATTCTCCACGTGTTTGCGTGGGTTTCGCCCCCACAACCCAAAGATGTGCAGGGCAGGTGGATTGGCCACGCTAAATTGCCCCTTAATTGGAAAGAATGAATTGGGTATTCTAAATTTATTTTAAAAAGGAAAAAAATAAAAATAAAGCGGTGCACAGAGCACACCGAACCAGAACGCGAATGAGCAGGTTCTTCCTGGAGGTGGAGGATAAATGTGAACGGTAGCAGGGAGGCCCGACCAACCACACCCACATGTTCTGGGCTTGCCCTAGACTTGTCAGGTTCTGAATAGCCTTCTTCCAGGCAGTATCCATGGTTGTGGGGGTGAGGGTGGAGCCATGCCAGAAAGTGGCAGTCTTCGGGGTATCAGACCAGCCAGAACTACATATGGGGAAGAGGGCTGATGCCCTGGCTTTTGATTCCTTAAGCGCTCGCCGGAGATTCCTGCTCAGCTGGCGATCAGCAAACACCACACACAGCTTCAGACTGGCTGGCAGACCTGTCCGAATTTATCCACCTGGAGAAGATAATGTACACCACCCGAGGGTCGTACGAGGGCTTCCACAAAGCATGGGGGCTATTCATCAGCCTGTTCTAAGACCTGTTTGAGGCCAACAGCGACTACGGTATGGGGGGGGGGGGGGGGAGAGAGCAGGCAAGAACGGGGGAACGTATGTTAAAAAGTATGTAAGAAACTGCACAACATGTAAATATCAGGTGCACTATTCGTTAAATTGTTATTCATTAAAAATCGAAAAATGCTAATAAAAGTATATTGTTTTTAAATGGAAAAATAAAATATTAATCTCCAGCGTGAGAACATAGGGCTGGACACAGTCTGCAGCCGCCAAACTGCCCAAAAATTGTGAGGACATGCAGCCGGCGCTGTCGGGAAGTCGGCCCATCGGGGGTGGAGCATCTGGGGAGGGCCTCAGGTGACGTCCTGAGGCCGTTCTAACGGTGTGCAGTCTACTCAGCGATTACGATGTTTTTGAGGGGGCGGGAGCATCTGAAAAACAGTACCGCCCCCGATTTCACCCTAAAAACAGATTCTCCCGCCAATCGCCGAACGCAATTTCGGCGTCGGCAATCGGAGAATCCCGCCCGTTGTCTCCCAAACGCAGAATTCTGGTCAGGATTTTGATCATTTGTTTCATTTGCAATTTGTGGCATTTTTTTTTTGACTTACCCATATAAATGTGGTGACTAGGCTTTCAAAATAGTTCATTTGTGGTGAAGCACTTTAATCTGGCAGAGCCAAACATAGTTGCCCCTTTTACAACCCACTTGATATTTATCCCACTGATTTATGGTCTGCTAGATTACTGCCCAGGCAGTGAGGATGAAAAGACAAACCACTGCGACTGTGCAAGATCTTCTTGGGGGTAGATTCAGGAACCGTGGGGCAAGCTGGCAACTCTGGAACAACCATCCCGATACACAGACTATTTCCAACACATTATGGATTTCATCACCATGTGTCTTTCCTGCAGTCAAGCGGCAAAAACTCACCAAATGTACCCTCAAAACCACATGTTCAATTGTTTAAAGGGCTGCTGCTTAATTTCTGTTGCAGTTTTGATGAATGACATTTGTTTTCTATCACCATATGCGAGGGTGAGCAGGTCAAAGGAAGTACCATTGGGCCTGCTCATGGAACAGGAAAATCAACTTTGCATGTGGATGTCAAAGGTCATTGAACCAAGTTTACTAGTTATACATTGGGAAGGTCTCCCCCAGGCTGGTTTTCAACAGTCATGACACACTTTGTTGCAAATTTGAGGCTTTCATTGTAACAGTTAAGCACGCAAAAAAATAAAGTATATTGACATAGGACATTTGTGCCTCAATTTCCTTGAGTAAGATTGTTACCTTCGTCAGTCACACTTTGATTTTGTGAAAATTGTTGCCTGGTTAGAAGCTTTCTATGGAAGCTGTGGCCTCTTTCGTAGAAAAGTTTCCATTATTTGCCAAACGTAACGACTTATTAAGAAATTTAAGTTGCACTTCTAGTTGCGGCCATGGTGTAAGTGGTTGCACATTTGGCAGTTCCCGCTCGTGTCGTTTTTTTTGGTTCTTTTCCCCACTTGCCGAATGGATTTTTTGGAGAAAAAAGGTGCAGAGGTGGCGGAGGAAAGCTGTACTCCACTGGCGAGGTCGGTGGATGGATCCGCAGACCAGAAGTGGGTCTAGAAGGAGCTGCAGGAACAGGAAACTCCTTGTGCGACAAAGGGGAAGGTGGCGGAGGGTAAACGGTCAACCCTACCAGCCCAATGGTCGATGGAGCAGTTGGTGGACTTCCTAAATGGAAATTTCAGCCAACAGAGGGGGGGGGGGGGGGGGCGGGGAGGGGGGAGGTTCAGGAGGATCTGGTGAAAGTGGTAGACACCATGTGGAGCTGAGGCTGGAGATCCAGAATCAGGCGATCCAGAAAGTGGCGGAGGTGGTGGGGGAGCACAAGGAACAACTTACCTAATTGGATGCCAAAGTTAGGATGCTGGATCTTTATCCGAGGGCCAGGAAGACGAGGGGGTGTACCTGGGAAGGCAACGAGCTCCAGGTATAACAGGACCTGGGTGTGAAACTGGATTCAACCGGATCAGGGCAGCCCTCTTTAAGAAGGGGGTTAAGTTTAGGATGCTGTACCCGGCCCACGTTTGGGTGATCCACAACGGAACACCGGAGGAGACAACGGAGTTTTTGAGAGACAACCAACTGGCAGGGGTGGGAGGACACTGAACTTTGGAGGAAATGTGAGGTGGTGTTGGTTCTCCCTGCCCCTCTTTTTGTTGTATTGTTCTGTGTTCTTTTTTGGGTGATGGCCAGGGGAGAACCTCTCTTCTCGTAGGGACTGTTTAGCGTTTTCATGGGGTTCTTAGATGGGAGGCCGGAGGACCGTGGAGGGGTGGTGGACCTTTTTTTCTGCTTTTTATTGCTATTATTGTTTGCACTATGCCAGTGTGTGAGCAGGTGGGGGGGGGGGGGGGGAATCAGTGGGGGGGTAGGATGCTTGACGCAATGGGTGGGGGCTGCCAGGCTAGATGGGCAAGCTTGTTCACGGGAGCACAGTGGGGGGCGATCAGGTGGTTAGAACTTTAGCGGGGGATGGGACTGTTGTGTTGTTTAGGGGGAGGGGGGTCTGCTGATGGGGGTGGGGCGGTTTAAGTGCAATAAGGAGGGAGTTGGTGACGGTGGACATCCAAGAGCGGGTTTGGCGGGTTGCGGGACACAAATCCTTGCCGCCACCTGTCCTCTTTCCTCCGGTTCCTCGTTGGGCTCATTCTCCAGGCCCTCCTGGTCTGCCTCCTCCTCAGACGAGGCCATGTGTCCCTCCTCCTCCTCTACCATGTCGTTCCGCTGCTGTGCTGGGTTGTGGAGGGCACAACAGACATAAGCAGGAAACCCTCTGGGGGTTGTACTGCATGGCACCACCAGAGCTGTCCAGGTATTGGAACCGTATGTTCAGGAGTCCAATGCACCGCTTAACGACAGCAGGTGGCAACATGGGCCTCATTATAGCAGGTCCCTACCTCAATTTCAGGCCTCCGCACCTGCGTCATCAGCCAAGACCTCATTGTCCCCCAAGAGCCAACCTGTCATCCTGGGGTGGTGGTCGAAGACGCCGGGGTCTCTGAATGTCCCAGGATGCAGCTGACATGCACGCTCCCTGGGTAGCGGGCACACACGTGCATGATACGGAGGCGGTGATCACGCCATCTGAAGATTCAGATAGTGGAACCCCTTCCTGTGAATGAAGGGAACTCCTTAACACCCCGGTGACATGTGTGCCTAGACCTGGGACATCCCGGTGATGGAGCAGAATCTTGGTGGGCCTGATCCAGTTCAAAGGTGATGTAGTTGGATGCCGGGCATACAGACCATTTGTGACCTCCATTTTATTTTTGTAAAAAGTGGAGAATTAGAGTCACCGGAAAGTCAAATTAGTTTTAACAACAAGGAAAAAACATTTGTTAAACATGAAAACATTTTGATGTGTCGTTCTTCTGATTCTCGGTACTGAATAAAAATCTTTTTAAAAAACATGAAAAAATTGGATTATGATTCAATGCGCCTTTACTTCCCCTCCTTGGCTTAACAATTACACACAGTTTTTAGGATTAACTGCAGTGGTCGTATTATCCCAAGGCCCTCTAATCGCTTGGGTTCGGTCTCTATTTTGGTAAGTAAGGCATATGGAACTAGCCGTGCCCTGAAATATTTGGGTAGGGCGTCGGAGCCCACATGTCCTTGCTCCTTTATTCTAATAAGGCCTTCTTGGAATATTTTAGGGTATTTGCCAATGACTAAGAGTGTTATATTTATTGGGGCAACCTTAGGGGTGATGATGCAGTTCAGCTGCATAGTTTCATCCGCAATGGGCTGGCCCGGGTTTGAGGTATCTTTGGCTTCTGGCCTGGGCTGCAGTGAACTGCTGATTCTGGGGTTATTCGACCGTCTTTCGCGATGTCAGAATGTATTGGCTATGTGTTGAGTTGGTGGTGTGTGAGGCACATGGGAGCCTTCGCTGGGCATGCTGGCTTTTCTGTATGAGGGTACTCCACGTCTGGGAGTTACATTTCAAGGTCCAGCTCATGGGCCCCAGCTGGGTGGGCCTCTGCCCGCTCACCATGGGAACTCGAATTCTACGAAGCCCACAGGGAGATCAATCAGTCATCCCCCCCGAGATCCTCGTGAGGGTTATCACAATGTCTGTGCCGGCTCTTTGAAAGAATCAGCTCTTAGTCCCTCTCCTGAACATGTTTCTTCTGTACTTAGGCACTATCATTTCTAGGGGACTTCCTCAAAACATATCTGCAGGGATTAACTTTGTGAATGTTAATTGTGTCTTCAAAATTGTGGAAGAACATTATGGATAGACAGAATGATGACAAGTGCACGAGTGCTGTTACAAATGTTTAGGGAGCCTAAAACTATTCTGAAATTAAGCTGGGTTAAGCTAGAGCTCAGCAAATGTATGTCTTAGTTTCCTTGAAAATGATTACTGTATGGAGAAAAATCACAATCTCAGAGCACAGAACTGAACGACTGTGGTCCAGAGTCGCTCTGAAACCCAAGAAGCATTCACTTTTTCACCTGCGAGTTTTAAGTAACATAATCATGAAAACCTGAAAGTAATGTTAACTTATGATATATTATTAATGCGGCATTTTTTGCAAAATATGTACAGATACCCAAACAATTAACTTAGATAAAATAGACAAGATTTCAACATATTAAGGTAAACATATATGTTTTTTGACAAAACTAGAGATAAAT
The DNA here is from genome assembly GCF_902713615.1 of Scyliorhinus canicula. Lineage (NCBI taxonomy): Eukaryota > Metazoa > Chordata > Chondrichthyes > Carcharhiniformes > Scyliorhinidae > Scyliorhinus > Scyliorhinus canicula. The sequence continues at coordinate 171,462,264 of NC_052154.1, read as the reverse complement.
GACACATTGCAAATTTGTTTATGTACTCTTTAACAATGTAGCTTATGATCAGCAGGTGACTGTAATGACTGAAATTTTTGTAGTGAACAGAATGAGGGAGAGTTGAGAAAGTTTCTACTGAGGAAAGTAAGGAATTCATCAATCCTTTCTCTGCACCGATCCAAGGATTAGCATTGCAACACCCACCTTTGCAGTTAATTTGATTTGGAAATCCCACCCATGTCATGATATGCAAACATGCAGCTAATGAACACATAGAATAGGACACGACCAATGAGCAGTCAGGTCACCCAGGGGTGGTATCTCACTATAAAAGAGATGAGGCACTCACACCTCGCCTCTTTCCACAGACCAACATCTACAAATATGCGACCACTCAGAATCGCACCCCAGAACATGGCTTAGAGCAGGGGTGGGCAAACTTTTCCGTGCAAGGGCCACATTCAGAAATTCACAATTCACAAAGGGCCGCATAGTATATTAAGTAAAATAATTACTTCACCCGGTTATGATTCTGGGCGCCTCATATAGAACATAGAACAGTACAGCACAGAACAGGCCCTTCGGCCCTCGACGTTGTGCCGAGCAATGATCACCCTACTCAAGTCAACGTATCCACCCTATACCAGTAAGTAACCCAACAGCCCCCCCCCCATTAACCTTAAAAAAAAATTAAAAAAAAAAAAAATTTTTTTTTTTTTTTAATGACTTGGTGGGCCGCAGAAATACCTTTGGCGGGCCGCATGCGGCCCGCGGGCCGTAGTTTGCCCACCCCTGGCTTAGAGCAAGGCTGGTTCAGTTAGACTGAGTTACTACATTTAGATTAATAGAGAGTCTAACTCATTGAGAACTGTGCTAATAGTTCAATAAAACACATTCAGCCCACGTCAAAGTCTGGAGCATCTTTTACTCAAAACTGCATCAAGTGGCAGCTTGTGTTATTCCAAATTACATAACACAACCCCAGGAACGTATTAATAATTGTGGATAATTAATGATAACTACAGTGTGGACAGAGCTGCGTTTTTCTTCCATGAAACGGAGCTGAAAATAATCTGATCTATCATTTAAAAGCCCGATTGACAGTGGCAAAAAGAAAAGGATGTGAATGGAGGAACTTCACAATCGCTGTTCGCATAACTGGCGTGTGGATGTGGTTAGGTTTTGGTGACAGATATTAATCGAAGTCCCCAGAAATTCTGACAGTGTGAAAATCGTAGCATCACTCAAATGCCAGGAACCTCTCCGCTGGTTCAATGCTGTACGCTGGGATGTGCCACGGCACCATGTTGCAGGTTTCCAGGAAATTCTGGGCCACTTAACTTCCTTGATGGATACATGCAATGGCAACTTCTCGCAAACTCTCGTCACTGTCTCCAACTCTCGTTTGAGAGATAACCGCAGATGGATCAAGGTTCAATGCTGTCCGTGAACCAGGGACCTGGGCCCTGAACACCAGTCAGCGATTCAGCTGGAAGGCTTTGCCCTGCACCTCAATTATCAGCCAACCAATCAGGTCTACAATCCCAGCCAATCAGCAGGATCTCTTAGTGGCCTCAGACTTTTTTCTCTCATTTAATGGTAGGGAACCCAGGCCTTGTTTTTTTCCTTATCCGCCACCAGATGACACAACCCTTCACCTGTTATTAAGCCCTGGTCTCCGTTCATCACTCCTGATCAATTATATAACTGCATGACTCAGTTTACCATTGGGCCCTGTCTAAATATAAATTATTCATTCCGACTGATCAAGCCCACTCTGTCCCTCTGGGTAAATATACTCCATCAAATGCCCCATACCAACTGTTGTGGGCCCAGTGCTGCTTTTATTATTAGCGCCCACCTGGACCTATCCACTCAGTCCTTGTGATTTTGCAACCATACCATCCAATTTTCCTGAAAGTTCTTTATCATATTCCACCCACTCACATTGCCAGGCATCTTCCTGGCTGAAATGTATTACCTCCTTCACTCAGCCTCTCTACTGAACAACCCCTCATGTTCAGTGACTTCAAACTTTCCATGCACTCTCCTCCTTCCAAGTTGTCTGCATTCTAGTCCTCATTCAAACTCACCGTGAATGCCAATCACACCTACTGCCTTGCCCTTGTCATCTCACGAGCCTTTGTTAACTCCAAGGTTTCAGTCGTCACAAGCTCTTTGATTACTTGCTTATGTTCCCCAATGGATGCACCACCCTGCCTTCCGCCAATGCCCTCTATGTTTACCCTCAGGATTTGGTGAGAAGAAAATGCTGTGTCTCGGTGCCATCTCCCGCACTATTTCAAACTCCTAAATTCCCCTTGTGTTCAGCACCTTCTACTAATGGTGCTGCTGTTAAAGTTGTTCTCCTTTGCTTCCTACAGCTCTGGCTTCCTTGAAGACTGCTATCATCATCCTTTCTTCAAAAAGCCCATTCTAAACCCTTCTGTCCTCTCCCCATCTACTGCTCCATCTACAACACATCTTTTCCTAAAGTCTCCAAATATATCATTGTCACACAATGCTCACTTCTTCCATCAAATCACTTCACTTCAACTCAATTCCACCCTGGCCATGGCACTCAGTTTACCCTGGGATCAGGCACTCACTAAAAACATCCTTTGCGACTGTAGCCACGTGGTGTTTCTTTACTTCAGGTTTTAATTGTTGGAGGTTTTAAGCGCCTGAGATTTAAAACTCTTTCTTACTCGTCCTTAGGTCTCCTTTTTTCCCAACTCTCTTAATATAAAAGATAAAGTCATCATTGTCACAGATGACCAGAGGCTGCTTTCCCCTTTGTGGGGGAGAGCTGACTAGTGACAATTTAACCTGAGGATCAGCACATTTCAGGCAAGGGGCGAGGTTTAAATAATCATGAATAACCACAGCTCTGCATCACAAACCAGCAGTCCAGCCAAATGAGCTAAACCAGCCTCTGAATATAACGCTTTTCTCTGTGCCCGATTTCCCATTGATACACTCACTCTAATTTTCACTTGCTTTTCAGCCTTCTGCTGTTAGTAACAGTTGCTGGTGCCTTTCACACAGGGCCAGACACCCAATTGTTGGCAGCCCAAACATTCAGAACTTCGCGCCACATAAAAATAACTTTCAAAAGTACAGGGGCAAATTTAACAATGGTGAATGTCATTAGATGTTTTGTTGCTGTAAAAAGCTGCGGAACTCTCTCCAAGCTTCTCAAGTTGTCCCTGCGATTCTGATTCTTGCAAAGTAATGAGACATGGACAAACATTTTTGTTCTTACTTCTTTCCTCTCGAGTGTTCCAAGTTACATAACCCTCCTTCTCTCCTTTCGAGCTTTAACTCTTTGCTTGACTATGGTCCCACCAGTGGTGGCTATTCTCTGATATGCTGCCCAAGTGACTGTTCTTCATGCGTGACCCTGGACAGTGAGTGACAGCAGTTTCTCCAATTGGGGAGCATAAAATATTCGAAATGTTAAACTGCTCGTTATAGTTCTGTTTCTAATGATTGGTTCAGGGACGACAAGTCAACAGAGATTTTATTTCCTGTTTTCGTAGCAGTCGAGCTTTGTCAAAGGTTGCTATCCCACAATACCTTGGGGGAGCCGTTTGGCAAATCAAATCAGACAGTACAAAACTGCTGGAAAAGTAATTTAGTGAGTGGTGAAGAGATGTTTTGTTGGAGACGTTCAGTAGAGCACAACTGCTATGCGAGCTCTCATAAAAAAAACATATAAGCCCTTCAACACAGGCAAGAAATATTTATTTTTAAAAAAAGCTTGTCATATAAATTACTTACGGGAAGCAACCCTGAGCGATCACAGGACTACTTGTATCTTGCAGTGAAATTATTCACCATAGCTTATTCAAGAAATCATATTTGCATTTCATTTTTATTCTTCGTGCATCCTGTCATATAAGGCAGCATGAAAGTTATTTTGAAAAAGTTAAGCTATAAAAACATAATTATGCTAAAACAATGGCGACTTTATCTTTTATATAAAGAGAGTTGGGAAAAAAGGAGATCGTGGGTAGGGCCCAGACTCGCTGGACATCAGAATCCTCACCTCCTTCGAGGAACGGGCCCTGGAGGTGACTGGTGTGGCCGAGGATAGGATGGTCATGAACGCGGAGGCTGGTGGACGTCGCAGAGGTGAAGAACCACCAGGCCCCTCCCAGAGGATCTGTCAATCGTGAGTACTGATTGCCTTACTCACTGACCCATCCCTCCCACTGACCACATGTCCATCCTCCAGCCAAAGGAGCTGGCCCATCCTGGTGACCCCCTCTCCTGACTCCGTGGATGCAACTGTTATAGTCACAAGGCTAAATCGCTGGCTTTTAAAGCAGACCAAGCAGGCCAGCAGCACGGTTCGATTCCCGTACCAGCCTCCCCGGACAGGCGCCGGAATGTGGCGACTAGGGGCTTTTCACAGTAACTTCATTGAAGCCTACTCGTGACAATAAGCGATTTTCATTTTCATTTTCATATAGTCGATGCACAGCTGTCATCCCCACCCTCCACCAGTGCAGATGCACACACCTCGGTGGGAATACTAATGGTCAGGCTTCTGGGATACAATCTGGTGAGCATCACGCCGCTGATGATGCACATCAGGTGGTGGCAGGAACCGGCAGGCAAGGCTGCAGTCAGAGGGTTGCTGGATCCCAGGGCCCAGCTAATGCTGAGCCTCTGGAACAGGGTTACCCAGAGCTGATGGAGACGATAGGGAGAGGCCGGGACGTTCAGAGGGAATTGTCAGCGTCACTCCAGCAGATCCATAGCCGTTTGGAGCGTAACGAGGCTGGACAATTACACCCAAGCACGCAATCAAGTAGCATAAAGTTGTCATATCGGAAGCAATGGGTGTGGGTTTGACATGCATTGTGATTCACACAACCATTTTCAGGAGTACGGAATTTTGCTCCCAAGATCTTGCCATTTGTCTCATTACTGTTTGTGGGAGCTTGCTGTGAACAAGTCAGGTGATGTTTTACCCGATATTAAATCAGTGACCACACTTCATTAGTAGTCCTGTAAAGCACTTCAAAACTTTTATCATGCTTTTCACAATATCCTAAAGGTAGTTCATTATGCGCCTCAGAAAAATGAGGACCTCAAGATTTTATTTTGCAGTAGTGAATGTAAACCCGATGTGCTTCTGTTAAAAGGTGTTTATTTTGTCTTCTGGATGTTGTTTGGGAAATTATTAAGGATTACTTAGTGTTGTATTCTTTGGGGGTTGTATTTGAATTAATGGTTGCTAAGATGTTCACTATATGTTTTCAAACGGTTAACTTGAGTTCATAGAATAAACATTGTTTTGCTTTAAAAAATACTTTTCCTTTTCTGCTGTACCACACCTGTAGAGTGGGCCGTGTTCTCCCCATACCACAATCTATTACAAATGTGGGTCAGGTGAACTCCATGATATACTTTGGGGTTCTCTAAACCCTGGCCCATAACAGTAACATAGAATTTACAGTGCAGAAGGAGGCCATTCGTGCTGCCACAGTTACTTGTATGTAACTACAAGTCAAGATGAAGGTTTCAAGTAAGCTAAGATCCTGGAAAACATCAGGGACGATTTAGCAGACGGAAGTTAAAGTCTGCTGAATGGCGCGTTTAGCAGGGTGTTTCTCAATGGCTGAAGCATTCCGTCGGGAAACCCCCCATAACCACCCGTCTACTTGGCGAGGCCCTGGAGAGGTCCTTGCAGTGGCAACCTGGCACCCAGGCACCCAGTCATGCACCCTGACAGGGTGCTCAGGTGAGACTGCCAGGGTGTCTGGGTGCCAGGTGGAGTGCCAGGGTCCCACCCTGCTCTTGACCTAACTACCCAGGGGTGTCCACTGGCCTGGGAGAGGCCCCCAGGTTCCATTATGCCTGGTTCCACATTGGCGTGGACCAGTACGAAACGTCACCCTGGTGAGATCTCGCAGGCCTGGCTGATGAGTCCCGGGCGGCGGGCGAATCCAGCGTCCAGGTATTTACAGCTCATTTAAATATTCAGATCCGGATCTCGCCCAGAGATTCAGCTGGGTGACTCGGTGACTCGCAATGAGCCCATCGCCGAGCCCAATCTGAGGCTAGTGCTTGATTTACCCGTTGAGCCCGGATCTACGCCCGGCGCTAAGGGATCGCTGGATCGATCCCATTGTCTCTTTAGTGTTTCCACCCATTAGGGTTATTCTTATTGACTTTTAAGCAGTGTTTTCTTGACTAAGAATGAAACAATGTATTGGGTGTGGCCCGTGTTACTTTTGCCGTTGTTCCCTGGTGATATTATAATTTACAATTCATGTTATACAGGAAAGTAATGTAGAGCTTGTAAAAGAACTGGAAAGTATTGTTCATTACATTTGAAACCATGTAGGATTTGTGCAATGTTTCCCTTTGATATTTTGTGCAGATGGTGATGTTTAGTACAAAATATTGGCAAGTTGACGCACAGGTTTAACTGATTTGATCTGGCAAGAATTATACTGGTTTGGTGCTAAACAGCTTTGAACCAGTTCCTGCTCAGCTTAAACCTGTAGACCTCTTCTACGCTCAGGCTTCTTTAAGTTTTTGGCATGATTTCTACACATTGGGCAGAGTGGAAATGAAGACATAAGGTTGGTAAAATAATGGGCAGTGCATCAGGATGGCTCCCTGGCACAATGCCGATGGTGGGTGATGCACTATCAATTACCACAAAGACGAGATTGGTGGAATAATGGAGGCTTTATTGAGCAAAGATGTACCTTCTGTAGCTGATACCAGAATGGCTGCAGCACCGGCGAGCACACACATTTATACGCCACCTACTGGGTGGAGCCAGCAGGCAGGGATTTACCCATGTACCTCTAGTATATGTGTCTTACCATTATACATATAATACAGCTCGTGGTGACTACCACAGTGGGGAAATTTATTAACCATAGGCAGGATTGCGGATGAGCTACCCGCTCTACTGAGGCAGGCAGGTAATTTTCATAATTCATTTCTTGAGGGTTGTGCGTGGCAGTGGTAAGTTGGAGAAGATCCCCTGTAGGGAGGCCACGGGCTTGATGGAGGCAGCCTCCCTGTGACAGCCAAGGGTGCCTCGACAGACAGAGGTCCCATGCCTCACAAGAGGTGACCATGGGCAGGAAAGGCACCCCAGTGGCTCCGAAAACCCTAGAGAGTTACCCCATCCCACGATTGGCAGAACCCTCCAGTGTCAGCCAACCAGAATTTGAGGTTATATTGACCTCTCCAGGGCACTTCCATTTTGAGAAATTCATCTCCTCTAACCCCCTGGTGGTGCCCAGCTCACCCAATGGGACTACTATGGCATCAAAGCTGCCAGTACCATCTGGGGCCTGCCTGCCTGTCATAATTAGATAATTGGCCTCCTAATTGGCCACCTTTAGGCCTCTCCCAGTAAAATCACCGAGCTACTGTCTTGTTACTGTCAAGAGAGCATGCTCCCATTTCGTAGAATTACAGAATCCCTATGTAGTGATCTGTACAACATACATCTGCACATACACCAGAGACTGCAGCACAGATGTAACAGCCACAGCATCACTAGAGGGCAGCATCAGAGACGGGTATAAAGGGTCCAGCCCAAGGCAGGATCAGCCTCTTGGAGAAGCACAGAGCTAGTGAGCAGCAGCACACAGAGACAGCTCAGCATCGGCAGTTTACCTTAGTTTCAATGGTCAGATTCATGATCGGACATCAACCTAGCGCTGTTGTCCTACCGAGCAACCCCATTGAGCTCAGGACTGTCGCCAGCGCAGATGCTCTTCGGCAAGGACATCCGGACAACCCTACCGGCAATTCAATTCCGAGACCCCGATAACGCTCTGGTAATCGAAAAAATGCGGGTACTACGGTCCAAACAAAAACAATACTACGATCAACATGTGATCCCACTCAAGCCACTGAACATGGGCGACATTGTCAGGATTAGGGACCCAGAAGGTGGATGGTCTGAGCCAGGTGATCAGGCAGGAGGCACCGCGGTCCTACATTGTCAAGTCGTCGGCGCGAGTACTCTTTTGCTGTAACCGCCGGGATCTGTTAATGCTGCGGCCTACAACGCCGGTGTTTCCCACACTGGACTTGACCAAGTCCATTAGTCCACAGTACGTTCCTCGCCACACAACGCCACAACTCTTGATGACATCAAACCATCATCCCCACCTCCACCATTACGAAGCTCCAGCAGAAGCCGTAAGGCACCCGACCGGCTGGATTTGTAACAACACTTCAACACACCCACAAGACGAATATGAACATTTCTCACGATGGACTCATAACACTGTTAATTGTTTCTGTATTACTTTCTCATTTTTGCAATGTGCAGATTTGCTTATTCTCACCACTTGTTCTGTACAGTTTTTTTGCGGCCAGTCTAGAAAACATATCAAATCAAAAGGGATGGATGTAGTGATCTGTACATACATACATCTGCACATACACCAGGGGCTGCAGCACAGATGTAACAGCCACAGCACCACGAGAGGGCAGAGTCAGAGACGGGTATAAAGGGTCGAACCCAAGGCAGGATCGGCCTCTTTGAGAAGCACAGAGCTAGTGAGCAGCAGCAGACAGAGAGAGCTCAGCATAGGCAGTTTATCTTAGTTTCACTGGTCATACCTCTTGACTGTTTTATATCTAGTTGAGCTCTGGAAACAGAACGAACCCTTTGAATAAAGTGTTTGTGTTAACTGTAAGTCTACAGTCTTCATTCAGACTTAGAGAATAACATACCCTACAGTGCAGAGGAGGCCACTTGGCCCATCGAGTCTGCACCAACCCTCCGAAAGAGCACCCTACCTCAGCCTACTCCCCCGTCCTATCACCGTAACTCCACCTACCCATCGGACACTAACGGGCAATGTGGCATGGCCAATGCACCTAACTTGCACATCATTTATGCTTGATGAGACTATCAATTCACGCGACACGTGGTTAGAAGTGAACAGTGGTTTTAATCGTCTTACAACAGAGCCTGCCTATGACAAGATGAACTCCAGATGAACTGCAGGCAGGCTCTCAGCATCAACCTTTATACTTCCGGTTAGGGGGAGGAGCCGTGGGTGGAGCCAAGGGTGGAGCCCAGTACAAACTCCCATACACTCCCAGTGCATCTCCCCCTAGTGGCAGAGCAGCGCAACTGCTCGTGTGCCGAGCTTACCGGGACATAGTACAACATGTGTAATACAGTGTGAATTACGCTACTGCGATTCACCACATTCACCCCCTGGTGGCTTACAGATTGCGTCTGTCCGGTGGCCGAGTTGTCCGCTGTGATCGGCGGGGCACTGGGGTTGCAGCCCCTTCTGGTGGCTGGATGAGAACCATCGGTTGGGGTACGATGGCGGACTCCGGTGGCGATTCCGCCCGAGCTTCGTACCCGTCTGGTTCGAGTGGGGGCGCTGGGAGCTAGCTGGCGCGGGTGCGCGAAAAAAATGTAGCGAACTGGTAGGTGCGGGGGCATGGGGGGCGAGTTGGGTGGGATGTAGTGTGAGGGGTACCTCGGCGGTGGTAGTGGGGGGCGTTGGATCCTGCAGGTGCTAGGTCCCGGAGGGATACATTGTCCTGACGGCCATCAGGGAACTCTACGAAGGCGTACTGGGGGTTTGAATGCAGTAGGAGCACTTTCTCTACGAGTGGGTCAGTTTTGTGCGCCCTGACGTGCTTCCGGAAGAGTACTGGGCCCGGTGTCTTCAACCATGCCGGGAGCGAAACCCCCGTGGTAGTGCCCCTGGAAAGAATAAAGGGCCGCTCGTGAGGGGTCTGTTTGGTAGCGGTACATAAGAGGGACCTAATAGCGTGGACGCGGACGGTCAGTAGGACGGTCTTCCAGGCCGTCGCATTCTCCCTCTCCACCTGCCCGTTCCCCCTGGGGTTGTAGCTGGTAGTCCTGCTCAAGGCGATGCCCTTGCCGAGCAGGTACTGACGCAGCTCGTCGCTCATAAAGGGCGAACCACGGTCGCTGTGTACATAGCTGGGGAAACCAAACAGGGTGAAGATACTATGCAGGGCCCTAATGACTGTGTGGGAGGTCATATCGGGGCACGGGATAGCAAAGGGAAAGCGGGAGAACTCATCTATGACGTTCAGGAAGTACACATTCCTGTTAGTCGAGGGAAGTGGCCCTTTGAAATCGATAGCAAGGCGTTCAAAGGGCCTAGAAGCCTTGACCAGGTGGGCCCTGTCTGGTCTGTAGAAGTGCGGTTGCACTCCGCACAGATCGGGCAATCCCTGGTGACCGCTTTTACTTCCTCGTTGGAGAAAGGCAGATTTCGGGTTTTAATGTAGTGGGCAAGCCGGGTGACCCCCAGGTGGCAGAGGTCATTGTGGATGACTTTTAAGCAGTCGTTCTGTGCGCTGGCACACGTCCCGCGGGACAGGGCATCTGGGGGCTCGTTGAGCTTCCCCGGTCGATACATAATATCGTATTTGTAGGTGGAGAGTTCGATCCTCCACCTCAGAATTTTGTCATTTTTAATTTTGCCCCTTTGGGAGCTGTCGAACATGAAGGCAACCGATCTTTGGTCGGTGATGAGGGTGAACCTTCTACCTGCGAGGTAGTGCCTCCAGTGACGAACAGCCTCCACAATGGCTTGTGCTTCCTTTTTGACTGAGGAGTGTCGAAGTTCCGAAGCGGAGAGGGTTCGGGAGAAAAATGCGACTGGTCTCCCTGCCTGATTTAGTGTGGCTGCAAGAGCTACCTCTGAGGCATCGCTCTCAACCTGGAAAGGGACAGATTCATCCACTGCCCGCACGGCAGCCTTGGCGATGTCCTCCTTGATGCAGTTGAAGGCCTGGCGAGCCTCAGTTGACAGGGGAAAAACTGTGGCCTTAAAATATCGGAGCCAATGCGAAAAGATTTCTTTCGCCTCTGCATCCTGCGGGTCGAGTTCCAGTCGGTTAGGCTTGAGGGCTGATTCCATGGTCATTCCTTACTGTTTCTTAAGACGATTAAATTGATGAGACCATCAATTCACGCGACACGTGGTTAGAAGTGAACAGTGGTTTTAATCGTCTTACAACAGAGCCTGCCTGCGACACGATGAACTCCAGATGAACTGCAGGCAGGCTCTCAGCATCAACCTTTATACTTCCGGTTACTGGGGAGGAGCCGTGGGTGGAGCCAAGGGTGGAGCCCAGTACAAACTCCCGTACACTCCCAGTGCATCTCCCCCTAGTGGCAGAGCAACGCAACTGCTCGTGTGCCGAGCTTACCGGGACATAGTACAACATGTGTAATACAGTGTGAATTACGCTACTGTGATTCATCACAATGCCAATATCAGAATTCTGAGGCTTGAGGTAAAATTCAGCCCTTTATTTCTCCCTTCTTCCTTTGCTCGACAGCCCATAAACCATTCCATACTTGAACAGAGGAATATTAATCCCAACATATGTTCCATGGTGCTCCTGTTTATTTATTTTCAATGGAGGAATGTTTTGTAAAAATAGTGAAGGAAGGAATTTCATGTGAACTGGTTACATATTCATATCCAAATATTCCTGAATGCCATTTCAATCCCCTTGCTTTTTAACACAGCCCCTGTTAAGCTTACTTCACATTCAGCGTCCAAAAGCAGAGTTATTGAAAGGATCTCTTGCACCCAGATCTTGAATGTCAGAATTGAGCCGATTGAAATGTTGCCCAAAACAAAAATCGGAGATATGAGCAGTTAATTCAAAGACATGAGCACGAGTGGCTTTACAATGTCTAGCTTCATTAAAGTCGGCCTTTGGTTAGCTGTATCATAATAAATACAATATGAGCATTTTTGTTTTGGTTTTGTTTGTGGCTTATTAACATACTTTTTCTCAAGTTGGCATCACATCTATTTGCTTGCGGTCCAGACTCAACTGTGCAGCTGGGAGATAGTCTGCTTAAAATCTATTCCATATGTGTGGAGACTTACAGGGTACAAAGTGATTAAACAATGCGTTTTGGAATGTGGCTCAAATTTATCTTTGGTCATCTATTCATATCACACCAAATCTCTGGAAGAACAAAGCTCTTGCATGTAAATGCTAAAGCTTCACGCAAGTGTGGTTTAGCTTGGCAAAGAAAGTGTCATATCGGGAGGATATTTGCAACAGGGAATTCAGTCTGAAGGGAGGTACATTATGAGGTGTTCAGTTCTTTACTCGAAGTAAAATGGCTGCAAACATTGCAACAAAAAAAATTGACTGCTGTGAATTTTAACTCATTCCTTCCCCACAGCCAAATGAAATTTATATCATAGCAATGTTATCTGCCTGGTTCTCATTTTAAACAATGTCACCTTAACTTAAAAGCGCGTAAAAGCCTTTTCTTACACAGTGAATTCCAACAAAACGTTGAGTTCTTTTGAAGGTATTTTCCCTACCATAAAGCTTTGAGGGATGACTCCACCATTTTGCGGTCTCGTCTTCTTCTGTAATTTAGAATATTTGTGTACCAAAGTAAATAGGTAAAGGTACTTCGTGGTATGGATATTTTTAATGAAGGATTACTGCAGTGAGGTTTACGATAGCTGGTTTAAACAACGCAGAGCAAGTACAACAAATTTCACTGATTGCTTCTTTTTAACTGATAAAACAATGGGTTATTTGTTCTTAAGCCAAATATATATTCTCTCTTAAAATAAACATTATTGAATGAAAATATATTATAACACTTGTTCATTTAAAAGTGATATACTTTTATGAATACATGTAGACTGGCAAATTTGAAGAAAATAAAATTTTAAAATTGCTAATTTCATAATAACATGGTTAAATGCAGTACAACAAAAACAGCTCGTATGTAAATAATGGCGCTGATAAAGAAATATATCCCACAGTCCCTCACAGAGTCATAAGTTAAAAGAATATTTGAGTGAACCAAAGTGCAGCTAGTACGCGGTGTGACCAGAAACTTTGTTAATTAGGTGGAATTTCAAGGAGTCTTAAAGGAGCTTAGGAGGCAGAGGAGCTCACGGACGAAATTCCTGGGGTTGTGAACTTGAGCAGATTGAGTTACGAGGGTCTCGCTGATCTGCAGCTCCTTGTCCTATAAACCATGGAATCCAATGAGTTACATTAGTCAAAGAAACATGGCTGTGGTGGCAAACATAAAATTAATTTTGGCAGCTGCACCAGTCGCTCAGTTGCTGAGTGCATGCTCAATATGGAACCGAGCCATTTTAATCTAGAAGTTGCATGGTTTGATTCTTGGACTGTGCTGAATTAATTAATCTCAGGTACGGATGGTGTGGTGGTATGATTAGCATAGCTGCCTGCCATTGGTGCAGAACACCGGCTTACCATTGGCCCTGGTCGGTCATGTGCCTCTCGACCGGTTGGTTGAGACCAGTCATGTGACGGCTCCCCGATTGGTCGAGAGGCTGAGTTAACCCCGCCTCCAGGGCGGGGTATCAATACCCAGTACGGCCGGCGGTCGTCCTTCTACTGTAATCGTCCGCAGGGCTTAACATCTAGTATGTTAAAGCCATACTTTTGTTCAGCAACTCGTCTCGCGTTCAATTGATGGTACATCAGATGGAAAATTGCCTCAGGGACTTGGTTAAAGGCTGGGGAACAAACCAGTCAGGTTTCCTCTCTTCTAATTTCTGTCCAGTGATTCATGTTGGAAAATAAATGTGTGGGTGTCAGTGAGGCATCAGGCCTAGCTGTGATTTCCCATACAGTCAAATTACCTTCAGCCACTTATATTTAGTAGCATACATTCTTTTTAAAAACTATCCCTCGGCTAAGGTATTGGAAAGTTGCCCTTGGAAGGATATAGTTTGATGGGTTAACACCAAGAACTGGATTTTATGCCCCTCCCTTAACCCCCCGCTGTCAGGTTTGAAGGCAGAGGTGGTATGTAAAATCCATCAGGTGGCCTTCCTGCTGCTTATTCACCTACCCCAACCTGCCTGAAATTTTACAAGGAAGGAAGGGGCTGGGAAACTATTCAGGTCTCAACCTAATGCCACTGGTAGGCAGGAGGTCAAACATCTCACCAACCCTCGCATTGTCTTCCCGACTCTCACTGGGCCCCACGGTTGCTGTGGCGGCAGTCAGGCAACCCAGGTCCCCACCAGCAGGTGGAAACATGCAGACAGTGTGATGAATGTTATCAGTAGCTGCTGTAACGGTACCTCACCTTTAATGCATTGGCCCTTTAAGACCGGGCTTGGAACCCTGCGGGACTCCGTCTCTGGCTCCTCCTCCAGGAAACGGTATATAAGATGAGGCTCACTCGGCAGCATGTGATGAGCACACTTCTCGGCTGCTGTTCAGTTCTCAGATGATTAAAGCCTTTGAATTACCTATCTTCTCTCCTGTGTCGTAATTGAGGGTATCTCAATTTAATCATCTGACACATCAAGATGGACAGCGCTCTAAAGCCGGAGAAACTTAACCTGGACGCTCGGTCGCCGGAAGCCCCGGAAATTTTTAAATATTGGCTGCGGTGTTTTGAGGACTATATTGACTCCTCAGCGACTGATGTTGACGGCGCTCGCAAGCTGCGTTTACTACATGCCCGGGTGGGCCACCGACTCCCCTCCGCGATCGGAAACGCTGCAAATTACGAAGCTGCGGTCGCGATACTGACGAAACGCTTCGTGAAGCCGATTAATGAGGTACACGCCAGACATTTGCTCTCAACCTGCAGCCAGAGTTCCGGGGAAACTCTGGACGAGTACGTGGAGAGACTCACTGTGCTTGCGAGGAACTGCAACCATAAAACAGTGACGGCAGAAACCCACATGAACTTCCATATTCGCGATGCCTTTGTGTCCGGTATCAGGTCCTCGTACATCCGGCAGCGGCTCCTAGAAGACGGGGCAAAGGATCTCCAAGGTACGGTAACGCTCGCCTCTTCTCTAGAAACGGCCCACCGTAACCTCCGTACATACTCCGCGGACCTTGCAAACCCCTCTCGATCCCCTCCAGACTCGGCCACGCTACAGGCCTGCGCCACGCGGCGATCCGCTCACTCCGGGGGTTCCCCGTGCTATTTCTGTGGGCAAGGTCAGCACCCACGGCAATGTTGCCCGGCCCGCTCCACGATCTGCAACAACTGCGGGAAGAAAGGGCACTTCGCTAAAGTCTGCCTGGCTGGCCCCAAAGGCCACAAACAAAATCCTCACCAGGTCCAGAAATCAAGCTCCCGGTCTCACAGGCCCCGCAACGTGGCTGCGCGGCAGCCGGACATGCCCACTTCCGACGCATCATCGACCTCGTACGAGTCATGGGAACGGCCATCTTGGCAGCGGCCATCTTCGAACCCCGACACGTGCGACCGACGGCGGCGGCCATTTTGTGACTCCAGGCGGCCATTTTGTGAGTCCGACTTAACCGAGGACTCTGACTACCCGCAACTAGGAGCGATCACGCTCGATCAACCGTGGTCGAAACACCTGCGGAACTCAATGATGCGGGTGCGAATCAACGGCCACGACACTCCCTGCCTATTCGACTCCGGGAGCATGGAGAGCTTTATCCATCCAGACACGGTAAGGCGCTGCTCTCTGCGCACCCACCCCGACTCCCAAACTATCGCCCTCGCCTCTGGGTCCCATTCGGTTCAAATCACGGGGTATTGTGTCGTCGACCTCGCAATTCAAGGCGCTGAATACACACGTTTTAAACTTTACATCTTTCCTCAACTCTGCGCTGCTCGGTCTGGACTTTCAGTGAAGCCACCGGAGCCTGACACTGAAGTTCGGCGGACCCCTGCCCCCACTCACGGTATGCAGCCTGGTGACACTCAAAGTTGCGCCACTCCCCCCTCTTCGCGAACCTCACTCCCGACTGTAAGCCCATCGCCACCAGGAGTCGCCGGTACAGTACCCAAGACATGACTTTTATCAAGTCAGACGTTCAGCGGCTATTAAAAGAGGGCATCATAGAGGCCAGCAACAGCCCTTGGAGGGCTCAAGTATTGGTAGTCCGCTCCGGGGAAAAGCAACGAATGGTAGTGGATTAATGCCAGACCATAAACCGCTTTACGCAACTCGATGCTTACCCACTTCCCCGCATAGCGGAAATGGTGACTCACATCGCCCAGTATCGGGTATTCTCCACGGTCGACCTAAAATCGGCCTATCATCAACTCCCTATCCGCCCAGAGGACCGCCCCTATGCGGCTTTTGAAGCAGCCGGTCGGCTGTTTCACTTCCTCAGGGTCCCTTTTGGTGTCACAAACGGAGTCTCCGTTTTCCAGAGGGCGATGGATCAAATGGTGGACCAGTACGGCTTACGGGCGACCTTCCCGTACTTGGACAACGTCACCATCTGCGGCCATGACCAGCAGGACCACGACGCAAACCTGAGGAAGTTCCTCCAGACCGCCCAGGCCCTCAACCTCACGTACAACAAAGGGAAATGCGTGTTCCACACAACCCGGCTAGCCATCCTCGGCTACGTCGTGGAAAACGGGGTCCTAGGCCCTGACCCCAACCGCATGCGTCCCCTAAAGGAACTCCCCCTCCCACATAGCCTCAAGGCACTCAAATGGTGCTTGGGACTTTTCTCCTATTACGCCCAGTGGATCCCCAGATATGCGGACAAAGCCCGACCACTCATTAAGACCACGTTTTTTCCCCTGACGGCTGAGGCCCAGTTGGCTTTCAGCCGTATCAAGGCCGGCATCATTAAGGCCGCCATGCATGCAGTGGACGAAGCCATTCCCTTCCAAGTAGAAAGCAACGCATCAGACGTCGCCCTGGCGGCTACCCTCAACCAGACAGGCAGACCAGTAGCGTTCTTCTCCCGAACCCTCACCGCCTCGGAAATTCGGCACTCTGCAGTCGAGAAGGAGGCACAAGCCATAGTGGAGGCCGTGCGACACTGGAGGCACTACCTAACCGGTAGGAGGTTCACCCTCGTCACCGACCAACGGTCGGTCGCCTTTATGTTCGATAACGCACAACGGGGCAAAATAAAGAATGACAAAATTCTGAGGTGGAGAATAGACCTCTCCACCTATACGTACGATATTAAATATCGCCCGGGGAAGCTCAACGAGTCCCCAGATGCCCTGTCCCGCGACACGTGCGGCAACACGCAAAAAGACCACCTGAGAGCCATTATCGATGACCTCTGCCACCCGGAGGTCACCCAGCTTGCCCACGTCCCACAACCTACCCTACTCCACAGGGGAGGTCAAGGCCATGACCAAGGCGTGCCAGATCTGTGCGGAATGCAAACCGCACTTCTATCGACCAGACAGGGCCCGCCTGATAAAGGCCTCTGGGCCCTTTGAACGACTAAGCATGGACTTCAAAGGGCCCCTCCCGTCCACCAACCGCAACATCTATTTCCTCACCGTGATCGATAAGTTCTCCCGCTTCCCTTTTGCTGTCCCCTGCCCCGATATGACCTCAGCCTCCGTGATCAAGGCACTGCACAGCATCTTCACACTGTTTGGTTTCCCCGCTTATATCCACAGCGACCGGGGTACATCGTTCATGAGCGATGAGCTGCGTTGATATCTGCTCAGCAGGGGCATCGCCTCGAGCAGAACGACTAGCTATAACCCGCGGGGAAACGGGCAAGTGGAGAGGGAGAACGCGACAGTTTGGAAGGCCGTCCTCCTAGCCCTACGGTCATGAGTCTCCCAATCGCCCGCTGGCAGGAGGTCCTACCCGATGCCCTACATTCCATTAGGTCCCTCCTCTGTACGGCCACGAACGAGACCCCTCACAATCGTTTGTTTGTCTTCCCCAGGAAGTCCACCTCTGGGGTCTTGCTTCCACATTGGCTGATGACTCCAGGACCAGTCCTACTCCGGAGGCACGTGAGGAGCCATAAAACGGATCCCATAGTCGAGAGGGTCCAACTGCTACACGTGAACCCTCAATACGCCTACGTCGAGCACCCCGACGGCAGGCAGGATACCGTCTCCCTGCGAGATCTGGCACCCGCTGGCTCGCCTACCGATCCCGGCGCTTTCCCCACCGACTCCCCCCCTCCTACCGACGCACCCCTCCCCGCACCGACTGCCGACACCGACAGCACCCCCCCCCCCCCCCAATAGCACCCCCTGCTCCCCAACCAGCGCCGGCACCGATCACCCTAGTCACCCCGGATAACCCCCTCCCGCTCCAAGGCGGGCAAAGGCTCAGTCAACTGTACTCCCGGATATACCACCATCAAAACCGACCGTATCCACGGCACCACCACCGGAGCGGAGAAAGTCAGCACGGATGGTCAAACCACCCACAAGACTGAACTTATAACTCCACTTCACCCCCGACGGTCTATGTGTTTTATTTCATGTGTTATATGTGTTCTATATTCTATGTGTTCTATGTGTCTATGTACGGACTATGTGTTCTATATTCAGAGGGGCTGATTTAGCTCACTGGGCTAAATCGCTGGCTTTTAAAGCAGACCAAGCAGGCCAGCAGCACGGTTCAATTCCCGTATCAGCCTCCCCGGACAGGCGCCGGAATGTGGCGACTAGGGGCTTTTCACAGTAACTTCATTGAAGCCTTCACGTGACAATAAGCGATTTTCATTTTCATTTCATTTTCATTTTTAAACAGGGGGTGAATGTGATGAATGTTATCAGTAGCTGCTGTAACGGTACCTTACCTTTAATGCATTGGCCCTTTAAGACCGGGCTTGGAACCCTGCGGGATTCCGTCTCTGGCTCCTCCTCCAGGAAACGGTATATAAGATGAGGCTCACTCGGCAGCATGTGATGAGCACACTTCTCGGCTGCTGTTCAGTTCTCAGATGATTAAAGCCTTTGAATTACCTATCTTCTCTCCTGTGTTGTAATTGAGGATATCTCACAGTGGGGGCTAATTGTTCTGCCCTGTCCACTGGGCTCCTTTGGAGGCACCATCTATGGGGGGCTAAGCTGGAGGCCCTTAGCACGGGCCAATATGGAAGACGGAGCCAGGAGCTTGCAGCATGGGTAAAAGAGGAAGCTGGAAGCCAGGAAAGGGGGAAAGAGAGAAGCAGCAGGGCTTTGCAGAGCAGGCTGTAGAGTGGCCAGAAACAGCAGAGCCACTGTGGCCACAGGGAAGATGTTTAACTGCTGTGGGCAGCAAATGGCGAACCTCCTTTGCGGGCCCCCTGGAGGCAGCCATCCCAAAGTTCACCAGCCTCCACCAATGGTCCCAAATTACACATAGAATCATAGAATTGACAGTGCACAAGGAGGCCATTCAGCCCTGTGAATCTACACTGGTCCCTGAAAGTGCATCCTACCTGAGCCCATACCTCCACCCTATCCCCGTAACCCAACAACCCCACCTAACATTTGGACACTACAGGGCAATTTAGCATGACCAAACCACCTAAACCGCACATCTTTGGACACACGAAGGAAACCCACAATAACACAGGGACAACGTGCAGACTCCGCACAGACAGTGACCCAGGCTGGGAATCGAACCCAGGTCCCTGACACTGTGAAGCAACAATGCTAACCACTGTGCTACCGTGCTGCTCAACAATTTGTCATTCACAAGGTACCTCCTTCTTGCCTAAAGTTGCTGGACGATTTAACAATAATGATGCAACATTAAATTAGTTTGGCAGCAAACTCTGGGCCAATATGAATCAGTTCAACCCAGCATTATTGAATCCAAAATATTAAATGACGTTGTGTGAGGATATATCATGGTGGAAGGATTTTCCTTTCACCTACTTAGTGCAACTAGCATAAGGTCTTTCCGTCAGCGAGCTTTCGCATCCTAACATTATGACATGTGTGGCAGTTGCTTGAACAAGTAAAGAACTGAGGAGATCACATCCTTCAAAGAACGTTCATCTGCTCAGCTGGAGTTTTTTTGGCTCTCAATAAAAGATAAGTCAGACACAGATGGAGATGAAGCAAATAAATGATAGTTGATCTCTGTGCTAACTTGCATAAAGATTCATAATTGTAGTTCATGGAGCCCTGCGAGGAACTGTGAAGTTGACAAAAATCCTCAGTTTCATGCTGCTGGCTCTTTTCCATCTCTAGACTGAGATTTATTTGGCTAATCTTGCTGTAGATTTATTAGTCGTGTTACCGGACGCGGTAGCACAGTGGTTAGCACTGCGGCTTCACAGCGCCAGGGTCCCGGGTTCGATTCCCGGCTTGGGTCGCTGTCTGTGCAGAATTTGCACGTTCTCCCCGTGTCTGCATGGGTTTCTTCCGGATGCTCCGGTTTCCTCCCACAAGCCCCGAAAGACGTGCTGTACAGGTCATTTGGACATTCTGAATTCTCCCTCCGTGTACCCGAACAGGCGCCGGAATGTGGCAACTGGGGGCTTTTCCAGTAACTTCACTGCAGTGTTAATGCAAGCCTGCTTGTGACAACAAAGATTATTCAAAAAATAAATCTATGGGTTAATGTGCAGAGGCCTGCTTTACTGCCCCCGGTGCTGTAGTGATGTAATTGCATCTACCAAAGTCACATTCAGCTACACACTTGACCGATTTCCGCAAGGGCAGCCTCCCTGCATGTGCACAGCCAGCCCCCAATCTGGTTCGCCGTGCCGACGGACATCTTGCTATCAACAACAAAGGGGGAAACAGCAGGTAACAGAATCTTTCCAAAGTCTGGAAATGGCTGGTTGAGGACGAAGAGCATTTTCTGATGGTGTTTCAAATGCGCTTGTCAGCAGAGCGCAGAACAATCCAGGAGACGCCCAAGCATTTAAACAGCAGCCCAGCACAGAAGCAGCGGTGCATTGAGAAAACATGGAGCAACACAGGAGCAGCCAGAAGCATTGGAACCGCAGCAGAGCAGAGCAGGAGAAACAAACTTCGAGAAAGATGTACAAAAGTGTCGCCACAAGAGATTGTGGAGAAGTCCAAGAAAGCCACGGGTTAATCCATCTCAATTGTCATTGCTTACCGTTGGTGGAAAAATAACTATCTAAAAAAAGGGGTAAATAAATGAATATAGGCTGGGATTTTCCAGGCCCACCAGAGTCCCTGAGGTTTTGATAGAGAAGATAAAGAAACATTCTTCCCTCTGCCGAATGGATTATAGATTTAAAATCGTGAACAAAAGATCTAGAGCGAGGGGAGAAGAAGAGGAATGTTTTCACTCAGTTGTCAAGATCTGGAATTCTCACAATTATAAGGAAATGGGAGTTCATTCCATAAATTATTGTTAACGTGACCTGGGCAGGTACTTGAGGGTGAGGAATTTACAGGACTATGGGAACAATGTGGGGATGTCAGACGAAGCACGACTGCTCTTTCCTGGGAGAAGAAATTCCTGAAGTGTGTCCTGGAGAACTTTCTAGATCCGTGTGTTTTCAGCCCACCAAGGAAGTGGGAATGAAGTAGGCCAAATGGAGAATGTTTGATGAGGAAGCATGCAGCAAAAAATTGAAATGATTAGAATCCAAACTAGCAAGCAAAATGGTAACTGGGTCATAGGAGGAGATGGTTCAAGTAGTGTACAGACACAATCCCATGAATGGAAAGGAAGGTGATTGAAAGCTAAAGCTACCTAGATGACTGAGTATATATGGCGTAAAACTTGATTCTGTAGCACCCTTTGGTACCATGAGTGCCTTTTGGAGGTCCAAAGTGGCATCCACAATGCTTGGACACATATCTGGTGCGAGTCATGCCGGATGTAACATTGGTGAGCACATTAGCGTGGCCACAGTGAGCATCCTCTGGAAGCATGTAGAATAGGCAGATTCACCAGCATTTAATGCTGATATGATTCCAGTATTGCCATTTTGGAGAACTTAACACTATGGGCTAGCGGCTGCGTTAGCCATGGGCTCAATCCCGTAATGGCCGCTAAATCCCATGAGCAGCCTGTGTAAATTGCAGATTTCCCAAATTGCAGATTTCCCAAAATAAACCCATGTTCCATTTCTAACTTCATTTGGGGCTTTTTCTGTGAAGGCTTACTGATAAAGTGATTTAGCCATGCTATTTTACTCAAAGTTACTATTCTTTTTAGTGGTTTCAACTTGTTACCATCACTAAACCTGAAACTAATAGAACTGTCCGATTCTTTACCTTTACTTTGGTCTTCCTCACTTAAAGAATCATGTAACATTTTAGCCACCCGACAGACTGTGGAAGTACTCCCACTGTCTAGAGCTGCGCAATTGAACAAATCCGCAACTAGGACACTTATTCCGGAATGTGAAGGTTCTGGTGGCTATTGCGATTCCTTCTGCTTGGTCAGCACCATCCTCCTCACTTTCCATACCAAAGGCAGGATTTTCCGTTGGCTGATACCAGAATCGTCAAATGCAATTGGGCGGAGAAATGGTTCCGATGCAAAATCGCGGCAGGCACTGATTTGATGCCAAATCACAATTCTCCGTCACCTCGACAGCGGCATCAGAACGTACGTACAGTAAACACCATTTGAATGTCATTAGCGGGACTGACCTGGTATTCTCCGGGGTCTCCGTGATTCTCCACCTCTGATGGGCCGAGTTCCCGACGGCGCAGTTCACCTGTGCTCTTAGAAATCGTGAAACCGGCGTTGTGGTTAATGAGGGATAGAGAGGGTAGGACACAAAGAGGTGCCATGGGTTGCTGGGCCGGCCACTGGTCATGCTGGCTGGGGTGTGGGTGGGTGGGGGGGTTGCCGGAGGAACAGGCCATGTGGCTAGGTGACCCCCACGGGACTGGAGCGGTGTACAGGCATGGACCATCATTGCCATGGCCTGCAAGGCAGCCATTTTGCGGCATACCCCACTGACCATCCACCTTAACCCATGGTTCTGCGGAGTGACACTGACCGTATGGGTGCCCCACCCATGCATCCCACCCTCCACCATACCCCCCATCACCCAACCGGCTGCCACCTGCAGGCAGAGCATCAGGTGGCCCACCCAAATGCAATGCCCCCCCACACCAGCTAACAGAAAGATGCACCATGCACATAAATCCCGGACATGTACAGACTGTGGCAGGTAATGAACTAACTGAGAGTAAACCAAAGGGTAGTGAAGATCAGGACAGGGCCATTTATCACCGAGAGATGGAAATAGAGTGGCATATATCCCAAAAAGAGGGGCTAATGATGGGGGAAGACACCATAGTAGACACATTGGAGCAGCACACAAGCACAAGTGGATAGCACTGTGGCTTCACAGCGCCAGGGTCCCAGGTTTGATTCCCTGATGGGTCACTGTCTTTGCGGAATCTGCACGTTCTCCCCGTGTCTGCGTGGGTTTCCTCCGGGTGCTCTGGTTTCCTCCCACAGTCCAAAGACGTGCAGGTTTGGTGGATTGGCCATGATAAATTGCCCTTAGTGTCCAAAATTGCCCTTAGTGTTGGGTGGGGTTACTGGGTTATGGGGATAGGGTGGAGGTGTTGACCTTGGGTGGGGTGCTCTTTCCAGGAGCCGGTGCAGACTCGATGGGCCTAATGGCCTCCTTCTGCACTGTTCTATGGGCAGGTAAGGCCACTGGGGAAACAAAAACTGGAATATGTGTCATTTGAGAAATTTGTGAAGGTCAAATTTATAAAGGAATTCAAAATTGGTAGTTGGACTTCTGAAGCTCTTAAGTGCACAGAATAGGACATTAGGCAGACTAAGCTGGGAATAACCCTAAATCAACTGTTCTACCTCAAATGTTCATAGAATTTGTATCATAGAATTTACAGTGCAGAAGGAGGTCATTCAGCCCATCGAGTCTGCACCGGCTCTTGGAAAGAGCACCCCACCCAAGGTCAACACCTCCACCCTATCCCCATTCCCCAATAACCCCACCCAACACTAAGGGCAATTTTGGTCACTAAGGGCAATTTATCATGGCCAATCCACCTAACCTGCACATCTTTGGACTGTGGGAGGAAACCGGAGCACCCGGAGGAAACCCACGCACACACGGGGAGGATGTGCAGACTCCGCACAGACAGTGACCCAAGCCAGAATCGAACCTGGGACCCTGGAGCTGTGAAGCAATTGTGCTATCCACAATGCTACCGTGCTGCCCTCATAGGATCCTGATAAATTGGACCAGATCTTCACAAAAGGGAGACCAAGGAAGAAAAGGCTGCAACCAAGGAAGAAGCAGATAAATTAAGAAACTGAATGGGCAATTAAACTGGTTCTACACACAGGCTAGACCAGGTGGATGCTGTGATATATTGGCATTGAGCACTATGCTGAAATATGCGAACGTTGGGGAAGTGCATACAGCAAATAAAACATTGAAGAAATTAAGTTTAGGGGAATGTATGCTCAGATGTCCTGACTTGGGTGACCCCAAAGAGATAAAATCACTAATTTAGTGACACCTCGCTGCATCAACCTTCCCCGTGGTTAGTCAATTCCTTTTATGTTTTTAGTGGGAAGAAACGACAAATGTTGTAGATTAGCCTGGGAATTATATAAAAGTGGTTAAAAGCACCTTCTTGCGGAGCCACCTGCGCTGATGGAAGTGACATATAAGGCTGTGTATTTATTGAGTATTTTGAAGGGACTCCTCTATAAAGGGGGACAATTAGGGGGAATGTACTCAGATAGAATGCTTCACAGCTCCAGGGTCCCAGGTTCAATTCCCAGCTTGGGTCACTGTCTGTGCCGAGTCTGCATGTTCGCCCCATGTGTGCGTGGGTTTCCTCCGGGTGCTCCGGTTTCCTCTTACAAGTCCCGAACGATGTGCTGTTAGGTGAATTGGACATTCTGAATTCTCCCTCTGTGTACCCGAACAGGCGCCGGAATGTGGCAACTAGGGGCTTTTCACAGTAACTTCATTGCAGCGTCAATGTAAGCCTACTTGTGACAATAAAGATTATTATTATTAGAATGCTACAAAGATAACATTTTGTTCCGTGACAATATCCATTCAACAGCATTACAGAAAAGGGTTGAGGATTGATCTCGAGTAGAATAAATTGTGGAAAGAAAAGATATTTCAAAAACAAACCGGATGGACAGGATGGTGATGTCATGTGAGATGCGTGCGAGAGCAGTTGTGATTTCGCAAGTTCCGACTCGCTCCTCTTTTAACCAGTCGTTTCATCCTGATGAACATTTCTTTTTTGGGCTACATGGTTTGCGCCATGTCCCGGGAACTTCCTGATTGGTCATCTTGTTTCAAAGATCCGAGAGGAAAAAAATGCTTCAATCTCTCCAGTACCCCACATATCTCCTGTACAGTTGCCCAGCTCTTTTTGAAGTTTGCTCCGAATCAATGCTAATTGTACAAGCCAATAGCGTCGTCCCAAACATTGATGATCCTCCAGCACAAAAGTTTCAGATATCTAATTGAGTTTTATCTGTACATAACTTATACTCATGTCCTAACCACTCTAACTTGAACAACCTATCCACATAGATCAAATCTATTCTTTTCATTAATTTGACTATCTTTTTTTTTAACAAACAATTTTATTGAGGTAGTTTTTGGCTTTGTAAACAGTTACAGACATCAACAGAAAGAAAGCAAAAAAGGCAAAAATGTGCAAACATCCATGTACTTTCAATACTTCAATCGTAACATACTGCACAAGCCTGCTCCTCTCCCACCGGTACTACCTGCCATTTTGTCCCTCCTACTCTACTCTACCACCCCCTGCTGACACTCACTCTCCCGCAAAGAAGTCAATAAATGGTTGCCACCTCTGGGCAAACCCCTGTACAGATCCCCTCAAGGCGAACTTAATTTTTTCCATACCCAGGAAATTCAACATGTCCGTAAGCCACAACTCAGTCTTTGGGGGCTTTGAGTCCCTCCACGCCAATAGTATTCGTCGCCGGGCTATCAGGGAAGCAAAGGCCAAAACATCGGCCTCTTTCTCCCCCTGGACTCCCGGGTCTTCCCAAACCCCAAATATTGCCACCCTTGGACCCATCGCCACCCTTGTTTTTAGCACCCGGGGCATGACGCCCGCAAATCCCTCCCAGTACCCCCTAAGCTTAGGGCATGCCCAAAACATGTGAACGTGGTTCGCTGGTCCTCCTGCGCACCTAGCGCATTTGTCCTCTATCCCAAAGAATTTGCTCATCCGAGCCACCGTCATGTGGGCCCGGTGGACGACCTTAACTTGAATCAGCCCGAGCCTGGCACATGTCACAGTCGAATTTACCCTACTCAGGGCCTCTGCCCACAGCCCGTCCTCCATTTCCCTATTTGACTATCTTTTTAAGATCAAACCTTCTCAAAGACTTCACTCTTATAGCATTAGAAACCCCAGTTTTCTAATCAGCACATGGCCTTTTAACTGGGTAGTAATTTTTTAATTGTGCAGAGAAGTAAAATCTATTTTGTGGGCTAAATGGTGAGAAATCAATATTTAAGATCTGACAACATGTGAACAGATGGAATAAGAGCAGAAGTAAACCATTCGGCAGCTCAAGTCTTCTCAGTTTGTGTTCTGTTTCTGTTTCAATTTCCCCCCCCCCCCCCCCCCCCCCCCCCCAAATAAACTTTGATTCCCTTGCCTAACAAGAATTGATATACCCGTGCCTTTAAAAATATTCAACGACCCGCCGCCCCCCCACCCCCTTCGGTAGAGTTCCAAAGAAATACAACCCTTATGAAGAAAACAGGTCTTGGGCGAGATGCTCCGAAACGTGATTGGGCGGAGAATCGGTTCTCCGATTGGGCACCGATTTGACGCCAAATCGCAATTCTCCGTCACCTCAACGGCGGTGTTAATGTGTACTGGAACGCACGTACAGTAAACACCGTTTGTATATCATTGGGGGCCCGACCCAGTATTCTCCGGGACCTCCGCAATGCTCTGCCTCTGATTGGCCGAGTATTCAATGGCGAAGCTCACTTGTGCTTTTAAAAATTGGCTGCTGAGGGAGAGAGAAGGGGTATGGAAAGTGTCCAACATCGCCATAGTTTGCTGACAGTTGTGCCGCTCGCCGAGGGGGGGGGCTTCTGCCAGGGCCGGGGGCTTAGCGGGGGTGACCAGGAGGTGGGCTCTGTGGCCGGGGTGGGCCATTGTCACAGCCGGCAAGGCAGCATACAGCTGTGCATGCCGCTGACTGTCCACTGTGAACCTAGTGCCCGGGTCGTATGAGTGTCTCTCCTGGCTAACCCCCTAGGTGCCCTCTGGCCCCAGCCGACCCATCAGCTGTACGGACGTGCCCCAGCACAACCAGTGCCACCTTGTTGGCTGGGATACATGTGTGTGGGGATTGTAATGTGTAGCCTGTCAGCGTCTCACGTGTCAATCACGGACCCGGCGAATCCCGCACTGTTTTTCATTGGAATCGGTTGTGTTCAATGCGGCGCATGTGCTAGCCCCTCCACAGTAACGGTATCGGTCCAGGTTTGGTGCCAGTTTTGCTGTTGTGAAAGTCCACGAATTCTACGTTGGCGTCAAAACATGGTCTCAGAAACATCGAATCCCGCCCCATATCTCTGCTATAAAAGGTGACCCCCTAATTCTACAAGAGAAACCCCCCCTACAAGAGGAAACATGCTTTCCTCATCCACCCAGTCAAGACCAGGATCTTAAAATACTTCAAGTCACGCTTCGCTCTTCTGAACTCCAGAGGAAACAAGCCTAGTCTGCTGAACCTGTCCTCATTCCAGGTACCATAGCCCAGCAATGAGAACTCAGTCAAATCACACTGTAAACCTGTGACGATCACAGTTATTAGTATTGTGAGTTGCTGATGTTTGATATAGGCTTGATTCAATCCCTGCAGCCACATCAGCATTCGGTTATGGAGATGAGGTTTCTTCTACTACATTTTGGGCTCATCTCCCTTTCAGTTGCAATCGAGGTGATTTGTTGTTATAAACTTTTTTCATTTCGTTTCCTTTCCCCCTTCCCTCCCCTGACCTCAGCCTCACCCCACAACTGTTGCTTCACTGTCACATTTACCAATGACACCGGATGAAGAATGACGTCAGGTGAGGTACAAACTCTGCTAACCCTGTTAAACCAGTGTGCAGTCGCCAGGGGCTGGGTTTTGCAATAGGTGCGGAGGAGTTCTCTCTGTGCAATAACACAGTTATCCAGAGACAATGTAAAGGTGAATGTTTAGTCACAGGTCTTCAGGCACTCACCAAAACAGATA
Source organism: Scyliorhinus canicula (assembly GCF_902713615.1). Taxonomy (NCBI): domain Eukaryota; kingdom Metazoa; phylum Chordata; class Chondrichthyes; order Carcharhiniformes; family Scyliorhinidae; genus Scyliorhinus; species Scyliorhinus canicula. Next base: position 171,434,332 of record NC_052154.1, on the reverse strand, counting down.
AAAAGGAAACAGATACCCAGCTCTTCCTTGAACTAAACTTGTTTGACGACATGGATTGCGTGACACAAAATAAAAATATTGTAAAGAACCTACTGGTGCTGACATTTATTTATGAACTCACCCTGCAGTAAACTTCCAAGTGGTAAATTAATGTATTTTCTATTTACATAAGAGCCATGCCTTAGTGCGGAAGTTAGTAGAATTGTTCCAAATAATTTCTCTGATATGAGAAGCCTCCTGTAATTGACAACAGAGAATATCTGAGCTCACAGATATTTTATACTCCATTCCATAAAGCATGTTGTACTTTTGGTTCAGCAGAGGGTTAATGTTTGAGACATGAAGCTTGGGTACCAAGGGTAAGTACTGCTAAAGGCTAAATTCCAGACTAAAAGTCATTAACTTAAGTCAATTAATGCTAATCATGCCAAACTAAAGAGGTGGTATGCGCATCAAAATAGCTCTTTGAGGGCGACACGGTGGCACAGTGGCTAGCACTGCTGCCTCACGGCGCCGAGGACCCGGGTTCGATCCCGGCTTTGGGTCACTGTCCGTGTGGAGTTCGCACATTCTCCCAGAGTCTGCGTGGGTCTCACCCCCACAACCCGAAAGATGTGCAGGGTAGGTGGATTAAAAAATTGGGTACTCTAAATTTATAAACAAAAAACAAAATAGCTCTTTAGTATGATCTTATGTTTGTACCAGGAAATAATTTGTGCCTCTTAGCATTTGGTGCAAAGACCTATGAGATGAACAGGCAGCTTGTGCAGTGATGAAATTTGTCCCCATCTCCCAATCACATGAAGGAAGGCGCTTTGTTCCTAACATATCAAAGGACATCCATGATTATAGATATTACATAATCATTGTGATGTATCCACTTTTCCTTGTGCCATGAAAGGTGACCCCATTAAACAGGAGGAAAATGTGTGTTTCTAAGAGGCATGACCACAGCTTTCCATCACACTTCATAGACAGGACCGCAGCAATGAAGAAACGACACAGAAAATCCACCAATTAACTGAATAATTAGATACAGCTGTGAGATTGTTCTAACTACAGGTGTTAGATGGCCAATGGCAAAAAAACATATACGTTAAATAAAAGATTGGTAAACTTCCTCAACTTAAAATGAATATGAAGAAGTATGGTGTTATATAATACTACATCTCTGCATTTATACTTGTATATTCTCCAGAAAGGCGATTAAACCTATTTTAAAAAATCAACACTTTACTAAGGAAACATTCAGGGCTGTATTTTCGCCACAGAGACAGGCGAAAGGAGCCGGGCTTGTTTTCTCTGTTACGAACCCTAATTAAAGTTGATATAGAGACAAGTTTCCTGCACATTTAGAACCAGTAGGGGCAGGAATGGAGTCGAGGCTGATAATGTGTGGATTCATTTGGATACCCCACGCCAGCCATCACGGAGGCTGCTGGTTGCTCTGAGGGAGAAATCTTCAGCTTGTGCCAAACCCAATTCCATTTCACCAGAGAGAACTTAGAATTCACAGGGGCAAGCCAGAGCCTCGCTTCATCGATGTCAACCTAGATCTAAAACTGGATGTTCTACCTGAGAGGAGGGAGGTCCTCTTCCCGGGCTGTGGCCGGAGGAGGCCACCTCAATATAAAGCAGGGACAGTTTTCTATTTAATGTCATCTCCCTCCACATCCTCCTCTCTCACCTCCAGCTTCTGGTCTTCCTCCTTCCCCCAATCAGCTGTCTCCTTCCAGGGCCTTGTCACCCTCAAGATCCACAACATTATGGAGAATTTAGCAGACCACCACAGTGTTTGAGACCCTTGCAGGAGGTTATTGGAATGCACTACCCACAGGTCAAAGCACAAAAATGCATCTTCAGAACCAGGTGGCCTTTTAAATGGTTGTCCTACTGAGCAGGCGGCATTGGTTGTGTCGCTTCCGTTTGAGGGTGAAGATCCATCACTTGAAGGGAATTCCCTCATTTCTGAGGAGCCATCCATTCACTTTGGGGATCAGAGTGAAGATCTGAGGCTGCTTGAACTTGCAGAGGATGAAGGAGTCATGGCACCTACCAGGAAAGGAAGTATATACATGCAGGAAGCTCGTGTTGTGGTCAATAACCAATTGGGCTTAGTTAGAGTGGAAGTCCTTCTTGTTGATGGATCTCACTGATCGCTCATTGTGTGTCACCTGCTTCACCATTCAACATAATCTCAATCAATACGATCATTCATACTGTCCTTCCAGCCTGCATCATTGTTGAATGTGATCTTGATCAATACATTCATTGATACTGCCACTCAAGGCTGCTTCACCAGTCGCTATGATCTTGATCAATACAGTAACTTATACCAACAGCAAGGCAGCTTCTTTGTTCAATACGGTCTTGATCAATACGATTATTCATACAGTTCCTCGAGCCTGCTTTGCCATTCAATATGACCTCGATCAATACATTAATTGATACAGTTCCTCGAGCCTGCTTCGCCATTCAATATGACCTCGATCAATACATTCATTGATACAGTTCCTCGAGCCTGCTTCGCCATTCAATATGACCTCGATCAATACATTCATTGATACAGTTCCTTGAGCCTTTTTCACAATTCAAAATCTTTTAAATCAGCCTCAGCTGGGAGGAAAGCATGATTCCTGCCCCAGCCCTGGGGATTATTGCTGGTGGTAGCATTGATGCCCCAAAAAGGGTATTCTTCCCGGTGACTATTGCTGCCTTCAGGGGCACCAAAGATTCTGCCCCATATCTCCACATCACATGTCAATTTAGAATGCAAAAATGCAGTTTGAGCTACTGGTATGAATTTCACCTCAATAGGCACAACATTTGTTTACCATAGATCCTGGAATAAAAACAAATCATCACAAAAATATGGCCACGTAGATGGATCAGTTAATGGAAAGTCGGTGAATTTACAACCAAGTGAACAGAGAGACACAGAGGCCAGGATTCTCTGGTAGAGAGACAATCCGGCCAAAGTAATTCAGTATCCCTGGCCATGCAATCTTATGCATGAGGGATTTCCGAGGGAATTCTGCTACCGGACCACCATTTTGGTATCAAGCTCTCAATCCCATTACGAGAAATGAATGAATGGCTTGCAGCTCTGAGGGGTTTAAACACAGGCTACAGCTGTTCTCTCTCCGGGAACAGACATGTGGTACCTTCCAGGTAAATGTTACAATTGCAAATGTTGTTACTGCCCCGTCTGGACTGCTCGCTAGCTTCCAGACAGGGGTCTATTTTCTTGGGGGAGGGGGGGGGGGGTGGAGCTGTCAGGGGGTCCCTTTAGTTAGGGTGTCCCTGGGGGGGAGGTCTCCCTATTTAAGGAGTCCCCGGGGAGGGGGGGGGGGGGGCTGTGGGGGGATCTAGTAGGGAAGCGGTGGGCAGGTCCTGCATTGTTGGGGGGTGAGGGTGGCCCTCAGATGTACTTTGGGGGCAACTCTCTGAAAACGTTACACCCATAGCTCACCTCGAGGGCCACCACGACCGGTTCACATTTGGTGATATTTGTAGTAATCCCCGTCCACATGATCCCGGCCCAGAGGACCGGAGAATCGCAGGGGCCCGGAGAATCTGTTGCTGGATGCAAATGAGTCCTACTGAGCATGCTCCCACTGGCGCGTGGGCGCGGACTCTGATCCCACTGCGAGTGGGGGAGTGAGGAAGGCGGAACAGGAAGTGCTCAACGCACTCACTCCCGGCCCCACTATTTCAGCAGGACGGCTCAGCAAGAAGGCCAATCAATTAGCACTGAAAAGGGGGGCTGCGTGCCCGATTGAGCAGGGAGGGCAGGACGTTCAATAGGAATGGCGTTAGGCCATGAACCAGCCGGCCACTCATTTCAAGCATCCGATTGGTGGAAACTGATGGGATCATAAGATCTGGAAGCAAGAGTATACCATTTTGCTCTTTGAGATTGCTCCACTATTCAATAAGCTATTGACTGATCTGATTGTGGTCTCAACTCCACTTTCCTGTCTGTGCACCCCCCCCCCCCCCCCCCCCACCCCACCCCCACCAATATCCCATGACCCCCTAGTCTATCAAAAATCCAACTCTGGCTTGAATAAATTCAATTCTTCAGCCTCCACTGCTCTCTGGGGAAGAGAATTTCACACACCAAAACTCTCCGGGAGAAAATAAAATTCATCGTCTTAAAAGGGAGGCCTCTTATTCTTTGACTGTGTCCCTTAGCTCCCCCACAAGTGGAAACATGCTCCTAGCATCTATGCTATAAAATCCCCTCAGAACCTTCTACGTTTCATGAGAAATCCACATTTGGTGCCAAAACTCTTTACTGAAGGCGGGATCCATGGCAGACACTGAAACAACAGCATTGCAGCAAGGGAGAGCTTGTAGTTTCCATTCTGCGTATTATTCGGCTATCAGTGTCTCCATCAGGATCCTTGTCAGGGAGGAAATAGTACACCTGCCCCATTCACCTTCTGAATGAAATGCATTCAGAAAAAGAGCCATTTGCTACCCTTTAACCCTGTTAATCTCTCCACGGAGGCCAAAAGACTATTTCCAGCACTTTCTGCTTCGAATCCTTACCACCTCCTGCAACTGGGCTCAAACCATGGTCGGTCCATAGTTTGGCGATGACTTGCTGCCTATCCTCAGACTCGTCCCGAGAATCATCGTCAGAGGACGCAGCATGGTCCATTGATCATCTCTGCCTGGACCTCCTATTTCTGTCACGCCAGGTTCTGTATAGCGCAGCAGACCACAACAATTAGCACTGAAAAGGGGGGCTCCATGAGACATGAGTCAGGAAACATTGCAGAGAGCAGCCTGCACAGTCTAAGCATCAAAATCTCATTCTGATGCCCTGGTATAAATAGCTCTCATTGTAATGCATCTCAGCCCCTATCTGTGGAGTTCTCAACAGGGACATGAACCATCTCCTCAGTGGGTATGCCCTGCCTCCATGAAGCCAACCCTCGAATGGCACTGGTGGATTGAAAATCCGTGGCACCGGAGTGTGCCTAAGGATGGAAGAGTTAAGTCTACTCCCAGGACAGTGGCCACAGATCTGTACGATCCTTTGACAGTGGTCCTACACAAGTTAGGAATTGATCAACTGAAAATCTTTATGACTGACAAATGCCTCTGGCTGGCCTGATGGAGTTTTGATGCATGCAATTCATCATACCTTCAACTATGGCGAATCCAGAAATACACACAAAGCCTCTGGCTCTCTTGGCCTGACTAATGTCATCGGTGCTGAAGGAGATGAAATAATTTGCTTGCCTTAACGTTACAGCCTTAATTACCTTTGTCCAATTGTCAACTGAGTTTTGAGATATGGCGCAAAGGTCTCCGGCTCCTGGAATGACCCAATAAATAAAAATTCAAGGGCACAGTCCCCTGGAGTGTGACGGGTATAGGATGGTCCCCAGGGCAATTTGAACTGGTCTCCCCCACCAACAATTTACAAAGGAAGGTCACTGTCTCCCTGGAGGGATGCTATCTGTGAAGACACTGGTGCTTGGAGCACTAATGGTAATCCATCCCTGGCCTGTAGACTCTCTGCACAGGATAGTATCTTCTCCTCACAGACTGGCTGCGGTAGTTGTCTGGATTGTTCTGGCCCCTGCGCAGCAACAGGTGTTTCACCTACCTGGACCGCAGGGAGCACCTGCCCCTGGGCAGCTGGCCTCCATTGTCTCCTTCTCCTCATTTCCTCCTCATTGTGGCGCCTCCTCCAGAGTTCACAATTCCCTTGAGGGTTCGTCTGCCACTTGAGGGTTGCTCTGCCTCAAGACCCCCTTCCCTCTCTGTAATGTCAGTTTAAAAAAAAGCTGAAGAAATAAAGGCAGCTTGCATCCTGCCCTTCACTGATCAGACTTGCCTGATGGCTGGTGTTGGTGAAGCCACAGGTCAAAACCCAGGGCGAAATTCTCCCCCCCCCACGACGGGTGGGAGAATAGCGGGAGGGCCTTCCCGACTTTTTTGACGCCCTCCCGCTATTCTCCCACCCCCCCGCCGAAATCCCGACACGAATCGCTGCCGCCGTTTTTTTACGGCCGGCAGCGATTCACAGCTGTTAGAAGGGCCGAAGTCCCAGCCCTTTACGACCTTTTTACGAATGGCAAACACACCTGGTCCTGCCATTCGTAAAAACGTCGTGACCACCTGGAAAAAAATAACCATGGCACCGATTGGCACGGCAGTACCACGGCCGTGCCAAGGGTGCCATGGGCCCGCGATCGGTGCCCACCGATCGCGGGCAGCGGGCCCGATGCCCGCGCACTATTTGTCCTTCCGCCGCCCCGCAGTATCAATACGCGGGGCGGCTGAGGGGCAACCCGGACCGCGCATGCGCGGGTTTTGCGCAAAACGCGATGACGTCACCCGCGCATGCGCGGGTGGAGTCTTCCCACCTGCGCATGCGCGGCTGACGTCATATGACGCGTCAGCCGGCGCTAAATCCGACAAGCGGGCTTAAGCCCGACTTGTCGGGGCCTCCGACGTCGGGCTGCTAGCCCCGACGAGGGACCAGAATCGGTCCCCCGTCGGGAAGGGGCGCGATGCCGTAAAACCCGCCCGGGTTTTACGGCAGTTTGACGATTTCTCCCGTTTTGGGAGAATTTCGCCCCCAGTGCTTCATCTTGTTGTTTGCTAAGGTCCTAAAGGAAATTAGCGGAATGCTCAGTTCATTAATATGGGTCAAAAAGAAACCTTGCTTGAAATTGGCCTGCAGATCCCTGGCGGGTTAGGCGTGCCGAATATTAAAATGTGTCAGTTAGCTACCCATCTCATATTCATAAGGGAATGGGTCAGAGAGGAGCCTACCTCCATTTGGCTTGACCTTGGAGCTGGTCAGTCTGTATACTCCTTCCAGGCCTTGTTGTTTCTCAACGGTTTCAAGGCTGGGTTTGTCAAGTGGATAAATCCTATGATTATCAACACTCTTAAGAGGTGGAGGATGGTCCATCAGCTGGAAGGGAGATCAATATTAACTTCCGCTCTCTTCCCCATATTTCAGGGCAACCTAGATTTCCCACCATATGGACCATGGAATTGCTATCTGGAGAGCTAGAGGTATTTGTCGGACGAGCGTCATGTTTAGTGGTGCGTCCTTATTATTTTTTGAGCTGCTATGTCAACAATTTGGTGTCCCAAGATAATCCTTCTTCAGATACCTGCATCTCAGAGGCTTCATCCTGAAAAAGACAATTGTGAATCTCATGGATCTCCCCAGTGGAAAAAATACTTATATCTGTGGAATCTAAGCAATCCTGTGAGAGTAAACTAGAAACCCTGTGGTGTTGGGAAAAAGACTTCACAGTGAATATTAATGAGGAGACTTGGGGTAATATATGGGAAAATGCCAATATAATCTCAGTCTATAATAAAACGAAGGAGATTCAGTTTAAAATCTTATGATATCTGCATATCACACCAAGTTTAAGACACATGTTTGACACCTCCTTATCCTCGCTAAGCCAAAACTGCAAGGTAATCAAGGGAGACTACACACATTTTGTTTGGTCCTGTGTCAAAATTAAATCCTACTGGTTTGCTGTACTTAGAGAGGTTGAGGAGATATTCTGAAAGGCCTTAGAATTTGATCCTTTGTTCTTAATTCTGGGGCTCCCAGATAGGAGGATTATTGACGCTCATGAAAAAGACTATAATATCCTAACTTTTGCAGCTCGGAAGAACATCCTTTGCTTCTGGATTAGAGATAAATATCCTTATATGGGGCTGGTTTAGCACACTGGGCTAAAGAGCTGGCTTTTAAAGCAGACCAAGGCAGGCCAGCAGCACGGTTCAATTCCCGTACCAGCCTCTCCAAACAGGCACCGGAATGTGGCAACTAGGGGCTTTTCTCAGTAAGTTCATTGAAGCCTACTTGTGACAATAAGCAATTTTCATTTCATTTCAATTCAGAAATGGCAGAACATTATCGTGGAATGTGTCCAAACGGAGTTCGTAACTTGCACACTCCATTCTAAATCGAATGCATTCCGAAAGGTATGGGACCCCTATCACAAATATATAGGTTCTGTATTGTCTGACATACTCCGACAAGGGTTTGTAAGTTATGTAGCACTGCCTTGAACACGCTACACATGAGGGTGTGCATCATTTAACCAGGTTTTCATGGTTTTATCCTCTTTCCCCCCATTCTCTGGTTTATCCTTTCATTGTTTTTCTTTGTATAAACAGAGGAGCCGGTTATAATGATTAAGCTCAGCCAACTCTGTTGGCTTTGGTGTTTTCCTGTCTTTCTCTGTATTCACGTATGGAGAAATATCCATACCGTACTGGACCAGTTTTAAGGGTTTGTTGCATTTTTTGTAATCTGTGCTCTATCTCTGGTGGTGTGACAAGTGCCCTGTTACTGCAATGTGGCCTGAAACTCAAATTCTGAAGACCCTAAGGCCACCCAGTTCATGCGTATGCTGGAAGCACTGTCATTTATACACCAGAAATGGGTCATACGGAATTTGCCATGACACTATTTCAAAAAGGGCAATGGAATTATCCCGCTGCTCTGACTGATATTTGTACATTTGCCAACACCAAAAAGTGAATGAACCAGTCATTATCGCTTTGTCATTTGCGAGACCTCATTGTGCGTAAATTGATTGCTGCATTTACCAACAACAACATCGCTGCACAGGGGATGTCCCGAGGACTTGAAAGGCACTATATGCACTAAAGACATCTTTTTCTTCAGTTTGTCACGATTACCACACAACATCAGATATGGAGCAAAACATAACTTTTAGATGACAAGGATAAACATCAAAATTTATTCGCCTCAATAGTATTGTGCCTACAGTTCCCCCAGGAACAAATGGACATGGAATGCTTTATTTAGTATTCTGATATTTCAGAAACCATCTGTTACTTATGGCAGTTTTTTCTCACAGGAGTGAACTTGGGCTGAAGCCGAGCCTCAGCTTTCAAACCCTTTAGACCTCTTTATACTAAAGGAGCCACTGCTCAGGCTATTTTGGAATTGATAAACTCTTAAAGATTGTTGGATCTATTTTCTCTTGGATATCCTGTTGGAAGTGAGGGCAGAGCATGCTGGACGCACAGTTAGAATTAGAATTAGAACAGTACAGCACAGAACAGGCCCTTCGGCCCTCGATGTTGTATAATGTATAAGGCACCAGAGGCTGATTTATGGCCACTGATGACAGGAGTTTTTTTTACTCAGCTAATGCAGATTTTGAAGGCAGGACTTGTCAACATTCCTCATCAAGTACTCCACGGCAGTAACCTTTAACTCATTTGTAGAACTGAACGACTCTGTGCTGTTGCCGTTTCCTTCTCGTGCACAATTATCTGTCATGTTAAATAATAAAATGGCACCAACAGCTGTTACCTATCATTCAACCACAGGGTGCCTGAAGCAAAGAAAGAAAAACAACAATGTAACCAGAAATTGAGATGAATAAGATTCTAAAAGCACTTTGTTCCGATCATTGTTGATGTTTATCGCAGCAAGAAGTTTAATCTTTGAATACTGGCCTAGTTGTCACTGAGCATCATAGTGTTGATATTTAATAGTGAGTGATAGGGGATAAGTTCTTTCCAATCATTCAGACTTCTTGATTGTAGCCGGGTAACTGGGGAGTTACTAGGTTAAAAAGAAAAGGTGACTTAACAAGGAGGGAAAAGTGATTTTAAAAAGTCAACATGCCCTGATTTTCTAGTGGCAAGTAATGAAGCAGCAGTGCATGGTCAGCAAGAAGGCGTTATAATTCAGAGTCTGAATTCAACTTAATTCTTAACTTTGATTGTCCACATATTCTTTCTGAACTTATCTGCGCAACTTCATCCTAATAGCACACGGTTGCGTTTTACCTCCAAAAAGGTGGTCAGAAATTTTCCCATCCAGTTCTTCTCATCACTTTGAATAAAAGAACTGCTGTTCTCTAGCTACAGTCCCCAATATTTAAAAAATATATATTTTCTTGTTAATTCTTCCCACAATTCCAACAGCTGTCAGGGAGCTAGAAAGGCTCTTGTTCAGATTATTGATATTTTCCTCTCACCCATCTTCTGAAAGTGTTGACCCTTTGCTGTGGAATCCTTCACCCTTCAGCATCTTGTTCAAGTGGTTACTTTTTTAGTATTTCTGGATGATGAGTGACGATGAAACATTTTGACGGGGTGGTTTTCAGCCGAACCAATGTTTTTGTTCCTTGCACATGGGTGACACCAGGCAACCCTTCGAATGAGGCAGGAAACAAGTGAAGCCATTAAGGAGGAAGAGGACGAAATTCCATCAATAATTCCATCCTTAACTGTGATCGAGCCCAGTATGTGAGTATAAAACACAAGGCCAGTAATCCTCAGTCTAAAGTGGCAAGGGAATGACCTTGTTTGGCCTCTTCCCAATATCCCCACCATCAGAAATGCCAGTGTCCAGCTAATTCAGTTCATTCAACCTCCCATAAAGAAGAGACAGTTGTCAAGTGTACGTCTCTACATAGAGGGTGATCAAGGTTCGAACACTCCAGGAAGGCGAAGTTCAGAAACCAGACTCATTAAAGAAACAGCTCGATGCTGTATTGGAAAGACGGTATTATGAAATAATGAGATCAAAAAGATTGAAAGAATCTTATGTTCTCACCCTCAATTTGAAGTAAGTTGAGTTGAGGTAATTCAACACATTTATTATTTAAAGCAAAGGGTAATAAAACCAATAGCCCAATATATCTGTAAACATCACACATATTTAATGTCCACTTATGCTGTATGTAGCCATTAGCAAAAAGTTACTTTTTGGAGAGAATTTTGAGAGTATATGACAACTCTCCTTTTGGGAATGGCCAATTGAGGAAAGGTGTGGTGCTCAACACTGAAGTGAATCCAACATCAACCAAGCTGGACTTTCTCTGAGGAAAGATCAATTGCAAATTATGTGTATCTGGGCTTCCTGGTGAACATCAGGATTACATTGTGAGGCCCAGGCACCTTTCCTCCAGCTGGAGAATGCACATGGTGACTTGAAATTGACAGTAATAAAAAGCTTTTAAATTTTAAATAATTCAATTAACAGTAGTTTTAACAAGACAAAGTTTAATTTTTAAAAAATTACTTTTTCCAGAGTTGCAAAGCCAGAGCTCAGACTGTGGCCAGGGGCAAATTGCTAATCCAGCTCCTTGCCTGCTCCAAAAAAACAATTCAAATTGAATCGAATTCATGGTCCCCACAAAAGAGACATACCAGATCCAGGCATTACACCTGACCTCATGTTCATCTTAGCCAAAAGGTGAACGATTAACAAGATAATGTTGACACATCTTCTGCATTAATTGACGGAGCCTAGGGAAGCGCAATAGAATCCCGAGCCCCGATGCGACCAATGGAGCGCACATTGATTTATGCCTCTGACTCCCCCATGTATGCCACTCCCAGCCATGCCAACTTGGGCAGGTGGCAAGCAGACGGCAGGTGCTCCCACAGCGAATACTCATAACAAGTACACCCCCAGGGATTGTTGCACACTTTCATTCCTGGAAGCAGACAGGAGAATGTAACCCACCTGATGACCAAGTCTATGTAAACTATAATAATAATCTTTTTATTGTCACAAGTAGGCTCACATTAACACTGCAATGTAAAAAGCCCCGAGTCGCCACATTCCGGCACCTGTTCGGGTACACAGAGGGAGAATTGGTAATTGAACCTGTACCAGCTGTCAATTCTGCATCACAAACCAGCTGTCTAGCCCACTGAGCTAAACCAGCCCCCCTATAACCAATTGTAAATGGTACTCGTAGTAAATGCAAGGATTCTGAATGCCACGGAAGAAGTGGATTGGTAATTAAGCACGAAAGACTGTGGAAAGTGCACAATTTAGGAAAACCCACAATAATTTGTGTTTCAATTGCTGTTTTAACAACATGAACAGTTTAATTTTCACAGTAGCTGGCAATACATCAGTAGCTCTACAAACTTTAATTGAGGTCCACCAGCCTTGAGGAATCAGCAAGGAACCTTTGGTATCTTATATCTTGAGCAAAGTTTGTAAATCATCCTCCAGGGGTGAACATCCAAACTTCAGAATCCTGTAAGTCAATAAAACTATTAAAAAAGATGGAAAAATCAACTGGCAGTGGTATTCATTTTAAACAGGGCATTTGTCAAACACTTTTTTCAACAAGATTTCAAATACTGAATGTATTGGAATTGAATTTGGGTTTATTGTCATGTGTACTGAGGTACAGTGAAAAGTATTGTTCTGCACTGTTGAGACAGATCATTACATACATGAAAAAGAACATAGGACATACATAAATACACAATGTAAACACATAGACACAAGCATCAGATGAAACATACAGGAGTGTAGTACTACTCAGTGGAGAAGATGTGTGAAGAGATCAGATCAGTCCATAAGAGGGTCATTCAGGACTCTGGTAACAGTGGGAAAAAAGTTGTTTTTGAACCTGTTAGTGTGTGTTCCCAGACTTTTATATCTCCTCCCCGATAGAAGAAGTTGGAAGAGTGAATAAACCGGGTGGGAGGGATCTTTGATTATGCTGCCTGCTTTCCCAAGGCAGTGGGAGGTGTAAACAGAGTCAATGGATGGGAGGCGGGTTGGCATGATGGGCTTGGCTGTGTTCAGGGCCGGCTCAAGGTACCGGCAACTCGGGCAGTCGCCCGGGGCGCCATGTGTTAGGGGCGCCGCGTAAAAGACTCGGGTACCGCGCATGCGCAGTTGGGCCGGTGCCAACCGACGCATGCGCGGTGGCCGCCCTCCCTCAGGCCGCCCCGCACAAACATGGCGGATGGATCCAGGCTCGCCGGTGGTCACTCCGGCCCCCCCCCCCTCGGGCTCACTCCGGCCCCCCCCCCCCGCCCCCGCCCCCCGGGCAGTTTCCTGAGGACGTATAGGCGCTATTATGCTTTCTTGGTTGGAGCGCCGACATAGGTGAACCAGGACAGGTTTTTGGTGATGTGCACACCTAGGAATTTGAAGCTGTCAACCATCTCCACCTCGGCATCATTGTTGCAGACAGGGGTGTGTACGATAATTTGCTTCCTGAAGTCAATGACCAGCTCTTTAGTTTTGCTGCCACTGAGGGAGAGGTTATTGTCGTTACACCACTCCACCAGGCTTTCTCTCCCTCCTGTACTCTGACTCATCGTTCTTCGAGATCCGACCCATTACAATCATGTCAGCAGCAAACGTTTGGAGTTGGAGCCAAATTTTTCCACTCAGTCGTGTGTGGATAGGGAGTATAGCAGGGGGCTAAGTACGCAGCCTTGTGCAGCCCCTGTATTGAGGACTATCATGGAGGAGGTTGTTGTTTAACCTTACTGATTGTGGTCTGTGGGTCAGGGAGTCGAGGATCCAGTTGCAGAGGAAGGAGCCAAGTCCTAGGTTTTGGAGCTTTGATATGAGCATGGCTGAGATTATGGTGTTGAAGGCGGATTTTGAGCAAAACCCATGATTCTATCACTCTCAAATAGTGCCATCGGAGTTAATGGTTCAATGCCCTTGTCTCTTTCTGAAAGATAAAAATTGTTTGTTTAAATGTTTAAACCTCAGCCAGAAATTAAATTTCATCTGGCAATTCACAACTCTAGCTGCTGGATTCCCCGTTTCTGAGACAAAGTGTTGATGCCAGGGCAGGATTCGACGACAGCAAAACTGGCGCTGCACTGGACCAACTCAGCGACCGATGAGGGGCTAGCACCGGCACAAAGTGGAACACGATCAATTCTAATGGAAAACGGCGTTGGATGTGCCAGGATCGGGATTGACACTCGAGAGGCTGACAAGCTGCAGCCGCATATTAGCACTCCAGTCCCCACACACACTCGTCCCAGCCAACAAGGTGGCACCGGTTGCACTGGAGCGCGCCCAACCCTTTGATGGGTCAGCTGGGGCCAGGGGATACCCATGAGGGGTGGAGTGGGGGGCACCCATATGACCCGCAGCACTAGATTCACAGTGGGCAGTCAGCGGCACGCACACCCACATGGTTGCCTGGTAGGTTGTGGCAATGGTGTTCCGTGCCTGTCCATCCCAACCCCACAGCCCACCTCGTGGCCGTACCCCACTACACCTTCGGACCTGGCCGAAGCCCTCTGGGCAGCGGCACAACTGTCACCACACGATGGCGATGTTCGACACTTACCGTACCCAATCTCTCCCCCTCATTAACCACGGCGCCTGTTTCACAATTTTTGAAAGTACAAGTGAACCTTGCTGTCAGGAATTCCCCCGGTGGAGGTGGAGGATCGCGGAGGCCCCGGATAATACCGGGTCGGGCCCGCTAATAATATGCCAACGGCGTTTACTGTACGTGCAGGCTGGAATGCATTGATGCCGCTAACGAGGCACCATAGAATTGCGATTTGGCGTGAACCAGGCGCCGGCCATGATTTCGGTGTCAAAATCAATTCTGCGCCCAATCATATTTTCCAATTCCGGGATCGGCCAAGGAGAATCTCACCCCAGATATTTTAGATATTAATTTTCTGGCCAACCTTTCAGGTGACCATATAGATATGTCCTTTATTTGTAAGAGTAAGCAATGATATCATGCATGTGTCTGTTAGCATAGTGCATTATTGTAAGATTCTTAAAAAATATACATTTTCATTAGGTTGTAATTTTCTACAAATAATGCAAAAAACACAATTAAAATACAAACAGGTACAGTATAAAACAAGAATTACTGCAAATCCCAGAACAAAAATAAAATGTACCCAATAAAACAAACAAAACAAAGAAAAAGCAAATAACAAACTCTATCCCTAACAGCTGACGGTGCCTAGATCTTTGAAAAAGGCGATAAACCGTTGCCATCTCAGTTAGTATCTCTCAACAGAACCGTTGATGGTAAATTTAATTTTCTCCAAATGTAAAAAACAACATGAAGTCCCCTAACCAAACAGCTGCACTACTCAGAGCGGAAGGCCTCCAACCGAGCAGTTTCTGCATCCAAGCTATCAATGAGGCAAAGGTAATAGCATCCGCCTCTACACCAGCGTGATGAGTTGGAAATTCCGAAACCTTAAATATGGCCACCGGAGCCCCCGGAGGAAGCCCACGCAGACACGGGGAGAACGTGCAAACTCCACACATACAGTCACCTGAGGTTGGAATTGAACCCGGGTCCCTGGTGCTGTGTGGCAGCAGTGCTAACCATTGTGCCGCCATGCTGCCCTAAAATAAAAATGAAGCGGGCTTGAGAGAAGCCCAAACATCCGAGGAGGCAGCTGAAAGTTGGTGACTCCTTACTGAAGGCCTTTTGTTTGGCATGGCCAAAGATCTGAAAGTGTACTCAGATGGTTGGGCTTAAGTATGCTTTGTGATCCAGGGAAACAAATCTTGGAAGGAGAGATTCAAACCTCAGACGTGGAAGAACATTTGGAGAAAATTTCAATGCGGGATCTTCAAACGTAGAGATTGGAATCCCTTGTGAATGAAACAAAGTTTTGGTCCGATGGTTTACATAGAATTTACAGTGCAGAAGGAGGCCATTCAGCCCATCGAGTCTGCACCGGCTCTTGGAAAGAGCACCCTACCCAAGGTCAACACTTCCACCCTATCCCCATAACCCAGTAACCCCACCCAACACTAAGGGCAATTTTGGACACTAAGGGCAATTTATCCTGGCCAATTCACCTAACCTGCACATCTTTGGACTGTGGGAGGAAACCGGAGCACCCGGAGGAAACCCACGCACACACGGGGAGGATGTGCAGACTCCGCACAGACAGTGACCCAAGCCGGAATCGAACCTGGGACCCTGGAGCTGTGAAGCGATTGTGCTATCCACAATGCTACCGTGCTACTGACAAATGTCTTATGGGTTGTTGTGGAATCCATGGAATCTGCTTTGGTGACATCTGTCATTTACTTTGGAGTGTGGTATGCCTGACCACTGTTAATTTGTTAATTCACATGTACCAGCTACTTACCCTCATGTATTAGAGTACAGATGGAATATGGTAAATTATTTTATCTTTCCAAATTTGTATGTGACTGTAAAGATATAGATGGGGTAAAAGAAATAGTGACTATCTGAATCATTTTCTTGGGTTTTATTGAAATCTTTCCACCCTTTTTGTCCAGTATAATTGGGTTAATTTTTCTTGTTTAATAATGTTTCATTCATCGTATTAAACGTTCGTCAGCAGACTCTTGTAAATTTGTTCAGTAACTTTCCTCCACAGTTTCTGGAAAAAAAAATGAGTATCAATAAGGTTTCACTCTGGGATCTGACTTGTCCAGTATTAAGATCAGCTGGGATCGTAACACTATGAGAAAGGGAGAAATATAAGACCAACAGCAATTAAATATTAAGAAAATAAGATACAAAAGAACAGGTTAGTGAGGTCAGGAGTCATACTAGAGTCAGTTGAGGATAATCAAAATAAGTTTTGGTATCTTATAATAACTCAGATTTTTGTACTATATTTTCATTTGTCTATGGATGGCCACGGTAAATGTGGTTTAGAAATCGAGTTCAGAAATAAGCTGCCTTCACTTATTCAATTTCAAAAAGGAGACCAGAACCAGCGGCTCAAATGCTTTATTATGTAAGCAACATATGTATTAAATTTACTGCAGAAAAGGGCATAGCATCGCTTGCAAACTGATTATTTTCTTGATTATTTTCTCACTGTTTGTACCATAAACATCCTACTTTGTCTTACTGTTCTTTTATCACATCTTACTAGCGAACACATTTATTAGTTTTTTCTCTCTGAATGTAACAGCTTAGTGGTGTGGTTTTTCAGAATAAACAGGAGAATGTGGTGAACATCCCATGCAATGTCTGGTGTCAGTGTACCATAGTTAAAGGGTTGCCGGAAGGTTGATGGCACATTATCATACTCAGCGCAAATTTAAAACCGTCACAAGTTGCCATCTTCAGAGATTGGTGTACATAGTGCCGCCAGGTCACTCGCTTTGAAATTGTCTTACTTTAGTTCATATTGCTCCTTCGTGCTCTCTACCAAAACATGTCACCACACACTTCTCAGCATTAAATTTCATCTGCCATACCTCTTGCTTGTTGTAATCAGTCTACGTCCTCCTTTCCATTATTTACCATGGATATTTCCACAGTGTACTTGTCCTGTAATAGTCAATCGTAAATACTACATCAAATGCTGGAAATGCATAATAGGTCTATCAGTGCCTGAAACAAGAAAGTACATTTTTTAAGCTCCTGCATCAGAGTAGTTTAGCGTACAGATTTAAGAATTAAAATTCCTGATCCAAATAATCTTGCAGAATTGGTGAGAGAATTGGGTGTATGACCTGTCTGGTCTTTATGTAACTGGCAACAATTTTCTTACCAGCACGTCTCTTTGGAAAATGTCTGTCTCAAAAATATAATTGGATAACTGTGCACTTCGTGCTTGGTTTAAGGCACATATCACTAAGCTGAAAAATAGCATTTGAAAAGAACACTTGCACATGGGATATTAAAGAAAGAGTTAGGCTTCCAGTTAGCAATACTTTCCACATCACTACATAAAATGTGTATGCACAATTAACCCATTTGCTTTGGTTTTGTTGGAATTTGTATTTTGTATATTTTAAATGTAGTTAGCTTTCATTACTGCTGATTTCTGTGCACCAACTTAAATTGTATCAAACTCATTCTTGCGCGGGAGGAGGTTGAGTTCACTCACCACATTACCTCACACCAAAGTCTCCATCCTATCTCCCTCCGCAACTCCTCCTCCCACTTCCGCTTGATCCTTTTCCCTATTGTCCTGCCCTACTGGCCCAACTCCTCCCCCCCCTCCCCCATATATATATCCCCAATCCTACCATGCTCCACCTCATCCAGGTGCAGCTTTTTCTCCAGAAATGTACACTCCAGTACCTGAGAGAACAAAGGCAGCTCCTTACGCACAATATCCCACACCTGCCAGTATCTAAACTCTCTCCCCCTTGGTAACTCAAACCTTTCCCGCAGCTCCTCTAGCACAGCAAACCTCCCCTCTGCAAACATGGCCCTAACCCTCACTAACCCCTCCTCCCTCCATCTCCTGTACATCCCATCCATCCCACAACCTACCCCCCAACAACCCCGAATCCAACATCCACCCTGACCTCTGAGCCTCACCCGAACAAAGTCTCACATCGAGAAAGTATGGAGCATGATCCAAAATCACCATTCCCGCAAACTCTGCACCTTCCGTCCCAATTGGCACTGCCCAGCTCACCACAAAAAAGTCAATCCTGAAATAAAGAGATGCGAGAAGTTATCCCTCTCCCGGGTGCCCAAACCTCCACGGATCCATCATCCCCATCCTCTCCATAAACCCTCCCAGGTTTCGTGCCATTCTCGACCACCCCATCGACTTAGGGTTTAACCTATCCACCCTCGGCTCCAAGACACATTTGAAATCCACCCCCACCGCCCATAATCAGCCCCTCTCCTCTGAGTCCTGCTCTTCCCTGGCCCTGTGGACCCCGTTTTCTTGCTCAACAATATGGCAAGCTAGCTCGATTTTGAGTCAAACCCCAAGAGGAACACTTACCCTACCCACCCCTTCCTCATCCTCATATGATCTTTCACCCGGAGATGCTTTTCCTGCAAGAAATTCACCTCTGCTCTTGAACTCTTCAAGTACGCGAACACTCGGGACCGTTTAATTGGCCCATTTAGCCTGCGGTCATCCTATGTCACTATTCTCACCAGAGGCTTCCGCCTCCCCTCCCCATATTCCGGGCTCTCAAAAGTTATCCAAAGTTTGGCCGGGTACAACATCCCAATCCGAATCTGGCTTGGCCTTGTTGAACCCCATCGTCTCCTGGCCAGCTCTGCTTCAATGTCCTGATAGATCCAGATTTCCAGATTCAGTTTTCTTCCCACTTAAAATACCACCGTGCCCTGGCCCATCTCAGAATCTTTCCTTTGTCCTGGAACTTGCCCATTTCCTTACACAGCTGCCGAAATTCGTCCTTAATGAAGCTCATCAATTGCGCCATTGGCAGCTTTCCAGTAGACAAAGGCACTTTCCCCTCCGCCATCTTTATAATTGACGATTGGCCACGAGTCTCCTCCAACTCTTTAGCCAGGGCTTTCGCTGTCTTCTGTCGCATTTGGCAACCCATAGACATACCCATCTGGGGGAGAACCTATCCCTCTTCACTCTCCACACAACGGTTCCGCTGGAGTTCCCCAAATTTGGGGCAAAAGGGGCCAAAAGCAATGCCTTCAAGCAGAAGCTGTCCTGTGTGTGACCACTCACTCCATGGCCGCCTCTGGAAGTCCTAATTCCTCAATTTGTTGACATACCCAAACTTCACTATCACAAAGAAGTCCCATGTCTTACATTAACAACAAATATCTAAAGTATTCTCCCCTTTTACCCAAAACACTGCATAAATGTAGTGTAACAAGTGTTTCTTTCCCGGCTGTATTTTTCAATGCTTTCCCTTGGGGCCTGAAATTGGGTGTCTGATCTCTTACCTCTCCATTTTTACCTTGATGTCTATCCAAGGGGAAAGAACATTATGCGAAGCTCAAGGGGAAAAAATCTGTTTCACAGCAATATTTATGAGCAATCTGACCTTTAGTCTACAGTACCTTGCCTCACTAACTGAAGGAAGATGTTATTAAGGCTGAAAAAGTCATATTGAGAAAATTACAAAAAATTTATTTTGCCAGCTCCATAAGAGTATCTGTAAGGCAGTGGTGGATAACTACACTATAGCAACAGGCATCACCAACTGCAGCATCCTGAGGAAACTTGACAAGAATTTGGCACAGCAACACTGTATTACTCTTTGATCCACTGCTGTTACTGTTTTGTCAAACATGTGTCAGCAAAGGATCCAGTCACAAAGTTTCATATTTGTTGTTAAAGGATCTTCAGGACACATTCTGGTGCTTCTCAGTATGTTCTCTGCCCTCTTGGTTCTTCAATGCAAAAAGTATCTCGAATTGCGACGTTGAAGGATTATTATAAATTATACCCTCTAAGGGGTAGCAACATGACATCACTCGAAGGGAAGTACATCATGCAATCCAGCGAAAGTTTCACTTTTGACCGTGAACAGAACACAGCACAGCTCTGATGTCTTCAAGCTTTTTATCCATGTATATGTTTTCATATGCCTAGTCTTAATAAATGAACTCACAACATGTTTGCACCATCTCTGAAAAGTGATTTGTGCCTTTATATAATTGTAAACACAAAACGTACACCAGCATTTCCTTAAATCCCAAACCGATGTACTGGGCAAGCACACCAAAAATAACAAGAGTAAGATATAATCATTTTAATAGAGTTTTACTTTCATGAATGAAAATATTCTGTCTGGTCGGTCTCAACCCCTTCGAAAATCTGTGTCTCTCTGTGCATCCCTCATTTTAACTCTATTGTAGTCAATGAGGTGTCCTGGAAAAGTGAGTCAAAGTAGTTTATTTCCTACTTAGCAACTAAGCACCAGCCCAAGTCCCAGCCGGGATCATCTATTAATGCTGGTTCCTTCCTGAGCCAGCTTTTATCTCGGGGAATTAACGAGCCCGCTCTTGGGCCTCTGCCCCTCAGTAGGGGAGTTCGTACTCTACGTACCCTATGGGAATATCAATCGGGTTGTCCCTGTAGGTTTTATGGGGTAATATCATCCTTCCCCCCAAATTCCGTAAGACCCTCTGTTGTTGGGAGTGGAGGAGGATATCTTCTCCCCTTTGCCTGCGGTTGAGCCACACTGTGTTGTGGAGCTGGTTTGAGGGGCGTGTAGCGTGTCGGGGAATGTTGTTTTTGCATTAATCGCCTGGGGGGCACCATCAGCAACCGTTCCCTAGTGAGGCCGTCATCTGAGAACTCGGCTGTCACAGTCACCATGCCGTATCCTGAATCCTCCACTTCATGCATCTCCCCAGGCCGGTGGGTTGGAAGACGGTTAGTCCAGTGGGATTTGCTCTGACGTGATCCACTGCTCCAGAGATGGTCTAGGTGCTTCCGAACTGTGCTTTCCCGTGTCTTAATCGAGTATGAAACCGGTCCAGTCTGTTCCTTTTATTTTAAAGGATGTATATTAAAGTTTTGCATAACTATCAACACAAACAAAAACACAAGACTGCAAAAAAAAACACAAGCAAATTTGAAAGTTAAAAAAGCCAACAGGTGGCACCATGGTGGGATGTTTGTGTTGCCGTCGGACAGCCCCCTGAGTTGGTGAACCTGAAGGCAATTAAGCGTCCCTTGTGTGGCTGCCCTGGCACACATGTTGTGTAACCTCCTATGGCTGCCCAGGCTGCATGCCCTGACCAGCCTGGCCCTCCTGCACACCCTCCTCTTTGGATGAGGCCTGATGTTTTTCCTCCTCCCCCAACAGGGCGGCACAGTAGCACAGTGGTAAGCACTGTTGCTTCACAGCGCCAGGATCCCAGGTTCGATTCCCGGCTTGGGTCACTGTCTGTGTGGACTCTGCATGTTCTCCCCACGTCTGCTTGGGTTTCCTCCGGGTGCTCCGGTTTCCTCCCACAAGTCCCGAAAGACTTGCTGTTAGGTAATTTGGACATTCTGAATTCTCCGTCTGTGTACCCGAACAGGCACCGGAATGTGGCGATTAGGGGATTTTTACAGTAACTTCATTGCAGGGTTAATGTAAGCCTACTTGTGACAACAAGGATTATCATTATTATTATGACGAACCTCTGCTGTGCGATGTTGTGGAGGTCGCAGTATGCCACCACAATGTGGGAGACCCTCCTGGGGTGATATTGGAGGGCCAGAGTGGAGGGCCACCTGCACCTCCCCATTGTCATTAGTTTCCAAATACCCCTCTATGCACCTCCGGACCCGCCCACATACTTCCTCGTCCGACAGCATCCCCACCTCTAACCTCCACAGTGGGTGTTGATCCTTCCCTCCCCCAGGTCCACCCAATGCGAAGCGTGGTCTGATATGGCTATCACCGAATACTCCGCTCCTACCATCCTCGGAATCAACGCCCTGCTGAAGACAAAAAAGTTGATCCAGGAGTAAGCCTTATGGACATGGGAGAAGAATGAGAACTCCCTACCCCCCCAGTCTCATCAACCTCCAAGGGTCCACTCCTACCATCTGGTCCATGAACCCCCTCAGCACTGTGGCCGCCGTCGGCCTCTTACCGGTCCTGGACCTAGAACGATCCAGAGCCAGGTCCAGCACTGTATTAAAATCTCCTCCCAATATCAAGCCCCCCGTCTCAAGGTCTGGAATCCGGCTCAGCATGCGCCGCATGAAGCCTGCATCGTCCCAATTTGGGGCGTACACATTAACCAGCACTACCCACTCCCCTTGGAGTCTACCGCTCACCATTACGTATCTGCCACAGCTATCCACCACCACACTCGACACCACAAACGACAAGCTCTTTCCCACCAAAACCGCCACACCCCGGTTCCTCGCATCTAACCCCGAATGGAACAATTGTCCAACCCACCCTCTTCTCAGCCTCACCTGATCCACCACCCTAAGGTGCGTTTCCTGGAGCCACATCCGCCCCTAGCCCCTAGTGCGCAATCACCCGGGCCTGCTTGACCGGCCCATTCAGCCCCCTTACATTCCATGTGATCAGCCGAATCGGGGGGCTATTCCCCCTCCCTTTGCGCCGGTCAGCCATAACTCTCCCTCGGCCCACCACATGCCCACAGTACCCACACGGCCCGTTCCCCACGGTGGCAGATCCCCATCCCAACCCCCCCCCCCGCACCATCTGTTCCCCTTCGGCCCTCCCAGCAGCAACCCGGTACCCCCCCCCCCCCCACACCTCCCCCCCCCCCACATCTCCCCCCCCCCCTTTAGCTAGGGTCCCCCCTAGCTGCGTTGCCCCTCTCGTCGTACTTACGTAAGTCAGCCGACTCCTGCTAACCCCGGCTGCTCCCGCCACCCCAACGACCCCCAGGTGTAACACAACTGCCACTTCCCCCAACCGGTACAGACCCCTCCCATTCCGCCTCCAGCGTGGGAAAAAGCCCACGCTTCCAGCCTAAACCCCGCGCCCCGACCCAAAACGCGGGAAAGAAACAGGCGCGCGTCCCAACGGGCCTACAAAACAGCCCCTCAACTTTCCATCAGCAAGAAAGAACAGAAATAAATAGTAGAAAAGCCCCAAAAAAGAGAGAAAAAAAAAGACCAACAAAGAAGTACAAGGGAGAACAGAGCCTCCGGACAATGTACATCAGTCTCCAACCCCCCCTCAATCCTCAGTTCGAGTCCAGCTTCTCTGCCTGGACGAAGGCCCAGGCCTCTTCCGGGGAGTCAAAATAGAGCTGGCGGTCTTTATAAGTGATCCAGAGGCGTGCCGGCTATAGCAGGCCGAACTTCACCCCTTTCTTGTGCAGCACTGCCTTCGACCGGTTAAAACCAGCCCTTTTATTCGCCACCTCCGCACTCCAGTCCTGATAAATCCGTATCTCTGCATTCTCCCACCTGCTGCTCCTCTCCTTTTTACCCCATCTCAGCACACATTCTCGGTCGAAGAAGCGGTGCAAACGGAGCAGCACCGCCCTTGGCGGCTCGTTCGGCCTGGGCTTTCTCAGCAACACTCGATGGGCACCCTCCAGCTCCAAGGGCCCTTGGAAGGACCCCGCACCCATTAGCGAGTTCAGCATCAAGGCCACATAGGCCCCCATGTCCGATCTCTCCAGCCCCTCCGGGAGGCCCAGGATCCGCAAGTTCTTCGGCCGCGAGCGGTTCTCCATTTCTTCCATCCTCACCTGCCATTTTTTGTGGAGCGCCTCCACCTTCACTGCCAGGCCAAGGATTTCATCCCCGTTCTCCGAGGCCTTTTGCCGTAACTCGCGAATCTCTGCACCCTGAGCCATCTGAGTTGCCATGAGCTTATCCAGTGAGGCCTTAAGCGGTTCCAGCAGCTCAGCTTTCAGCTCTCTGAAGCAGCGATGGAGCAGCTCCTGCGCCCACTGCTGCCACGCTGCCGGTTCCCCGCCCGCCGCCATCTTGTTCTTCCTGCCTCGCACCTTTCTTTGCTCCAAAGCCGATTTTTTGACCGCCCCGCTCCTGGTCCAGTCCATCCACCGGCAGATAAGCGCAGCAGATGTGTTCCCACACCGGGAAAAGTTCAACCAGCGCCGCTACAGGCCCTTAACAGAGCCAAAAAGACCGAAAATAGCGGGAGCCACCGAACGTGTGGCTTAGCTCCGCATCACCGCAACCGGAAGTCTCTGCGTGGGTTTCTTCAGAGTCATAGAACATACTATGCAGAAGGTGGCGAGTCGGCCCATCGAGTCTGCACCGACTCACTTAAGCTCTCACTTCCACCCTATGCCCATAACCCATCATAACCTTTTTTGGACACTAAGGGCAATTTTAGATGGCCAAACCGCCTAACCTGCAAGTCTTTGGACTGTGGGAGGAAAGCGGAGCACTCGGAGGAAACCCACGCAGACACAGGGAGAACGTGCAGACTCCACACAGACTGGCCCAGCGGGGAATCGAACATGGGACCCTGGCGCTGTGAAGCCACAATGCTACTCACTGTGGTACCGTGCTGTCCTCCAGTTTCCTCCCATAATCCAAAGATGTGCAGGTTAGGTGGATTGGCCATGCTAAATTGCCCCTTAGTGTCCAAAGATGTGCAGGTTATGTGGGTTCACAGGGATAGGGCGGGGAGTGTGCCCAGGTGGAGTGCTCTTTCAAAGTGTCAGTGAAGGCTTGATGGGCCAAATGGCCTCCTTCTGCACTGTAGAGATTCTATGGATGAAAAGAAGACAAGGAGGTATATCTTATATTTAACCTATACAAAGTGCTGGTTAGACCACATTACTGTGATCATTTCTGGGCACTCCACCTTAAGAAGGACATATTGGTCTTGGAAGGAGTTCATATCTATCAGAATTATACCTCGGTGCCAAGGGTTAAGCTATGAGGAGAGATTAAATAAACTACACTTTTATTTCCTGGAATTTGAAAGGATAAGGGGTGATTTGACTGAAATTTTCAACATAATAAAGGGGAATAGAAATGCCAGATGAGGAGAATTTTTTTTCCTAGTTTGGAAGTCTAGGATTAGGGGGCATAATCTAAAATGTAGCAGAATGAAATTAGAAAACAATTCTTCTTTCAAAGTAGATGTTCGGAATATTTTTGCAAATGGCAACTGATGATAGATCAGGTTCAACACACCGCACAGTACAGTAAATGCCAGATGCAACCAAGACCCCCCAAGTTTTCGGTATGATTTGGTTAAGGACCAATAACTTTTAGTTTAAAGTAGGCAATGTTTGAGATTCCAAGTATTTACTAAGCGAATAAAGCCACAAGATTCCACAGTTTCTGAACAAACAAAATAAACTTTAATATACAAGGTCAGCAAAATGAAACAATTTACAGTATCCAGATTATACTCTAATATTCTAGGGTAAAGTGAGGTACATTTGAATTTTTGTTTTGTTCATTCATGGGATGTTGACTTTGCCAACTGAGCCAGCATTTATTGCCCATCTCTAATTGCCCTTGAGAAGGTGATGTTAGAGCTGCCTTCTTGAACCACTATAGTCCATGTGGTGCAGGTACACCCACAGTGCCGTTTGGAGGGAGTTCCAGGATTTTGACCCAGCAACAGCAAAGGGACAGTTTCCAAGTCAGGACAATAGGTGGTTTGGAGTGGAACTTGCACAGGTGGTGTTGTTCCAGTGTGTCTGCTTGCCCTTGTCATACTAGATTGTTGTGGTCATGGGTTTCCTATCTAAGGAACTTTGGTGAAGCCCTGCAGTTCATCCTGGAGATGGTACACACTGTTGCAACTGTGCATTGGCATGGAGGGAGTAATGTTTGCAGATGGGATGCCAATTAAGTAGACTGCTTTTCCTTGGATGGTGTCCTGGATGTTTATTGGAGCTGCATTCATCCAGGCAAGGGAGAGAATTCTAAGACACTCCTGGCTTGTGCCTTGTACACTGTGGACAGGCTTTGGCGAGTCCGGAAGTGAGTTACGCGCTGCCTCTTGACCTCGCTTGCAGCCACTGTAGTTATATGGCTAGTCTAGTTCAGTTTCTGGCCAATGGCAATTTCCAG
This sequence comes from Scyliorhinus canicula, assembly GCF_902713615.1. Lineage (NCBI taxonomy): Eukaryota > Metazoa > Chordata > Chondrichthyes > Carcharhiniformes > Scyliorhinidae > Scyliorhinus > Scyliorhinus canicula. The sequence continues at coordinate 171,408,337 of NC_052154.1, read as the reverse complement.
GATGTTTATCACACAGAATTCAGTGATGATAATGGCACTGAATGTCAAGGGGTGATGGTTAGATTCTCTCTTGTTGTAGATGGTCATTTTCTGGCACTTGTGTGATGAGAATGCTATTGATCACTTGTCAGTCCAAGCCTGCACTGCTTCAGTATGAGGAGTTGCGAATGGTGGCGAACATTGTGCAATCATCAGCGAACATCCCTACTTCTGATCTTATGATGGAAGGAAGGTCATTGATAAAGCAGCTGAAGGTGGTTAGGCCTAAAACACTAACCTGAGGAACTCTTGAAGTTAACAGGCAAATTGTGGTTCAACACACCACACAGTACAGTAAATGCCAGATGCAACCAAGACGGACTCCAAAGATTTCTCAGGAATCCATCTAGATGTCAGTATCCACTGTGAGTTATTAAATCAGAATCACCAACTTTCGGCTGCTATTTCAGCTCTACAAGGCTTCGTCTGAGCTCTGAATATTTGGAGCCTGCACTTGTACTGTTTGGAGATACTTTCTCTGCTCCTCCCCTCAGTGGTCCCTATTGATGGTCACCTCCCAGGAGTCAACAGTGGTTCTTTGCCTGGTTCTCCCCCTAACCCCCTCTCCCTGGATCCTGTGATTGGCTTTTCACACCTTTTTCCTCCCACAGACATTCTGGGCACTTCTCCCTGGCCCAAAGATCTCACGACACTGAACCGCAAAAGAATAGCCTATTCTCAATTTGGGCATGTGAGGAAGCTCCCATGGCATTTCAGAACTTATAGTTCCCGACCTCCACTCGGAAATCAGGTAACTTCCTATTTCATGACAATTTAAAAATGGAGATTGATAGATTTCTGTTAACCAAGGATATAGAGGGATATGGGTAAAGGTGGGTATATGGAGTTAGGTTGCAGGTATGCCACAATTTCATTGAATGGCAGAACAGGCTAAAGGGGCAGGCCTGAGGAGCCATATGGTCCACTTGTCCTAGTATTTCATATTAGTTTTAAACCAAATCAGTTTTAAATTCGACGAATGCTATCTAACACTCACTAAAACTTTTGAGTGGGTAGTATATGCGAAAGCTTCGGTATGGAAGGATCCGCTATTAGCAACATATTTGGAAGCTGAACAGTTGTCTTAATTAAATAAGCGCATCTGTCTAGAGTGCGTCAGACCTGTTCAGCTGCTTTAGGATTCTGAAAGCTGGAATAAAGCTTACTGATTTTTATCACTAGTCTATATCAGCCAAGAGATACGTTTGCATCACTGAAGAAACAGCGCTGCATTAAAATATTTTGGCAGTCTACTGGCTGAAATGCATCAATTTCAAAGGCAGAACAAAACTCTGTCATCTGACTGGATAAGCTGCAGAGTCTTCCGCTAAATATGATGGAGGTGGTTGTAAAGCACCAGATGATAGGATATAGGGGTCTCTTTCCCTTCTCAAAATTATAGGCATTGTAGGCTCAATGCTGGTTTATTGGTAAAATGTGAGCACATTGGGTACAAAATCTGTTAAAAGCAGGATAAGTGATATGGGTGTGCCACTGAATGCTACAATGCAGTGTTATGAAATGTTTTCACTATTATGTGAACTTTCTTCCTCCAGTTCTATTTATAGGCTATGGAGATTTAAAAGAATGTGGCTCCACAGTGGTGTTAGAACTTTGAGATGGATGGCCAAATGTAATTTTTGGTTTATCATTTTCATCAATTTAAACCAGTCTTTGCCTGACAGAACTGTCTGGATTCCATTTTGCAGTTATAAGAACTGAAGCACTCTAATGTTGATAACTGTTGCATTTGTTCTAAATTTACCAAGAGAAATTCAACTGTTTCAAATATAACTTCTATGGCAAACATCACCAATATTCATTGATAAATACATCAAATTTAACTTTAGAGGAGGATAAAAGCAACATGGCCGCACGTTGGCCATAGCTAAATCTGCTGAGGGAGTCAGGTTCACACAAACCTTTTTCACAGCTACATAAAAGTGACAATATCGATGATCGTGCTGTGCCAAGAATGGGTTATTTTCCCATTCCCCATCTCAACCCATCCTTTGCTTCCTCACGCAGAGCGGGTCCCTGATCTCGGCTGGGGGAGACACAAACTAGAGTTGAGATGCTTTCTCTGGTGAGGAGAAAATCGGATGGTATTCATTCACCTTCCCATCAAGAACACCACGGCTGGAGAGGCCTGTGGCAAGTAAGCAAGAGAAGACAGTTTGTGCCCGTTAAAAAAGCTTCTACGCTGGGGGAACAGATCGAAGATGGACTGGGGGAACAGATCGAAGATGGGACATGGGCTGATGCCCTGGAGAGGGTTAACTCTTCCTCCTCATGTGCGCGGCTTAGCCTCATCCAATTCAAGGTGCTGCACCGGGCCCACATGTCCGGGTCTAGGATGAGTAGGTTCTTTGGGGGCGAAGACAGGTGTGTCAGGTGTTCGGGGAGTCCAGCGAACCATGCCCATATGTTCTGGGCATGCCCGGCACTGGAGGAGTTCTGGAAGGGGGTGGCGAGGACGGTGTCGAGGGTGGTAGGATCCAGGGTCAAGCCAGGCTGGGGACTCGCGATTTTTGTGGTTGGGGTGGATCCGGGAGTGCAGGAGGCGAAAGAGGCCAGTGTTCTGGCCTTTGCGTCCCTAGTAGCCCGGCGGAGGATCTTGACACAGCGGAAGGATGCGAGACCCCCAAGCGTGGAGACCTGGATCAATGACATGGTGGGATTTATTAAGCTGGAGAAGGTCAAAATTGCCCTGAGAGGATCGGTACAAGGGTTCTTTAGGCGGTGGCAACCTTTCCTCGACTTTCTGGCTCAGCGATAGGGTACTGGGTCAGCAGCAGCAGCAACCCTGGGGGGAGGGGGGGAAAAAGGGGGGGGAGGCGTTGACTATGTTTATTTAATTTAAATTTATTTTTTAAGTTCTCTTGTTGTTTACTGGGTTTGGGGGGGGGGTGAGATATATGCATGGCTACGGTCTTGGGGGTGTTACAGTTAGTATGGTGTTTATTGTTGCTTGTCATTGTTTGGTGTTATATTTTCTGTAAAAAATTTCAATAAAAATTATTTTTTTTAAAAAGCTTCTACGTTTCCTGGATGAGACCACTTGACCTCACATTGCTCAATCTCAGTGGCATCACATCACCCTCTGATGCAGTAGGCATCCAGTCATCGTAGTCGAGTTAACAAAAATATTATGTGTCAAGAGCACATGATGGTTTGAGTAGACTCAAGTATTTCACAATGCTAGAACTAAAACAGGGGTGTCCAGATGGGTACTTGCCTTTGTAGACTGCATAGGTTCATGGCTGCATATAACATTTTTAAATGCATGTGTCAACAGTTCTTGCTGCTCGGATTTAGGGCTCAGCCACATTCAAAATGTCCTTTCCAAATCTGCAAAATTACACCATATTGAACAATATTAGTATCAATTGAGCTGCCTGGATTTGCGTTGGCGGAGTTTAGGAGAAAATATGGTGAGGGTCATAGCTGGCAAAGAGGGCTAGTGGAGACACAAAATTGATGTTGCTTTTAGCTTCCCTGGAGTAGTTGGCAAAAATAACCATAAAAGTCATGGAGTTTGACAGCACACAAAGCCCTTCGGCCCCTCGTCTTCTTTACAGCAGTTGGTGGGAATTAGGGGGCGGGGGGGGGGGGGGGTCCGTGAACTGAGTTTGGGAGGCGCAAATCACATATAGAAACAATGATTGTTTGCTGTTTGCCTCGATACCAAATGGTGGCAGTATTTTTTTGCATTTGGAACCAACCCGCCAATGCGACCTGGCCAAGCTTCGAAAACATGTAACTTCGCCGGCTCCGCGGCTGTTCGCGAGGGGACGTTTATTCCCAGCGGCGGGGCTTTTGTTTTTGGTCATGTTGCGGGAGTTAAAAATGGCCTTGTTCGCCGAAGAGAGAAAGATTAATAAAACACTTGTGGCGACCTTGTCCCCACCCCGAGTGTCACGTTTCACTTTCAAGAGCGAGGGCTTCGGGAGAACAATTGTAAAACTAGGTGAGGGCGACGTAAGGGCAATCGGTTGGCGGGCACCTCCTTCTGAAGGTCCTGTGGCACTGATCCAAAGACAGACATTCTTCAACTCAGCCTAACTCCCATTTGAAGGGAGGGAGGAGGGGGGGGAAGAGACCCCGCCTCTTCCCGCTCTCTATTGGCCGGGCGGGGGGTCAGTGATCTGCCAATACAAGAGGGGAAAGGTGCAGGGTCGCGGTGCTGATTGGTGGGGGTGGGCTGTCCATCAGGAAGGGTTTCCGCTGGCCATTCGGCGGAGTCTGAGGGAAGGAGGAGGAGGGACGGGGAAAGTAGCCCAGCCGGGGAAGAGCTGGCGGCAGGGCAGCAGCGAAGCAGGAGGGGGGTGCCGCAGTGATACATTGTAACCATGGGGCCTCAGTGAAACACTTTTTCACGTCTTCTTCCAGCTACAAATGGAGACTTTGTTACTCACGTTGGTCGCTTTTAGTCACTGCTGGGTTGCAACAGGTAGGTAGGTGCGGGTTGTTGTGCGGAGGGCGCCGGGCTGTTTGCTACATCTAATCAAGCCTGCCTTGTTGGCTTGTCCCGCTGCTACTTTTGTGGTAAATGCCCCAACCGAAGTGAAGAAAATCCACGATTGGACCCGTTCCTGAGGCAAATCGGCGATTATCTTTAGACCCCCTTTCGGTGCTAAGCGATTTATCCCCCCCCCCCCCCCCCCCATGGAAATCAGACAAAATAAAATATCTTATTTTTATTCGACGGCTGCCTGGATCTTGGACCGTCAAATGTAAAATTGTTGGCTTCGGTGAATTCAGATCGATTGACTGTGAAAAGTTTTTTTGGGGGCTGGGGGGGGGTGGGAAAAATCGCACTAAGGTCACAAAGACAAGAATTTAAGATGTGGTGTCGGGTGTCACTTCCCAGTATTCTGAAAAGTGCGTCAAAATCTATAAGACGCAACCTGTATAAACTCGTAATAAATGCAAAGAAGTAAGCAGCAAACGTTCCTCTTTGTGACTGCCAACACATTTTATTTGGGTTAGTAACATCCACTCATTTGTTTGCAGTTTGCATGTGTGAGATATTCCTGTTCGAGAAAGGGACAACAAGTTGCAAGTTTCGAACTGAACTATTTGTTAAAGTTGGTTAATGGATAATATGTATCCAGCGCACAGAAGCTGGAGACGCGCACAGTTTTTTTCACGGAATGTGGCCAGGCTATGAACATGTCGAAAATAAAACCCGAAGCTTTGAAACGTGCCCATAAGAGGGGAGCACAATTTCCTTTTGCTAAAATGTGCTAGAGAACTGGATTAGAGATCATGTACATGAGGTTGTTGGTAGGAAATTAAATGGTTTATTAATTCCTTGCGCTCTCTGGCCCAAGCTTTATCTTTTTCCAATCAGTTATTTTATTGAAAGGGTTAAAAAAATATATATATAACTAGGTCCTCCATGACCCAAGCTTAGGAAATGATCCCATTCTTTGTTCCTCAAAACAGCTTGTTTAATTTGACAAAGTGTGATTGATTTTCTGCAAACAAGTTTTGTATAAAGCTGCGTTTTTGAATTATGTTTCCGTGTTTTGCAATTTTCAAGGCTGTGAATTGGATAAATGCCCTGTGGATCTGTTTCCTTATTGACTATTTTATTCACTATTGGATATTTAATGTGCATGAGTTAACTCCTATTACAAAAATCACAAAGGTGAGAAATAATATTCCAACCTGAGTCAAGTGTGGGAAATAACATTGAAGCTTCCTTTTTAAAAATGTTGTCTAACTATTGTGTTTGGGAAATAAAAGTTTATTTGGCTTTACAGGCATTTGCTTGACCATGGATGGGCTCAGCACACATTTGTGGCCCTGACATTCAGATGCAGCATTTATGATGTTACTGGGCTCTTGGGAAAATTTAAGTTTCTGCGCACTAAGTTTTTATTGTTCAAGCTGAAGTATTGGGATTGTTTATGGTGAATTTTATAAGAAACTTTTTTTTTAACATGCTTTTAATTGTCCCAGTTTCATTACGTTTTAAAAAAAAAAGAGATCAAACTATGTTGCAAAAGTTGGAGAGAGGATTTCAGATCAAATGTGCATGTTGATGTAAGCAAATTCGTGTCTGGGTGACTCTTCATCAGAGTCATCCAGACTCGAAATGTTAGCTCTGTTCTTGCTGCACAAATGCTGTCAGAACTGCTGAGATTTACCAAATGTTTAACAATAACAATATAGGGATGGCTGAGGATGTCTGATGAGTTCACTTGACACAATACTTAAATGTGCTATTGCCACTTTCCACACTTTAAAGGTATGTGCATATGTAATTTGTTAATTTTTTACTTAATTGTATATGAATTTTTTAACAATCTTGTAAGGAGCAAGATATCAACTGTCAGATTATATATTTTAGATCAGTCTCTTTGACTGGAAAATATATTTTAGAGGCATTAAGTAGTTTTAAAGAGCTATGGGTACAGTTTCAGAATAAGGGGTCTCCCCTTAGTGGAGTTGAAGAGGAATGTCTTCTCTTAAGGATTGTTAAAACTGTGAAATCCCCTACCCCAGGAAGAAGTGGCAGTTGGTTTATTGAATAAAGTCAAGGTGGTTTTCATCTACAAGGGATTTGAGGGTCACAGGGGACAAGCAGGAAAGTGGAGTTGAGGCCCTGATCAGATCAGCCACAGTATTATTGAAGGGACCAAATAGCCCATTGTCGCTTCCTATTTCCTACGTTCTTCTTGTGTTGCTATCACAGTGCATTATTCAGCCAATAAAATCCAAGAAGGCCCCTGATTTGTATTTATACTCTCTGCTGAACTAGCTAATCTCAGCTAGACAGTGGTACTTGCCTAGGTGAATGAAAGGAAAACTTAATCAGAATTCCCACCACTGCTGATTATTCAATAAACCCAGCTGGATGTACAAGTACGTGGCTGTCGAATGAGGACATATTGAGTTTATACACATGGGAAAAGTTCAACGTATGGTTTATTGCTGGTCGTAGTCAAACTGATTGGAATCATATCACAGCAAAGGTTTAGGAGGGGAGGAGCAAGAATTAGCAAAGAAAAGGGAAAGAAATCGGAAAAAGGGATAGAAATCGGGAAATTTATAGTAAAGAAATTGACTTGTGGTCATAATACATTACCGGGCTAGTTTTGATTATTTTTGTATCAAAAATGTCTTCAGCATTTCACATGAAAGGTCAGGGCTTGAACTCGTGATCTTCTAAGCTTAGGGGAGAATGCTACTGTTTAGTCCAGTGACCCATTAAATAGAATAAAACAGTTGGAACAAATTGAAGGACTCTTGCTTTAAAAGGCCTGAACTCAAGTGGCAAAGCCAGGTCTTCAGTTACTTGATTCACTTTTTTCTATGACTACAACTTGGCACTCTTGGGCATCCTTAATGTCGTAAAGCAGCCACTTGGACTAATGGGAGATTAATACGATAAAATTGATACCAAGCCAGAGAAGGTGACAGCTGATAAGTAGCTTGGTCAAAGAGGGAGGAAGTTACAATTATCATAAAGGAAGAAAGGGGCAGGAACTTTTAGGACCTTGGCTGCTGAGGAAAGAGCCATGCGTAAGGGGCAAAGGAAAATGGGGATGTGCAAAAGGCCAGCTTTGGAGGAATGGAGAGTTCTCAGAAGGTTGTTGGGCTGGAGGAGTTCAGAGATGGGCAGGGGCAAACCCGTGGATAGATTTGAGAAATCGGATGAGAATTTTAAAATTGGGGGCGAACGGGAATTGGTGTGCCCCTGGAAATGGGAAGCTTAAGTTCGTGGAGAGTGCAAGGTGAAGGCTGGCTGGGAGAGCATTGGAGTCGTCCAGTCTGGAGGTAACAACAGCCTGGATGAGGGTTTCAGCAGTTAACGGGGAGAGACAAGCAATGTTACAGAGACTGAAGTAGGCAGATATATTGACGAGGTTGTAGGCAATATGGTTAAACCCGAGAGAGTGGCTAGGCCGGAAGATAGAAAAAATATCGAGCAAATGGAGTTGGTGGCAAGTTGGGGTGTTGAAAGCTGAAAGCAATGTCTTCAGTTTTCCCAGTGTTTAGAGGAGATTTTGACTCACCCAGAACTGGAGGGCAAGCAGCCTGACAGCACAGTAGCATGAGTGGTTGAGAGAGGTGGTGGTGCGACAGAGCTGAGTGTCATTGGTATATATGTGCAGCGTGTATTTTCAGATACTGTTGCTAAGTGGCAGAATGTAAATGGCAATTAGTATAAGGCCAAGGATAAGTCCCTGGGGATTTCCAGTTATAACCGTGCCAGGACATGAATAGAAGCCATTGCAGGAGATTGCGACCATAGAGATATGACTGGAACCAAGACCGGGCAGTCCATCCGCTTGGTTAATGGAGGAGCTGCATTGGAGGAGTACGATGTTTTTTCTTTTTTTTTTAATAAACAATTTTATTGAGGTAGTTTTTGGCTTTGTAAACAGTTACAGACATCAACAGAAAGAAAGCAAAAAAGGCAAAAATGTGCAAACATCCATGTACTTTCAATACTTCAATCGTGACATACTGCACAAGCCTGCTCCTCTCCCACCGGTACTACCCGCCATTTTATCCCTCCGACTCTACTCTACTCTACACCCCCACCCCCTGCTGACGCTCACTCTCCCGCAAAGAAGTCAATAAATGGTTGCCACCTCCGGGCGGACCCCTGTACAGATCCCCTCAAGGCAGACTTAATTTTTTCCATACCCAGGAAACTCGACATGTCCGCAAGCCACAACTCAGTCTTCGGGGGCTTTGAGTCCCTCCACGCCAATAGTATTCGTCGCCGGGCTATCAGGGAAGCAAAGGCCAAAACATCGGCCTCTTTCTCCCCCTGGACTCCCGGGTCTTCCGAAACCCCAAAAATTGCCACCCCATGACCCATCGCCACCCTTATTTTTAGCACCCGGGACACGACGTCCGCAAATCCCTCCCAGTACCCCCTCAGCTTAGGGCATGCCCAAAACATGTGAACGTGGTTTACGATGTTTTTTTTAACTGTTTTTGTTTTTAAAATTTAGAGTACCCAATTCATTTTTTCCAATTAAGGGGCAATTTAGCATGGCCAATGCGCCTAGCCTGCACATCTTTTGGGTTGTGGGAGCGAAACCCACGCAACACGGGGAGAATGTGTAAACTCCACATAGATAGTGATCCAGAGCCGGGGTAGAACCTGGGACCCCGCCGCCATTGTTTTTTTTAACTGTTTGCCAGTTTGTGAAAGTTAAGGGGCGAACAATGTTTGCAGTCACAGGGTGTCATTGTGATTTTCATCAGGGCTGTTTCAGTGCTGTGACAGGGTTGGAAATCTGATTGAAGATGTTTCAAACATGGAACAGCAGGAAAGATAAAGACAGATTTATGAAGCACCAACGCATTCAAAGACTGCCGAAGAAAGAGGGCTGGAAATGCGGTGGTTGTGTGAAAGGACAGAAACATCACGGTGGCTTTTTTGATGAGGAAAAACAGTGAGAGTTGTTTTAACCAAATATAATGTTGGGTAGTATGGAGGCCAGGAAGGGAAGCTATATAGCTTGACATTAAGTGAGAATAGGATCAAGAGAGGGGAGTTGGGTTTTGAGGACCAGGTGTATTCAGAGAAGCTGTGGCTGTTGACACAATGGTTAGCACTGCTGTGTCACAGCTCCAGGGTCCTGGGTTCAATTCTGGCCTCTGGTGACTGTCAGTGTGGAGTTTGCACTTTCTCCTCATGTCCGTGTGGGTTTCTTCTGGGTGCTCCAGTTTCCTCCCACAGTCAAAGATGTGCAGGTTAGGTGGATTGGCCATGCTAAATTGCCCCTTATTGTACAAAAGATTAGGTGGGTGTTACTGGGTTACGGGGATAGGATGGAGACGTAGGCTTAAATAGGGTGCCCTTTTCAAGGGTCAGTGCAGACTCGATGGACCGAATGGCCTCCTTCTGAGCTGTAAATTCTATGACTCAGGTTTGAAAGAGCTAGGAGAGAATCTAGAGAAAATCCTGGAGGAAATTTTAGCTTGGTGAGAAAGGAGGGTGGGGCGGGATGAATCAGAAGCAGGTGAACTGATGGTCTCAATTTTCAGGACATGGAAGACGATGAGCTCCCCCTGTGAACAAAAAAATAATCCATTGAGGTGTGTTACGTTCTTGTACCTCTTTCCCACTATGACTGTCAGATGAGTGTTACTTAGGTTCTGATGGGAAGTAAAGGCCATCTGTCTGCTCTACTCCTCTTCACAATTTTTTTTAAAATTTAGAGTACCCAATTATTTTTTCCAATTAAGGGGCAATTTAGCGTGGCCAATTCACCTAACCTGCACATCTTTTGGGTTGTGGGGGCGAAATCCACGCAGACACGGGGAGAATGTGCAAACTCCACACAGACAGTGACCCAGGGCCGGGATTCGAACCCGGGTCCTCAGTGCCGTAGGCAGCAATGCTAACCACTGTGCCACCGTGCTGCCCTCCTCTTCACAATTGACTTATAATCACAGAATGTATACTGTATTTGTCAAAGGATATGTGAGGTCAGACGTGACCAATTCTAGATTGTCCACCTTTTCAAAGATTTTTTTCTAGCGCCTCAAAAAGATTTAAATGCTAGTTTATAAAACAAAAACTTGTATTTGCCCGTTGCCTTGAACATAATGAAGCATCCCAAGGCACTTTAAAAGAAGGTTATTCAACAGATTTGACACTGAGCCATATATGGAGATATTAGGATAGACAGTCTGAAAGCTTGGTGGAACAGTTGGGTATTAAGGAGTGTCTTAAAGAAATAGTGATTTTGACATTTCTGGAGGAAATTGCATTTAGGGCAGCTGTGGCAAAAAGCAAGACTGCCAGTGGTGGAGCTTTTAAACTCGAGGATGTGCACAAAGCTGACGTTAGAGCAGCACAGAGATCTCGAACAGAAGGGCCAAGTTATTTTGTTGAGAGTGCTGGATGTTCTTCCCACACATTAGTTAAACAATCGCACTTTTTAGGAACAGGATTCTGATTTTTCCATGTGTACCAAACATGGAGAAAATATTTCCCTATTGTTTTTGCATTCGGATGCTAAAATAATTATAAATATTCTTGGTGATCATACAAAGATTGACGGAAAAACTGATGTAAAAAATCTGGCTACTCAACTTAACACGTTGAGCATGATGCTTATGACAGGAAGGAGTGCAGCGAATGATTCAAGAATGATTTGTACCATTTATCACCGCGTTGAGACAGTGAGACCTCCTTTGAGTTTTGCAGTTCTAAAAATGTGTATAGATTGGGACTTTTCAATTATGATACCTGGAAAATTATAGGCCCCTTGCACTTCAAATTATTTTGCATAGCAGCTGCTTTGAACATTCTGCATCTGTTGGAGTCTCTTCAAAAGGCGCATGATTGATTATGGTGCTTCTGAAATTAAATTAAGAAACTCAAAGGAGAATGTTTTCTTTCATTTTTTGTGAGCACCTCAGATTTTAACTTTTTTTATTGTCAGTAACTTTGGATACTTATTCCTGTGATCGTGCCAGACAGATCAGCTGTTCCATTTCCCTTGCAAGTATGTCTGATACCAGAATCATTTATTGACAGACAATGGGGGGGGGGAGAGGGAAAGAAGAGGTCAAATTGAGGTATACAAGATGATAAAAGGTCTGGATAAAGTACATTTCTATATGCTGTGAAAGCTAGATGGTCGGCAGCCAAATAACTCATAGAACATAGAGAAATACAGCACAGAACAGGCCCTTGGGCCCACGATGTTGTGTCGAACTTTTGTCCTAGTTTTATCATAGTGTCCAAAATTCTATGATAATCTAAGGGCAATTTATCACGGCCAATCCACCCAACCTGCACATCCCTGGACCGTGGGAGGAAATTGGAGCACCCGGAGGAAACCCACGCGCACACGGGGAGGATGCGCAGACTCCACACAGACAGTGACCCAAGCCGGAATGGAACCTGGGAGTGGAAGGGTTGCTTTCTCTTGTGGGGCATTCTAGAACGAGAAGTCGCAGTCTCAGGATAAGGGCAGCAAATTTCAAACAGGGATGAGGAGGAACTATGTCTCCCAAAGGGTCATAAATCTGAACTCGCTACCTGAGAGTGCAGTGGATGCTGAGACAGTGAGTAAATTTAAGGAGGAATTAGACAGATTTTAAATTAGTAATGGGTTGAAGGGTTATGGAGAATGGGCAGGAGAGTGGAGATGAGGCCAGGATGCGATCAGCCATGATTGTACTGAATGGTGGAGCAGGCTCGCAAGATTAAGTTGCCCATTCCTGCTCCTCGTTCTTGTGTTCTAAGAAAAAACTATTCTGTCTGATTACAGGTCTTGGTCTGTAACCCTGTAGGCAACAGCACCACAAGCACAAATCTGGTGTTCTTGATTAATACGGGAATTTCTTGATTGATATGGGAATGAGGGGTTCTGGGGAGAAGGCAGGAGGAGAATGGGGATGAGGAGCATATCAGCCATGATCGAATGGCGGAGCAGACGCGATGGGCCGAATGGCTAAATCTGCTCCTATATCTTGTGGTCTTCTGGTGATAGCTTGCCCAGCTGTACTTTATCCAGCTATACTTTATTCACAGGTTTGTTTTATTTACAAGGAGGTAGAAACATTTAACCATGTGCACAACACTTCATGTAGACTTGACAACCCAGAAGTCTGGCATTATTTATGACTTCCAGTTAAATATTGTTAATGCAGAATTTGCTGCAACCAAAGCTTAGTGTCTGTAGCTGCCTGCAGTCTGAAATTGATAATAGGCTAATATTTTAGTAGCTGGTCTATTAAAACGACTACAATTACATTTTATAACAAAGGCACAAAATTAACTGCTCGTTATCATAACGTAACAGTTTTATCTCTGCATGTTTAATGTACTGTTTTCAATATGTTGTAGGGAAAGTTGCACCTAAATCAGTGTGTTTCCGTGTGTTACTTTAAATTGCTCCCCTCATTGTAAGATACAAGCCATGTTTCAAAGGCTAAAATTCATGTTTGTTATTTGTGGTAAAAATGACAAAGTTGTTTATCAATATAATGGGGCTTTGTCAAAGGGAAGTCTTGTCTGACAAATCCGTTAGAGTTCTTTGAGGAGGTAACAAGCAAGTTAGACAGGAAAATCAGTGGACATGATTTATTTAGATTTTCAGAAGGCCTTTGGCAAGGTGCTACATAGGAGACTGTTAAATAAGTTAAGAGCTCCTGGTGCTTAGAGTAAGATCCTGGCATGGATAGAGGATTGGCTGACTGGCAGAAGGCAAAGAGTGGGGATAAAGGGTTCTTTTTCAGGATGGCAGCCGGTGAGTCGTGGTGTGCCTCAGTGGTCTGTGCTGGGACCACAACTTTTTACAATATACCTTAATTATCTGGAAGAAGGTATTGAAGGTATTGTTACTATGTTTGCAGATGACACAAAGATCTGTAGAGGGACAGGTCGTATTGAGGAAGCAAGGGGGCTGCAGTGGACTTGGACAAGCTAAGAGAGTGGGCATGAAGTGGCAAATGAAATATAATGTGGACAAGTGTGAGGTTATGCACTTTGGAAGGAGGAAATTAGGCATAGACTATTTTCTAAATGGGGAAATGCTTCAGAAATCAGAAGCACAAAGGGACTTGCGAGTCCTTGTTCACGATTCTCTTAAGGTTAATATGCAGGTTCAGTTGGCAGTTAAGGCAAATGCAATGTTAGCATTCATGTCGAGAGGGCTAGAATACAAGGCCAGGGATATACTGTTGAGGCTGCATAAGGCTCTGGTCAGACCCCATTTGGAGTATTGTGAGCAGTATTCGTCCCCATATCTAAGGAAGGATGTGCTGGCCTTCGAAAGGGTTCAGAGGAGGTTCACAAGAATAATCCCTGGAATGAAGAATTTGTCGTATGAGGAATGTTTGAGGACTCTAGGTCTGTACTCGTTGGGAGTTTAGAAGGATGAGAGGGAATCTCATTGAAATGTACAAGATACTTCGAGGCCTGGATAGAGTGGATGTTTTCACTTGTAGGAAAAACTAGAACCAGAGTACACCATCTCAGATTAAAGGGACGATCCTTTAAAACAGATGAGGAGGGATCTTTTCAGCCAGAGGGTGGTGAATCTGTGGAACTCTTTGCCACAGAAGGCTGTGGAGGCCAATTCACTGAGTGTCTTTTTAAGGCAGAGATGGATAGGTTCTTGATTAATAAGGGGATCGGGGTTATGGGGGGAAGGCAGGAGAATTGTGATGAGAAAAATATCAGCCATGATTGAATGGCGGAGCAGACTCTATGGGCCCAAGTGGCCGAATTCTGCTCCTATGTCTTATGGAAAGCTCAAATAAAATCAGAAAACATTGGAAAAACGCAGCAGGTATGGCAGCATCTGTGGGCAGAAAAACTTTTGAGTCCATTCTTCCGGATGCTTCTTGTGAAGAAGCCTTTCTGCTTTGTCTCATGAGCAGGTGCTGATATTATAAGCCAGATATTGCTGCAGCTGGGCATCTATCCACACCTGCTAATAGTTGGACTTGCGTTTGCAACTTTCAGCTCAAAATATATGTGCTGACAAGTTGGTGAGAAGGGCAAGTTTATAAAGGCAGAGAGCGAGAGATGGGGGCGGGGGTGCAGGATATGAGACCTGTCTGAACATGGAGCAATGCTCCTTAACCAATGAGGTGAAGGGGTTGAAAAATAAGTAGAGGAAGGACCAATCTGGAGACAAATTGGGTGCAGAAAGAGTAATAGGGAAAAGGAAGAATTGGAATAGGAAAGAGAAAAATGTGACAGAAAAGAAAAATACATTTAAAGTTTTGATATTTTTAACTTCTGGAAAATTTCAAAACCTGAAGCAATGACTCTCTACATTTGGAATAGATAGTTTGCAGTGCCAAAGCGGTTGACTGGAAGTCATTAAAAGGGGGCAGCACGGTAGCACTGTCTGTGCGGAGTCTGCACATCCTCCCAGTGTGTGCGTGGGTTTCCTCCAGGTGCACCGGTTTCCTCCCACAGTCCAAAGATGTGCCGGTTAGGTGGATTGGCCATGTAAATTGCCCTTAGTGTTCAAAATTGCCCTTCGTGTTGGGTGGGGTTATGGAGATAGGGTGGAGGTGTTGACCTTGGGTAGGGTGCTCTTTCCAAGAGCCGGTGCAGACTCGATGGGCCGGATGGCCTCCTGCACTGTAAATTCTATGATAATCTATCTATGATAATCACATTGTGAAAAGGATTCTCGCAACTGACAGGTGTTAACATTCTGTGGAGAGTTAAATGGGGGAAATACCAACAAATTTCTAAATCAAATAAGAAGGAGCCTCCGTGTTGAAAGCGGCTTTCATTAAACTGTGGGCAGAGTGATGTAATTGGGGCGGCGTGTTTTTCGATATTCATAATAGCCATCAATTTTTTAATTACTTTCACAGGAAACTTTGCTCCAATATAGTTATTAGTCATCAAATCATTTTTAATTTTCAGCTTTGTGGCCCATTGCTATGTGATGTATAAAATTTCACTACCAGGAAAAAAAACATGATTCTCAAATTTGCTTGTTTTCCATTTCATTAAAAAAATTGGAAATTAGTACTTTGAGCATAAGCCAAATCAATTCCAAAGATAAGTAAGCAAAAGATGTAGAATTGAATGAATTTGCGAAACAGCATTCACCCTGCAGCAGATAGCAATGATCCCTGAAAATAATTTTACAAACTCCTAAATTATATGCAGCACAGAAGTGGGCCATTCAGCTCAACACACTTGTGCCTCTGTTTATGCTCCTTCCAAACCACCACCCACTTCTTTCATTTAACCCCATTGACATGTGCTTATTCCTTTCTCGCTCAAGTTGTTATCTAGCTTCCCCCTTGAATGCATTTATGCTATTTGCCTCAACTGCTCCCTGTAGTAGTGAGTTTCACATTCTAACTACACTGTGTTAAGAAATTTCTTGATTTTTGGACCACTGTAGCATAATTTGGCTCCAACTCCCATCGACAAGTTTGCTAATGATACGACCATGGTGGGTTGGATCTCAAACAACGACGAGTCAGATTACAGGAGAGAGATAGAGAACATAGTGGCGTGGTGTAATGACAAAAATCTCTCTCTCGACGTCTACAAAACTAAGGAGCTGGTCATCGACTTCAAGAAACTTAAATGTCGTACTCACCTCTGTCTGCATCAATAATGCTGAGGTGGAAATGGTTGACAGCTGCAAGTTCCTAGGTGTGCACATCACCATCAATCTGTCTTGGTTCACCCATGTTGATGCTGCAACCAAGAAAGCGCAACAGCACCTATACGTTCTCAGGAAATTAAGGAAATTCGGCATGTCCACATTGACGCTTATAAATGCTTACAGATGCACCATAGAAAGCATCCTATCTGGCTGCATCACCGCTTGGTATGGCAACTGCTTGGTGCAAGACCGGAAGAAACTGCAGAGAGTTGTGAATACTGCCTAGTCCATCATGTGAACCCGTCTCCCATCTGTCTGCACCTCCCCACTGCCTTGGGAAAGCATGCAGCATAACCAAAGACCCCTCCCACCAGGGTTATTCTCTCTTCCAACCTCGGGCAGAAGATACAACAGTCTGACAACACGCACTAACAGATTCAAAAACAGCTTCTTACCCGCTGTTACCAGACTCCTGTATGATCCTCTTATGGACCGAACTGATCTCTTTACACATCTTCTCTATTGTTGTCGTGCTATACTCTGTATGCTTCACCCTATGTCGATGTATTTACGTTTTGTTTTTCTCATATGTCCTATGGTTTTCATGTATGTAACAATCTGCCCGAGCTGTCCGCAGAACAATGCTTTTCATTGTACCTCATCAGTACACATGACAAATCTAAATCCAAGATATTTACAGTCCCTAGTTCTGATTTGTCGTGTAAGTAATTAAGGGGAGGACGTGCAGACTCCCCACAGACAGTGACCCAGCCGGGAACTGAACCTGGGACCCTGGAGCTGTGAAGCATTTATGCTAACCACCATGCTACCGTGCTGCCCTAATAGGCGTTGAGTTTGGTAAAAGGTATCCTTTCCGAATTAATCACTTCAATGAAACATTGTCACATTGATTACATTTGAATTGCTGTTACTTCCCCCCACATTCTGCACCTGCACCAACAAAGTTTGTATTTGATACTTGGTCGTATAAGTCGGCTCCTGGTTTTAGAAAGGTTTCTTTGAAGGTTTGAAAGTTGATTTGTGCACTGTGATCTACGGTAAATTCTTCGCCTTTCAATTCAGTCCCTCGAAGTGAACCCGGCTGCTTTGTTTGCATTTGTGTGGTTATCGTAATCTGCAAGACTACTTCCAGGAATCTGTGTGTAAAGCGTGTAAATATGGTGGATTTTTAACCAGGATTTCAGGTTAAAAGCAAATCTAGAACTTAAATATAGATGATGAGAGACTTGGATTAATCATTAAAAGGCTACCGCTGATGATTCATGTGGCAGTGACTAGCTTCAAAGTATTGAATTGCCTGTAATGTGCTTTGAGACATATAGAGGTCATGGAAGGAGCTGTGAAAGGTGCTATATAAATGCATGCTCTTTCTTTCTATGGCTGACTTGAACACTAGAAGTGATTTTAAAAAGTTCCACTTCAGAAGCAAAGTGAGTAATGGATTAAACATTTTTGTTCTTTTAAACCTGCTATGGGTTAAAGGCACTGATAATATTTGTCTATGGAACAAGAGTGATTGCATGTCAAAAATAATTCATTGGGCAGAATGCGCTTTAGGATATCCTGTGGATGCGATGAGGCCCTATTTAAATGCAAGTTCTTTGTGCGATGGCTTTGTGCTCCTGGCAGCCTCCTAGAACAATGCCAGCTGGGTGTGTTCAGAGGTGCTTTTAGAGGTATGAAGCTGTGTTATTTGTACAGCTGGGGGATTGGGTCCAGCTAGAGGAAAACTACATGTTTTTGTGAAAATTTTAAGGTGAGAAGGAGGAGGTTGGGAAAACGCGCCAAAGCAGCTGCCATAAAATATCTTGAAGATTACTCAGAATTTGACAATCAGACTTCAATTATCTAATTCCATTGATTTAAAAAAAAAAATACTGACTCAGTTGCGATAATCCTTTACTTTTAAATTGGAACATAGAAATTAAGCTTTTCATGGAAGATAAAGTAAACATTAGCTTTCCTTGACATTGTGGCATAACATTCGACAAATTGCACAACTGGCAGCTAATCTGGGTTGGCAAATTATTGCCAACATAACAAGGCACTGAATAAATTAATTACTGTAAAAATAATGTATTTTTGAATTGGTTTCAATACTTCAAAAATTACCAGATAATGAAAGGAATGTTGAAAACTATTAAAGCTTTGGGTGTTTTGTGTCTCGGTCATTAACAGAATGCTGTCATTACTCCCCTTTGATTTACAAACTTGAGAAAAGACATCCAGGTGAAAAGACAGTTGTAACTCTTTTAGACCGAAGTACAAGAAACCTATAATCGGATAAATGGGAAATAAAGGAATGAGAGCAGCAGTTTCAAGCTGAGACCACCATGGAACTGGGGTCTTGAGTTTTATGTGCAAGTAGATTATAAAGCAAATTACATAGTGTATTTTGCTACAGATCTCTTCTGATTTATAGTAAAAGGTGCTTGGTTTATCCATTGAAAGGAATGTTAAGAAAACAAAGCAAGTTTTAAGGGATTTAAATTTGTACCGATAAGCATTAGAAATAGGGTATAGTTTTAGGTGTGTTTAGGTTAGTTTAATGTTTCTATGCCTGGAAGGGTAAGACTATAGTTAAATTCATGCTGGACAAAGTTGTGTGCATGTGTGGGAGTAGCTTAAGTTCTATTGTGCTGAGAGAGGGCTACAGTGTGAAGAATAAATAAAGGGCATAAGCATGTGGGTGTTGCTTAGCAACTGGGGTCTTGTAAGGTAGAGAAGCTTTTAAGTTTTAGTTTAGCTAATTTGATTGTAGTTCAAGATGGGTAGTGAGAGAGAAGGCAGCTCTGCTGGAAGCAGTTGGTTTAGAGGCTAGAAGGAACGTCTTCCTCACCTTTGCAAGGGGAAAAGTCATACCATGGAGTAATGGTTAAGAAAACAAGGGCAGAGATTTGAAGAGCAACTAGTTAAGGAAACTAGAGTAATGAAGAGAAGTTTCCAAAAGGTCAGAGGTTAAAAGTACTAGAACAGAACACTGTTCAGTAAAGACAAACACATCTGAGAAGTAGACTGAGAGGCCAGAAAGATATTGGGAGTCGTTTGTGAGATTTTACTACAGCCTGTGGAACCCGAATTTCAATAACTATGGAAGTTGACAGCTGGTTCTCCGGATTTGTGCAAAAGCGGTAAGGACAAAGGAAATCTTCTGAGTGGGTGATTTAAAATCCCAGATTGGATTCACTATTAAAAGTTGAGTGGGAGCTTTGGTTAAAAGAGCCAAAAGTCTGGATTTCGGAATGCAAACTGCAAAGGGAAAGCATTATTATGAGATGAATTTTATTTTTTAAAGCGCATTTTATCCCCCCCCCCCCAAAAATAAAAATCACCCACCCTCCTGCGCTGAACAGCTCCTCAAACTCGGTCACAAACATCCCCCACCTTTTCTCAAACTCCCTGCTGAGTCCCTTAACTCATACTTTACCTTCTCTAACCTCACGAAGTCATACAGGTCACCCAACCAAGCCGCTACGCCCGGTGGCGATACTGACTGCCACTCCAGCTAAATTCGCCGCCATGCAATCAGAGAGGCGAAGGCCAAGACATCGGCCTTCCTCCTCTCCATGAGCTCCGGCTACTCTGAAACACCAAATATCGCCACCAAAGGGTATGGGTCCACTCCCTCCTCCACTATCCTGGCTAAGACCGCGAACACTTCCGGCCAGAATCTTCCTAATTTGTCACAACCCCAAAACATGTGCCAGATCTTCAATATTTCTCTGGATGCAGCCTGCCTCCGCAGCCGGTGCACCAGCATACTCGTATTGCACCCCTTCTCCCTATACTCGCATTGCACCCCTCTTGCCATATGCAGTTCCTTACCACCCTCCCCGTTGTCAGCCTGTCAAACTGCCCCTGCAACTTTTTCCTCCTTGCCAATTCCTCCACGGTGGGCACCCTCAAATATTCCCTGTCCACCTCCACTATCTCGCTCACTAGACGGCCATGTTCTGCCCTCCTTTCCTTATTCGCACAAACCCTAAATTAGATCATTTTTCCCCGGACCACTGCCTTCAGTGCTTCCCCACAAAAATGCCCGCCGACACCTCCCCATTCTGATTGAACGGCACATAATCCCTAATCACCAACCGCAGCTTATCACAAAAACCTCCATCCGCCAACAACCCTGAGTCAAACCTCCACCCCGGCCTCTGCTCTCCCATACTGAACCGAATATTCAGCCAGTGGGGTGCATGGTTCGAGATAACTATCCCCGCATACTCTGCTCCCTCCACCCCAACCAAAATCTCCTAGCTCACTACAAAGTAATCAATCCTCGAATACACCTTATAGACGTGTGAAAAGAAGGAACACTCCCTTCCCCCTGGGTTCTGAAAGCACCATGGATCCATCATACCCATCCTCTCCATAACCCCCCCACCCCAGCTCCCTTGCCATTTGTGTCCTACCCATCGACCTGGGACTCGATCTATCCACCCTCGGCTCCAGGACACAGTTAAAATCTCCTCCCATGATCAACTGGTACGTGGCCAAATCGAGGATTGCTGCCAGCAACCCCCTCATAAAACCCAAATCACCCAATTTGGGGCATACAAATTTACCAACACAACAAACAATAGGCTCACAATCACATATCTCCCACCTGGATCCATCTCCTCCTTCGCCCTCACGAATCCCATTTATTTGCTCATTATAATCGCCACACCCCTCGATTTCAAATCAAACCTCCACCCCTTCCTAACCTGGTCCTTCACACGGAGGTGTGTCTCCTGCAAAAAGACAACCCCCACTTTCAAGCTCCTGAGGTGCGCGAACACCGGCGACCTTTTAACCGGCCCATTCAGTCCCCAGACGTTCCCCGTTGGCAACCTTACCGGAGGCTTGCGCCTCCAATCCCCTCTACCGTCCGTCATCTTCCCCACTTATCTCCTGCCCCTTTAATTTCACTCTGTACCTAGCCCATCCCAGATGGCCCCTTGGCCATGTCATCTCTCGCCCCCTGCCGCGTTGCAGAAACCCTCCCCCTGCCACCCCTCTTGGCCTTCTCCCCCACCACCTCACTTCCATTCACCAGCATAACCTGCTAGTGCGGCTGCCCCTGCCCAAAGGCGCATCCTAATATGCCCACCCCCCACCCCCACTCCTCAGCTCAAAGAAGAAGGCTTCCTGCTGGCCTTACCCTCCCCCACCCAAACAAGGACTTCTCCTGACCTCCAGGTAGCCTTCTCCAAAAGCAAACAAACAGATGTTAAACACAAACCGTCCATTAAAACAGGAGGGGGGATGGGAACATCCATCCCCACATAAACCTTTCACCCCTACAACTCCTCACAATCTCAACATTGAACAGAACCCCCCTCCCCCCACACAAAAAAAGGCGAAAATCCCCAATCCCTACACCCACTCCAAACATGCTCCCGACCATTACATAGTGCCAGCACCCCGGTTCCCAAGCATTGTCCACGCAGTTCTCCCCCAGTTTATGCTCCTTAATGAAGTCTTCGGCCGCTTCTGATGTCTCAAAATAATACTCCTGGCCTCTGAACGTCACCCATAATTTCGCTGGGTAGAGCACCCCAAACCTGACCTGCCCCCAGTACAGCACTGCCTTGGCCTTGTTGAAACCTGCCTGCCATTTTGCCAACTCGACTCCGATGTCCTGATACATCTGGACGTTATTTAACTTCCAGCTGCAGCTACGCTTCTCCCTGGCCCACTGTAGAATTTTCTCTTTCGCCACAAATTAATGGAGTCTCACAATCACCGCCCATGGCGCCTCCCCAGCTCTAGGCTTTTGCCTCAGAGACCTATGCGCTCGGTCCACTTCAGGTGCCTTATCCAGCACCCCTTCTGCCACCAGTCCCGCCAGCATCCTCGAGACGTACCTCGTGGCACTCACCTTCCACTCCTTCAGGCAGTCCCACTATTTGCAGGTTCTGCCTTCTCGAGGCGTTCCCCTGCTCCTCCACCTTTGCCCTCAGCGTTTTACAAAGATCTCCTAGAAGCTCCGCCTCCAGAGCATTCACACGATCACTGTGGTCCGCGATCGCTCCTTCAAACTCCCGAATCTGTGACCCCTGCACCTCCAAACTACTCTTCAGGGGTGCCACAGCTTCTGCAATGGTCTTTGCATGATCCTCATGATTCCTCTGTTTATGGAATTCCTCCCTGATAAAAGCCATCAGTTCCTGTATCTTGGGCTTTCCAGCTTGCCCCTCCCCCGCCTGCATGCTGGAAGAGACTGTCTGTGAAGCACAAAACTGTTTCTACTTTCCAGCCAAACCCCTCTCTGTTTTCTGCCGGGTCCGGTGATCAGAAAACATACCATTCCAGGGGTAAACTACTCCTCAAACATTCACCTGCGCCTTTCATCAAAATTCCATCTGGATCTGGGTAAAAAGAGCCCTTTTCTGTGACTTTGAACAGGAACAGGCCTTTATGAGACCAATCACTCCATGGTCACAAGCTGAAGTCTTGAGAGAAGATTTTTAAAAAGTGTGTTTTTGGAAGTGGAGTTTGGAAACTCTCGTGTGACAATAATCTGGTAGATTCAGAGAAAACTACAGGCAGTAATTTGGGTTCAAGTTGTGTATTTGACCGCAACCAATCTGTGTGCTTAGAAACAAACTTTGTGTTAATGGGACCGTTGTAGCTGACAATTTACTTTGTAATCCATGATATTAAAACCTGTGTGCAATTGTTCAGCTCAGGGGGTGGAGAGACAGTAAAGGAGTATTGTATCATTATCCAATTGTTTTATGTTCAATGTTTTTTCTTGTTCACACTAATTTGCAGCCCTGTGTCTCTGTCCAACGTTTATTTTTAAAAGAGTAAAAGTTCTGGTCTTTTGAGGCAGGGTTGCATTCTGGGATCTTCTCGTCCAGTTATAACATCAACTGGGATCGTAATATGAAAGAATGTTAGCATGAAGTATTTGCAGAATTAGTTTGTACTATTAATATTTTGGGAGTCTATACAAGGACAATTAAAACATCAATGGGAAAAGAAACACATGCTTCTCAAACTACAGCTATGGTCTAAATTAGAATCAAACTTATTTTTATTTCTGCGAATGCAAAAGGACACTTTCTTTCATTATTTTATATTTCTGTCCGTTTCAATTAATTTTTTGAGAGATTTATTTGCTGTAAACCCTGTTCCGTGACCAGAATACATTGAGTGATCAACAGGAGTTGATTTTTCAAGGTAAAGTCGAAGTCAATCACATTGTAACTTTGATGGATTTGACCGTATTTGATGACTTTGAGAAGTCGAGCAATTCAATTCTAATTAAATAGGCCACAAATATTTTAATGTTAATTTTGTACTTTTAACTGGGGGCATATTGGAGACCCGTTTCTTTGGGATTATTAGCTAGAGCAACAATGTAGAATTATTCTACTCCAATTAGTAATTAAAAATCTGTAGTGATTTGGAAGTAGTTTTGGTAAGGTTATCCCAAAGGTTTTCAGAAAGACCAAATGCGATGTAGCCATTTGTTACATGGCAAAAATACCTACATTATGTTTTTATGAATATTTTCAAAGTTTGCTTCTTGAATCAGTGGAGTGAAGCTTGTTGTGGCCCTTTGCAGACTTACCTAATGCATTTTTGTTTTTCAAATTGGTCTGTCGTCAGTCTGGGTAGTTGAGGGGAAAATGTAACTTGTGAGGATGCCAAAAAGTACATATGGGGCGAGAGCAAGCTAGGGGACTTAAAAACAGAACAGGATAATTATATAGTATTTTATCAGGGATTGGTAACCATTGAACTACATAACTAACCAGGGATAGCGCATGGCACGTGCAGGAACATGCATGCAAGATGCCTTCTGAGGAGGTTAGCTGTGAAAGCTGTCACATATGAGGCTGTAAATTAAGTGCAGATCCAAGGTTAAGGCAGACACAATTAATACCAGTCCAGACACTTTGCAAGTTAGTTTTAAGGAGGCAGTAAGCAGTTTGAGACTCTGGTGCCAAAAGGGAAAACCACACGCACAAATAAAATGCTTGATGTTTCGATGTTAGGGTATGGCTTCAGGAAGCCGACATCAATGCTTGCAATCAGGTTGACATATAGCAAAGGTCTATCTTGCTCTGGACAGTATGGCACTCACTTTGCAAATTATATTCCTGATTTTTCAGGAGGAAACTTGATGGATGATTTAAAATTATTTGACTAAGGCATTTATACAAAGAAAACAAATAAGAGCTGAAGCAAAATTGTACAATATAATAAATGCCCAGAAATGAAAGATGATGTTTGTGAGGAAACTGAATCCACGGGGAGAAAAAGATTGTCAACATTCATTTGGCTTGTTCTCAAAGCGATTAAAAGCAAGTTTTGTTAACTTGGGCAGCACCATGACTCTGTGATCATGACGCCAATGATACTCCCACAGTCCCAGAACTGCGTATTGATCGGCTATAATACTTCTCGAAAATATTTTGTTTTATTTGAAAATTCTCTTCCATTTCTGTTATCGGCCCCATTTATGACTGGTCCAGAGGTTCATCAAAAACAAAAACAGTTTCATCACTAGTATGTTACTTTCTGTTTTGAAAGGATTTTACTTTAGTTTGTTAGATTTTCTCCCTTTTATTGTTGTTCCTTCCCTTTTTCAACTACTGACCTGACCTCTCTGGAGCCAGCGGCAGGTGTATAAACATTTCCACGGTTGTACCAGTGCCCCTTTTGGTAAAATGATATATTTTCATCATGATTACCAACTGGATTCAAACCTCTAACCCTTGAGGTCTATACTATTATTTCCATTCCTATTTGATTGAGATCCTTAAAATTTCCATGAGTTTCAAAAAAAAAAATAAAAATTATCCTTTTGGATATATTTCTACCCAGAACAGTACTCCCACGTCTTTTCAGGTAACACTAAGTGAGATGATTTATAAATAGTCAGACTGCTTGACTGACATCCACTTTGATGCACGGACATTTTCTTCAGCTGAAATTAAAATGAAAATCGCTTATTGTCACAAGTAGGCTTCAAATGAATTTACTGTGAAAAGGCCCGAGTCGCCACATTCCGGCGTCTGTTCGGAGAGGCTGGTACGGGAAGTGAACCGTGCTGCTGGCCTGCCTTGGTCTGCTTTAAAAGCCAGCTCTTTAGCCCAGTGTGCTAAACCAATATGCCATACTATTGCCTTTAATCCCCACCACTCACACCCTCCATCCATCTGGCAGTCATGCATGAGATTCTGATCGCATGTCTGCACCATCATGAAAACCACCCCCTGGATTTACCTATTCTAAAGCTCTCCTGGCTGCCATCCCGTCTTCCATTCGCCATAAACTTCTGAACTCATAGAAAATTCCGGTTCATCCATCACTCCTGTGTTTACCAGCCTACATTGGCTCCCAGTCTGGCAATGCCTGGGAAATTTTAATATTTTCACCCTTGTTTTCGAATCCCTCCTTGGCCTCGCCCATCTCTATTTCTATACCTCCTTCAACTCCGCAATCCTCTGAGATCTCTGCGTTTTAAAAAAAATAATCCTGACTTCTCGTGCAACCCCCCCCCCCCCCCCCCCCCCCCCCCCCCCCCCGTGCATCTTAAATGTTCCACATTTGGTGGCTTTGCTTTCAGCTATTGTGGCTCTTTCCGCCGGAATTTCCTCCTTTAGCCTCTGCACCTCTCTACCTCTCTTTCCTCCTTTACGAAACTCCTTACAACCTATCCCTTCAACCATGTTTTTGCTCATCTGCCTTAATGTCTTCTCCATTCCATCATAACAAGACAAGCTGTGTCAACTTGCTGCATTCTGATTTTTGCTGATTGGTGGGAAGAGGAAGAAGGTCACCTTCATCAGAAAATGTCTAGTCCTGTATGAGGTACAGCCATTTAAGCTTATTGTGATTTTGTTGAGCCATGATGTAGCCGTGATGCTACTTGGTTGAAAAAGCATAACTTTTGTAGTGTACTTATAAATAAAATATAGCTTTTCTTGGTTCCAAACAAAAATAATAGTCTGCAAATGGTTAATGTCTCCATTATTATCAGATATTTTGTGGCTTCTGTTGACCTTCTCATGGGCAGCACGGTAGCACAAGTGGCTAGCACTGTGGCTTCACAGCGCCAGGGTCCCAGGTTTGATTCCCCGCTGAGTCACTGTCTGTGCGGAGTCTGCACGTTCTCCCCGTGTCTGCGTGGGTTTCCTCCCACAGTCCAGAGATATGCAGGTTAAGGGGATTGGCCATGATAAATTGCCCTTCGTGACCATAAAGGTTTGGAGGGGTTATTGGGTTACGGGGATCGGGTAGAAGTGAGTGCTTAATTGGGTCGGTGCAGACTCGATGGGCCGAATGGCCTCCTTCTGCACTGTATGTTCTATGTTCTCGGAGTTGATGAAGAGTTGGCTCCTTAAGGGGATTAACTGTGAAGCTCTGGATTCCATGCTGAGCCAAGAGTTGTGGACACAGGCCAGGTTTCAGGGCATTAATCCCAAGAATTGTGCTGTTGGTGATCATTTGAACAGATGTCTGATGGTGTCTGCTGAATGTCTTTTGGCTTTTGCTTCTAGGTTTACATTTCTCTGGAAATGCTTTAGAGTCCATTAGCCCTTTCCCTAATTTGGCGCAAGTTGGGAACTTGCAGATATATTTGTCTGTGGTTGGAGCTTCCACAACGTTTGGATAATAAACTTGTACTTGTTGCCGGCCTCGGTCAGCTTCTCAATGAAGAACATATTACTCCATTCAGTAATCAACTGAATTTCTATTTCATCCCGCTTGGTCTGTCTCACTACCTTTCAATGAAATATCTTCTCCAAGCCCCAACTGCACTCCAGCCCCACCCCCTGCAATGTAAGCTATCCTCTTGGGGACTGTTAACACAATATAACAAGAAGAGCGAGCAACTACTACTTGCAGCAAAGTGTGCAAGGGCCTGGCATGAGATTCTACATTACATATTGCTGTGTCCATTCCACTGCTCCTACACCAGGAGATGGATGATGGAGGAGTTGAAGCCAGAGGGTACAATTGTGCACATGTTCTGTTCTTCTCTTTTAACATTTCTATGTAGCAGTTTGGGAGACCAAAGAATGATTAAAAGCTCTTCCACTAATTGCTGACCCGAGCCTATACCCACCATGGAGCAGACTCCAATTCTGCCAGCACCTTCCCGCTGCAAACAGCCTTATCTTCTGTGAATAAGAGAGAATGAAACCACTTTGCTCCTTTTGATGTGGTGAGGAGCTGTCAATCATAGCAAGAGTGTTTGCAAACATTGTGGTTATCATAAAAGCAGGGTGTTTTGGATGCATTCAAGCATGAAGGGAAAGATAGCGAAACAATCCACCAAGCACCCGTCTCAGGACTAATCAAACTGGCCAGTGAAACGTATTGCATTGCTCTGTGAAATTGAATGGGAGTTTTGCATTTCAAAGGCTGCCAAGGGATTTCATGCCCTTTCAAATGTGCTTGCTTTGTCTGAGGCAGCAGATGTTAGGGGAAGGGTAATTGAAAATGCCATGATGGTTCATGGTACTGCCTGGAATGCTCTTCAGCTTTCAAGCATGGGTGACTGGTTGGGGGTGGGGGGTAATTTGTTATCCCGTGGTGGGGGGAGGAGGAGGATGCCTTCTGGTCAGCCAAGGGGTTGGAGGGCCACCAGCAGACATAGAGATCGGGCCGCTGCTCAAAATGGTGGCCCGATGCCGTGATTCTGACTGAATCCAGTGAGCTTACCCCATGCATGGTAAAGGGACGAGACTCGTAACTGGGACCCCCTCCCAGCGGCAGCAGAGACCAGACCCATTTAACTACTGGAGAGAAGCTTCCGCCATCCCGAAATAAAGGTCCTTGGCTTTGTAGGTCGCCCTCAACTTAGCTGGGTATACTATGCCGCACTGCACCTTACTGATGTACAGTGCCTTCACCCAGGCAGCCCGCCTTCTCGCCAGCTCCACCGTGGAAGATTGCTTCTTTAGGCCCCGTTTGAATTCCTGCACTGCGCGCTCCGCCAACCAATTGGAAGCCGGGTGGTATGGAGCGGTGCGGATATCGCGTAAGCCGTTCATCTTCATGAACCTCGCAAACTCCTCACTTGTGAACGGAGTGCTGTTATCCGTGACCAGCAACTCGGGGAGGCCATGCGTACTGAAAGACAAACGCATCTTCTCTATTGTTGTGCAGGACGTTGAGCCTACCATCTTATGCACCTCTAGCCATTTAGACTGAGCATCGATTAATAGAATGAACATGGATCCTTGAAAAGGGCCGGCAAAATCCGCATGCAAGCGCGCCCAAGGCCGCCCTGGCCATTCCCAGTGATGTTGGAGCGCGGCGGTGGAAGCTTCTGATGCTCCTGGCAAATGGAGCAGTTTTGGGCCACCTTGTCAATGTCCGTGTCGAAGCCTGGCCACCAGACAAACTCAGAGGCCAACAATTTCATTTTGGTCACACTCGGATGCCCATTATGCAAGTGCGTCGGCATTCCCGATCTGGTTTCCTGGTTTATGCTCCAGAGAATACTCTTAGGCAGTGAGCAACAAAGCCCAGCATTGGATCCGTGCGGAAGCAATGGGCGGTATTGGCTTATCCTCTCGGAAAAGTCCCAGCAAAGGGTCATGATCAGTCACGATAGTGAAGTGGCGGCCATACACATACTGGTGGAAGCGTTTCACCGCAAAGACCACCGCCAGACCCCCCCTTCTCGATCTGCACGTACTTCTTTTCCGCTGCAGTCAGTGTGCGGGAGGCGAAAGCTATCGGCCGCTCGGCCCCGTTCTCCATCTTGTGGGACAGGATGACCCCAATACCATACGGGGATGTACCACGTGATGAGCAAAGACTTTCCAGGATCATAGTGGGTTAGTAACCCAGACGACGACAACTGTTATTTTACCCGCTGGAAAGCGGTTTCTTGCTGCTGACCCCAAACCCAGGTGTGATTCTTCTTTAGCAGAAGGTGCAACGGAGTTGCCAGATTGAGGAGGAACTTCCCGTAATAATTTACGAGGCCGAGAAAGGAATGAAGATGCGAAGTGTCAGTCGGGGCGGGGGCCTGTTGAATTGCGCGCACCTTCTCTGTGACGGGGTGCAAACCTTTGCAGTCCACCCGATAACCCAGGTAGACTACTTCCTTCGCCTGAAAGACTACAGCCTCTGAAAAGCGTCTAAGGACGGTCTCCGCATTTTCCAAATGTTCCTGCTCTGACGTCCCTGTAATCAAAACATCGTCTAAGTCGACAGCGACATGCAGTAAACCTCAAGATGCCCTCTATGACACGTTGAAAAATAGCGCAGGCAGAGGATACCCCAAAGGCAATCGTATCTATTCATACAGGCCCTGGTGTGTATTAATAGTTACATATGGCCGGGAGGCGGGGTCTAGCTCTGACTGGAGGTAGGTGTGACTCATATCTAATTTCACTAATGGGAGTCCGCCTGCAAACTTCGCGTAGAGGTCTTCTATGCGAGGCATTGAATATCGGTCGAGCCAGGAAGCCGTGTTCACTAAGTTTATAGTCGCTGCACAAGCGAACTGTGGCTTCTGGCCTCATTGCAGGTACAATTGACGCTGTCCAGTCAGCAAAATGGACAGGCCGAATAATACCCAAGGACTCCAATCGAGCGAGCTCCCCTTTTACCTTTAGCAAATCGTAAGGCACCGGGCGTGCCCGGCAATAGCGCGGCGTGGCTCCTGGTTTGACTTGGATACGGGCTACGGCCCCTTTTATTTTTCCCAAACCGTGCTGGAATACATCTGGGCACCTTCCTAGTACCTCCGTCAACCCTCCAGAACCTGTTTGGAGGATGTGCTGCCACTGCAGCCGCAAATGGTACAACCAGTCCCAAGCCAACAGGCTGGGTCCATGGCCGCGCACCACTATAAGTGGGGAAATGCCCCTTCTGGCATCCATGAACAACAGGGGTCATCGTAGTTCCTGCAATGTTCAATGGCTTGCCTGTGTAGGTGGCTAACCTGGCCTGTGTGTCGGTTAATGTAAGGGTCTGTATACCCTGCTTGATGTGGATGTCGAATGTCTTCTGGGCGATCACGGAGACCAATGCGCCAGTGTCCAACTCCATCTCAAGCGGGTGACTATTGACCCGTACTGTCACCTTAATGGGGACCACACGGGGAGCTGCCACACAATGCAGCTGCAGGCAGTCGTCCTCTGTCTCCATGTCCTCTGGAGTAGTCACCGCAGACTCATCCAAATGGAAGGTATGGACCCTGGGTGGCCCCAGTTTCTGTTGAAATGATGGCGCCTCTGGTGCCCCCAGGACTGGTGTCCGCGAGCCTACAAGTCCGACACTGACATGGCTCCTCATCCATTGGTTCTGAAGAAGGCTTCCTTCGGGGAGGAACATCCGGCCGCCACTGGCGTCGATCCGGACACCGTCCCAGCCCAAGGTACGGCAGGGGTGCGGGGAGATGCTTTTGGATGGAAGGGGTTGCGCCCCAAGGCATGCACCTCCATTCCCTGTAGCTCCTGCATTCCCCGTTTTGCGCTCTCTCGGGACAATACTATTTGAATGGCCTGTTGAAAAGTCAATGTTGGCTCAGCCAACTTTGTCTGTGTGGCCGCATTGTTAATACCGCAAACCAAACGATCACGTAACATTTCTGACAAGGTCTCCCCATAGTCACAGTACTCTGCAATCCTGCGTAGCCTGGATAGAAACTTTGCAAGGGATTCTCCTGGGGTCCTCTCTGCGGTATTAAACCGGTAACGCTGGACTATCGTGGACGGGGTTGGGTTAAACTGTTGCCCCACTTAAGGTCACAAGTTAATCAAATGTTTTGGTGTCCGGCGCAGCTGGGTGCATAAGGCTCCTAATCACCCCAAACGTATGCGGACGGTGAGCAAAATGACCACCTGGCGTTCGTTTTCAGTGATGTTGTTTGCCCAGAAATAGTAAAGCATCCGTTGTGCGTACTGGTTCCAACCTTTCAGTGCCATATTAGACCCCAGCCTGTGTTAAGCAGGCAGGTTATAACAATTGCAGGTTTGTGGCAGGTTTTTCAGGGAGTTTCTGCTGGCGGGTTCCCCATTTGCTATTCAATGACACTTTTTTGGGCCCTGGGGACTTTCTCACCGGTGTAGAATTTTTTCAGCACCTGGGGAGCTGAATTCTGAGATCAGGCCACCATTTTGAAAGGTTTACGACCTACTTCCGTGAGCATCATTCGGTCCCGCCCATTTGGGATGGAGTTCTAGCTCTTTCTCGGGGGACTTCCGTGAATCTCCCAAGGCATGGAGGCTGTTGGGAAACTCGCTGTAAGCCTCTCCCGGGATTCCCCAGCTGTGTTGTGCTCTCGCTTGAGTGCAACGTGGCTGGGGAATTGCGCCCTAAGTCTGGATGATGACTGACTTGGACGGGCACCTCCAAGTGGTGGTGTTACAAAGTATCTGCTGCCCCTGTCCTTCGAGCTGGTAACGGTCATATGTTTGAAAGGTGTTGCCTAACGAGCTTTGGGGAGTTAACTTTCAAGTCCTGTGCCTTGGACTTTCATTGGTGTTGTAAGGATAAGTTTGAATATGAGGAGATTTGGAAGAGCAGTAATGTTGGAAAGTTTTACATTGAGTCAGCTGAAAGGCTACAGAGCCCTGATTTAATATGCAACATGAATATTGCTGAACATAAATCATCGTTGGATATGATTGACTAATTCATTTGTCCACTATTTTAACAAGGGTTATAATTTTAAATGGTAAAACCTGTGCCAAAATAGTAAAGGAATATTGTACATTATGGAGTGTTGCTCTGCTAATATCTGCAACAGCAATCTTGAGTGTTTGCTTAGCATAAAGAGCAGAATATGAAAAATGTGCAGAGATTAAGTATGATTTAACAATTTGTTTGTCAGCCTGCTCCTTTGTAGGTTTTCTAAGTCTCCCCATTAGTTTATGCACATCTATCTATTCCCATTAATTTAGAACTATAAGCTATTCAGCTTTACTCTGTCTTGAACCTCTTGAATGTTGAAATCTATTACTCGGTTTGCCCTTATTATCAGTACAATTCTATAATTTTAAATTTATTTGAATAGCTATGTGGGAGTACCTGATATTTTCACAACCGGTACTCCACGGTTCTGCTGACTTCCTTAATGTATGATATTTAGAAGTTGTGCAATCCAGATTAATGTATGGCCTTTTAATTAATCTTTATGCCGGTTTTAAAAAAATATACAATGTTCCAACTTTTCAGAGGAGTCTTTGGTGTGCAGTGGCCTCCAGTAAATACCTGCTGTTAACGTGCTTCATGTGTTTATGGCATGATTGAATCTATACGGTCTGTGATACCATTATTGCAAATATATTGGTAAATAATCTGCAGTTGAGCAAATCAGCGAGTGCTGACTAAAATCTCGGCTTTTCTTGCACAATCTTAATTGATACGGAAATTTTGTGAAACCACCGGTTGGTATATCCCTCGTTTTCCATTATTTTGTTGTCGTGAGGATTTAGCAAGATAAATGTACCCATTTAGAGACCTTGATTCACACTAAGCTTAGACAGTTCACTTAGTGTAAGGTTTCTTCAGTCTGAAACTATGCTCAAAGTTGTGAGTTCTGACAGTTTGTTTAGTTCCCACTAAACAAGCGATCTCAGAACAAAATCATTCTAGCATTTCATTCTCGAGCTTGGTGTTATCTGGCAAATGCTGAAACAAAAAGTTACCAATGTTTATGTTACTTGGGCCTGAACTTGAAATGGGAGGGGGGGAAAAGATCATCAGATTTTGCCACCAAGTTAGTTAAAAGACTTTTTTTTTTTTTGGAAATGTTTTTATGTTGAGTTTTCATACTTGTATCCAACAAATTATAAATTATACATGATCGAGGGCAGGACGGTGGCGCAGTGGGTTAGCCCTGCTGCCTCACGGCGCCGAGGTCCCAGGTTCGATCCCGGCTCTGGGTCACTGTCCGTGTGGAGTTTGCACATTCTCCCCGTGTCTGTGTGGGTTTCGCCCCCACAACCCAAAGATGTGCAGGGTAGGTGGATTGGACAAGCTAAATTGCCCCTTAATTGGAAAAAAAATGAATTGGGTACTCTAAAATAAAAAAAAAATTATACATGATCAGAAAACAATCGTGCACAAACCAACACTTATATTTACAAGCCAGTAAGACACTGTTTATGAATCTAACATTAAAATTCAGGTCTTTTGCACTGCAGTGTATTCAATTTTGTATTTTCTCTGTTGACCATTATTGATGATCTTCATTGCACATTCTCCCCGTGTCTGTGTGGGTCTCGCTCCCACGACCCAAAAAAGATGTGCAGTGTAGGTGAATTGGCCATGCTAAATTGCCCCATTAATTGGAAAAATATAATTGGGTACACTAAATTGATCTACTGTTAAAATTCCTAATTGTGGCTAAGAATATGATAATTATGATTTTTTGAAAAAAAGCTAGGATGTTCACAAGCTGCTACACATTGTAGAGAAACCAACCTTCCCCTGAAGCAGACCTGGTCATAAATCAGTCAGCTCTTAGTCTGTTTAATTTCTTGGTTTGCATCAGGAGTTTTCTGCGTCCAAAATGCCTCAAAGCATGAAACTCTGAAATCTTTCTTCCAAAAGCCACTGTCTGATCCCTCTCCTCAACCAGTAGTTTAACTAGCAGCATTATTTCCCAACCTGTTGAGTCATGAACAGGCTCTGGAAATTCTGTTTTTGATAGCAGTGAGTTATTGTCCAGCTTTGATCAAAAATAGATCTACTGGTCATATGCTGTGTGTTTCGTAACATTTTTAGATAATATGCGTGGTAATATGCCATGTTATGTTTTTAAAAATAAATAAATTTAGAGCACCCAATTATTTTTTTCCAATTAAGGGGCAATTTAGCATGGCCAATCCACCTACTCTGCACATCTTTGGGTTGTGGTGGTGAAACCCACACAGACACGGGGAGAATGTGCAAACTCCTCACGGACAGTGACCCAGAGCCGGGATTCGAACCGGGGTCCTCAGCGCCGTAGGAAGCAGGGCTAACCACTGCGCCACCGTGCTGCCCTATATGCCATGTTATGTTGAGGTTGCACCTGAAAAGTTGATTGAATCATATAATTAAATATCCAGTTACAAAACTGAATGACTTCTACAACTCTTAAACACTTGCAATCGAACAGCCACAACGCTTCTTGCCATTCTCGGTAGGATATGTCTTATTCTTTCATAGGTTCAGAAGGTTCTCGGAGAACAAAATTTCAGATAATACACAGGCCGGAATTCTCCTGCCACCTGGATTCTCTATTCCCGATGGCAGCGCACCTCCGACCCTGGCTTTCCTGGCGCACGGAGTGGCTGCAATGGGAAATCCCGTTGACAAGCGGCAGGAAGGTAGAATCCTGCCGCCAGCGGGGGAAACATGTCACCGAGAAACTTGTGGTTGGGGAAGTGGAGAATCCCACCGACTTAAGGAAGAGTGAACTGTGACATTGTCCGTTTAGTGGAACACTCGGCTACCTTCAGCAAATAGTTTCAGCTCCAAAATGTAAAAAGCACTTTACCTCGAGGTTAATCATCATCTTTAGCCAACTATCCAATGAATAAAAATGTATATTATACAAACCCAGATGAGAGATCTTGGTCATGGAATGTACTTCCTTCTGGTAGAAAGCCCTCAGGCTATTTGTTCACAGGTAAATTGAATAGTGTGACACCCATTTAAAGTCGGAATAATGATTGGCAGGGATTCTGAGTCTTTGGAAACATGAAATGTTCTTGATCAAAATTCACGTATTTATTTTCGGTCTGGTTTTGTTTTCAGCCTTGCTGCTCCTGTTAGGCACATAAGCAGTTTTAATAAGGTATACGTTACCGCTATGCTGGAAACCTAATTCTCGTCCAGTTAGGTCTAACTTTTAATTATGTCAATTAAAAAAATAAAATAAAATAATGGAACCCAAATTTTAAATCGGACTGATGTGGCTGCTGAGATCTTTCTGCCTCCTTTTTAACCTAACTTTGCAGATGAGAAATCCTGGGATCAGGTGGAGGGCCTGTGTAACACCCTGCCCAATTATGACTTTAGTGGGGTGTAAAATAGGGTGGAGTGTAAAACCATCATTGCATCCACACTTATCCATTTCCCCATGGTCAGACCTAATCTAACTAGCCCACTGAGTTACAGAACTTTCTTAAAGCACAATTTACGTGGAGAATGAAGAAGACCATTTAGCCTATTTTAGTTCATCCTGAAAGATTTTAGTCTCCTGCTTCACACTGCTCATCGCTCACATCTAAACACACAAAAATAGGGGGAGGCCATTCAGCCCCTCAAGCCTGCTCTGCCATTTGATAAGATCGTGGCTGATCTGATTATGACATCCATTCCATTTTCCTGTCTGCCTCCTATAATCTTTGACTTCATTGTCAATCAAGAATTGACTTAATACCTGCAAGAGGGGGGGGGGGGGGGGGGGGGGGGGGGCAGCAGCACGGAAGGGGCTGCTGTTCAAACAAGCCCAACACAAATTTTGCTACCTGGGGATCCAAATAGCCCATGACTGGAAAGGGATCCACAAATGGAACCTCACCAGTCTGACGGAGGAAGTAAAAAAGGACCTGCAAAGATGGAACACACTCCCACTCTCCCTCGCGGGGAGAATCCAGACGATCAAAACAAACGTATTGCCCAGGTTCCTCTTCCTGTTTAGATCCATTCTGATCAACATCCCAAGGCCTTTTTCAAAGCACTGGACAAACTAATCATGGCGTTCGTATGGGGGGGGGGGGGGGGTAAAAGTGCTAGAATCCCAAAGAAGGTCCTACAAAAAACAAAATCCAGGGGGGGGGCTAGCCCTCCCAAACCTACAATTCTACCACTGGGCAGCAACAGTCGAGCGAGTAAGGGGATGGATCCAGGAGCCAGAGGCCGAGTGCGTGCGGAGGAGGCCTCCTGCATGGGGACCTCCCTCTGGGCCCTCTCCACGGCAGCACTCCATCCCCACCCAAAAAACACTCCAGCAGCCCAGTGGTGATAGCCACCCTCCAATCCTGGAACCAACTGCGGCAGCAATTTGGCCTGACCAAAATGTCGGACAAGGCTCCCATCTGCAACAACTATAGGTTCACACCAGCACTGACTGACGCCACCTTCAAAAGGTGGAGGCAGGACGGGGGGACACTGACAGTCAGGGACCTATACACGCACGGCAGGATCGCTACACTGGATGAACTGACAGAGAAATT
Source organism: Scyliorhinus canicula (assembly GCF_902713615.1). Taxonomy (NCBI): domain Eukaryota; kingdom Metazoa; phylum Chordata; class Chondrichthyes; order Carcharhiniformes; family Scyliorhinidae; genus Scyliorhinus; species Scyliorhinus canicula. The sequence goes on along the minus strand of NC_052154.1, from coordinate 171,372,048 downwards.
TTGGCTAGCCAGGAGGAACGAGCTACGGTATCTGCAGCTCAAAAACTTTTTACGAAAGGAGACAAGGACGTACCCACAACCGCCACGACAGACACTACTGGAAGACCTACTGAATGCAAGTATCCTAGAGAAAGTGAACTGCAGCGACATGCATGACCGACTGGTAGAAAGGGCCGACGCAACAAGAAAGAAATGGGAGGAGGACCTGGGGATTGAGATAGGGTGGGGACTCTGGAGCGAGGCACTGCATAGGGTCAACTCCACCGCCACGTGCGCAAGGCTCAGCCTGACGCAACTAAAAGTGGTACATAGAACATAGAACAGTACAGCACAGAACAGGCCCTTCGGCCCTCGATGTTGTGCCGAGCCATGATCACCCTACTCAAACCCACGTATCCACCCTATACCCATAACCCAACTTAGAGTCCACTTAACAAGAACCCGTATGAGTAGGTTCTTCCCGGAGGTGGAGGACAGATGTGAACGGTGCCAAAGAGGCCCGGCCAACCACGCCCACATGTTCTGGTCTTGCCCCAGACTTGTGGAGTACTAGACAGCCTTCTTCGAGGCTGTGTCCAAAGTGATGGGGGTGAGGGTGGAGCCATGCCCGATAGTGGCGGTCTTCGGGGTTTCAGACCAGCCAGATCTATTCCTGGGGAGGAGGGCGGACGCCCTTGCCTTTGCCTCCCTGATCGCCCGCCGTAGAATCCTGTTTGGCTGGCGGTCAGCAGCACCACCCAGAGCTGCAGACTGGCTGTCCGACCTCTCGGAATCTCTCCAAATGGAGAAAATCAAATTCGCCATCCGAGGGTCAGACGACGGCTTCCACAGAACGTGGGAGCCATTCATGCAACTGTTCCGGGACCTGTTTGTGGCCAACGAACAAGAGCAAGAATAGTCGGGTGGCCAAGAATCAGGGGAAAATGGATGGGAATCGGGGCAAGGTAGCCGGGGCATGGAGGGGAGAGATGGACTGGGAGGGGGGGGGGGGGGGAAACAAGCTAAACCTGGGGAGAGGGAGGCGGGGGGGGGGGGGGGGGGGGGGGGGGGGTGGGGGGCAGGGAAGCGGGAGCTGGAGGGAGGACACGGGATGCCAAAACGTGCATGACATCTCCAGGAGCGGGGAATGAGGAAACTGGAGATGGAGGACGGGAGGAGCGGCAAAAGCGGGGGGCGAGCGTGGGACGGCAGCGAGACCCGTCCAGGAAGGGCGGGCGCCAGCAGTACACAGTAAAGCCAAATATCGCACACTGTGATTTTCTCCCTGGCACCCAAAGGTGTGCTTGCCCCCCCAGTCCCCGCCCCCCCGCAGGCAGTCGCCTACTTATGTGGGGTGGGTAATTTTGCCAGATGTACAGAGATGCCGCTGTCGAGCTGGTGCACAATACCCCACCAGTTATTCCATTTCATATGTTATTGTATTTTTTTTTAATGTTGGGGGTGTGCCCTAGCACCTTGTTCAAAAAAACCCAACAAAAACATTTATAAAAAAAAGAATTGACTTAATTCAGCCTTAAAAATATTACCTCCACTGTTCTCTGGGGAAGAGAATTCCACAGTTAGCACTGCTGCCTCACTGTGCCAGGGACCCGGGTTCAATTCCAGCCTTAGGCAGCTGAGTGGAGTTTGCACATCCTCTGGAGGCTTGGGTTTCCTCCAGGTGGTCCATTTTCCTCCCACAGTCCAAAGATGTGCAGGTTAGGTGAATTGGCCATGATAAATTGCCCCTTAGTATCCAAGATGTGCAGATTATGTGGGGTTACAGGGATAGGTTGAGGGAGTAGCTCTAATTAGGTCCTCTTTCAGAGGGTCAGTGCAGACGCGATGGGCAAAATGACCTCCTTCTGCACTGTAGGTATTCTATTTAAAAAAAACAAACAAAACAACTGAAAATAAATATCTCCTCCTCTCTGTTGTAAATGGGAGACCCCTTATTTTTAAACTGTGTCCCCTAGTTTAATCTCTCCCAATCTCTCAGAATCCACTGTGTCAGTTCCCCTTGGGATCTCATATGTTTCAATAATATCCTCTCTCATTCTTCTGAACTCCAATGGAGACGGGTCCAATCTGAGCAACCTTTCCTCATAAAATAATACCTTCATCCCAGGAATTAGTTGAGTGAATCTTTTCTGAACTTGTAAGTAAGGAGACCAAAATTTTATAGTTTTCCAAATCCAGTCTCACTAAGGCTTGTACAATTGTAGCAACACTTGCCTATTTTTATACTCTATTCCCCTTGTTATAAACACCAACATTTCATTTCCCTTCTGAATACTAGTACCTACAGACTAACATTTTGTGGTTCACATAGCAGGACACATTTGCCTTCTTCGCCTTAGATTTTGCATTTAAATAATACATTGCTTCTCTATTCTACCTGGCAAGGTGGACAAGTTCACATTTTCCCACATTATACTCCATCTGCCAAATTATTTCTGAGAGGGTTTCAGATTTTGCTTCCAATTTATAGACACATCCTGACATCAACTCAGCATTTGTCCGTTATTAATTAGCTAGCACCTGTGCCTCTGCCTTGGTTTTAATTTTAAGTGGTGATAGGGATTTACTAATTAGTGCTGAGTAACCTCCCTGAATCTCCATTCAGGGCTGAAAAGCTCAGGCCGCTCAAGTCTTTTCTTCTAATTACTACAGCTCAGTCCTGGTTCCCTTTTCTGAAATATTTCTGTGGCCTGGGACCTGGATTCGAATCCCACGAAGGCAGATGGTGAAATTTGAATTCAATACAAATCTGGAATTGCAAGTCTTAACGGTGACCAATGAAACCATTGTCGATTGTCGTTTAAAAACCCAACTGGAAATCTGCCACCGATACCTGGTCTGACCTACATGTGACTCCAGACCCACAGCAATGTGGTTGGCTCTCAACTGCCCTCTGAAATGGCTGAGCATACCAGTCATTTCAAAGCAATTAGGGATGGGAATACAAGGAATGAAAACAAAATCTGCATCGGCAACTGGAGCAAGATGCTGCACAGAAGTTGTGGTCTAATCGGAGCATAATATAGTTTCAACGTGACCTCTTTTGACAATTTTACATTCCTGGTTTGGAACCTTTTAAAATTTCATCCAGGGCTATTTAAGTACTGAGTAACTGGAGTAGCCCATTTTCTACCATTTAGTGAGATCCTGGCTGCTCTTTGACCTCACTCCATCAACCTGCCTTTGTGCCATTAACCCTCAAACCTTGGTTACCAGAAATTTATCAATTGCAGATTTAAAATTAATGATTAGCCCAGCATCAACTGTTGTTTTCAGACGCATATTGTACCTCACTCCTGACTGGCATGGTGTTAAACTTTTGAAATATTGCCCCTCTATCTACCCTATCTGCCCTTCTTCAAATCTTGAAAAAACACACGCACCACCCCTTAACTGTCTTAAATTCCAGAAATGTGCACAAGTTTGTATCATAAATCATCAAATAGATCATAGAGTTTACAATGCAGAAGGAGGCCATTCAGCCCATCGAGTCTACACCGGCCCTTGGAAAGAGCACCCTGCTTAAGCCCACACCTCCAGCCTATCCCTGTAACCCAGTTACCCCACCTAACCTTTATTTTGGACACTAAGGGCAATTTAGCATGGCCATCCACCTAACCTACACATCTTTGGACTGTGGGAGGAAACTGGAGCACCCGGTGGAAACCCTTGCAGACACTGGAAAAACGTGCAGACTCCACACGGACGGTGACCCAAGCCGGGAATCAAACGTGGGACCTTGGAACAACTGTGCCAACCACTATGCTGACATGCTGCCCCTAATCTCTTGTCATGGAGTCCAGGTACCATTTCGGTAGACCTATACTGTAATCCATCCAAGTTCAATACTGTATAACCTTCCTAAAGTGCTTTGCCCAGAACTGCTCACAGTACCCCAGCTGTGTTCTAACCAGGGTTTTGTATAGCTGCAGCATGAGTGCTACTGTTTCATACAATAACCCTCTAGATATAAAGGCAAGCATTCCTTCAGCCTTTTTGATCCATGTTTGTATCTATCCATGAAACTTTAATGTTCTATGTACTTAGACACCAAAGACTCTGACCGTCATTGCTGTTGCTTTTCATCATTTGAAAATAGTCTGATCTGTGTTTTTTCGATCAAAGTGGATAACTCCAAACTTGCCTTGTTGAAATCCGTTTGCCACAGTTTTTCCCATTCACTTGGGGTGAGTCAACTAAAAGTGAACAATCTCCCATAGTGAACGCGTTTAGCTGCATGTTTGCCAGCGCTCACAGCGCCGACAAACGCATGGCTATAAAACACCACCCGTGATAGATAAGGGGACTAAGCGCAGAACATTTAATTCAGAGTTAGTTTCCTTGTGGTGTTTTGCATGTTGTCCTCTTCCCCCTACTGTAAATGCCGATGCACGGTCATTATTCCAACATGCCCATTGCCTTATTTTAAATGATAATATCACAGTTGTCAGTTTTCAAGGCCCCCCCCCCCGTTTTGAAATCCGTTCCATGTTTCTTTTAATTATCCCCTTTTGTAGCTCTAGCCATCTGCTTTATGACCTGTTGCTGTTCCTTGTACCTTTCCCTTTCACCAAGATCTCTGATATTTTTGGATGCTTTTATTTTTAGTTTCATGTTATCACCCACCTCTTCAGTCGTTAATGGCTACTTTTATTTGGCCAGAAGAGCTCTTGCCCTTCAGTGCTTGTCCTGTATCATGGTGAATTACTTTTTGAACACCTCACTCTGCCTCTTTGCTCATTTATCCAGTTTACTGTGGGCAGTCTCTGTCCGCTCCTGTTGAAGTCATCCTTCCAAAATCTAGAATCATAGTGTCTTTAGTGAATTACCTTTTGGTAGTTCACTAAATCTGGCTTGTTACGCGATATTAGATTTGGTTATACAATTCAAATTCTTCATCAGGTAACATTCTAAGCTGTCTTCTCAAATTAAAAGGGCTCCGATAATTTGGAAATTGCTGCAAATTTGACAGGCTTTCACTTTGCCCATGACTCCACGTCATGTAATCTATTAGTGGTTTCAGATAGATAAATGTAATTTCTCAGAGGGCTGTGAGACTTTGGAATTCACTTCCTCAAAAGATGGTTGAGGCGGAGTCCTTGAGTACCTTTTCAAGGCAAATGTAGATAGATTCATGATCAGCAATGGAGTGAAAGGGTATCGGGAGTAGGCCGGAATGTGAAGTTGAGGTTAAAATTAGATCAGCCGTGGTATTATTATTAACCTTTATTATTGTCACAAATAGGCTTACATTAACACTGCAATGAAGTTACTGTGAAAATCCACCTATTGAATGGCAGAGTGGGCTGGATGGGGCTGAGTGGCCTACAACTGTTCCTAATTTGTATGTTTGGATGTATGTTTGGATGATTATCATACTGTTGCTACAGTCTTTGGTATGGAGGAAACAAACTGTTGCAAAACATTATCTTTGTTTGCTGAGGTGTTGGGATTGTTGACATTTAATGTTGACATTTTTTTGAAGAAATTCGCTGAACTTTAAAGGAAAGTTAGCCCCTTTTATAGTCCCTCACTCTGCTGGTGCTCATCATTCGTTTCTCATTGTCAGATATACAGATGACTGATCTGGCTCTGGGGTTGCAGCTTTCCCTGCCCCCCACCCCCACCCCCAACCCCGCAAAATTGTCCCAAAATCGACCAAGCCAGGATCAAAAGTCAAAAAATTAAAATGCGAATTACATGCATCATAAATTGAGTTGCTGTGATCTCTTGGCCGGTTTAGGAAAGGCCTCATTGGAAGCAGGCCCAGCCCACAAAAGGTGCCCGACCCCAGATCAAATTAATCACCATGGCAACTTGCAGCTAATTGCAAACCTTTGGAAAGGCTCTTAAAATTAACCTTTTTTTGAGACGGGGCATTATGAGGCACCTTTTCGAAAACGGTTTGATGTTAAAAATATTTAATTTTCTCAAGCTGAGTATTGTACAACGATTAAACTTTAAATGGTTTGTGTATAGGTTGCTGAAGTCACTTCTAGTTATTAAAAATCGGGTTACCCACCCACGATGGAATATACTCTGATTAAAAATGCTTATTTTATGGGATAACCCAATTTTCAGCTTTATAAATAAAACTGCACAAGGTTGCCACTTTTGAATATGTAATAGAACATATTTCAAGGCAAACTTTACCAAAAGAAAACATTCTCAAACATTGCCCGATTGTCAAAGTTCCTGATGCAGTATGTATGAACAATAATTCAGCAAGACTTAAGGACAAGCAATTTAGTGGGATTTTCCATGTCTAGCCTCATGGGAAGATAGATACATTTTGTTGAAGCTGTTTTTCTAAAATAAATCTCCCATGATGTAATGAGGAGCTCTTGAACTGAGGAATAACTTTAAAGTTGTAGCTACGTGTGGGTACTCGCCCTCTTTTAATGTTCCCTTTCTTCTTACCTGCGTCCGGTCTCTATTCTCTCCCCACCCCCCATTCAGTTTTATAGTAACTAATTTTGCTCTGAGGAGATGGTTCTCTTTTAACTAAGATACTCTCCATCTTTCTGCCAACTTTCTTTCTTCTGTTTCAGTACAGCAGCAGATGGGGCTGACATAGTGGCACAGTGATTAGCATTACTGCCTCACAATGCCATGGACCCTGTTCAGTCCCGGCCTCGGGTGACTGTCTGTGTGGAGTCTGCATTTTCTCTCCGTGTCTGTGTGGGTTTCCTCCACAGTCCAAAGATGTGCAGATTAGGTCGAGTGGCCATGATAATTAAAAAAAAAAAAAAAAAATTGCCCCTTGGGTCAGGTGGGGTTGCGGTGATAGGGTGGGTGAATGGGCGGAGGTGGGGTGCTCTTTCAGAGGGTCGGCGCAGACTCGATGGGCCAAATGGCTTCCTTCTGCATCATAGGGATTCATTGGTTCTTCTTTGGTTCTGTGGCAAGAAGTTACTAAGACCTATGTAGTTGGTACAAATTGCCATGCTAATACAGGTTTGTTTGTAATCCCTGTATATTTACAGGTATTTGCTCTGGGATAAATTTGTAATGGTAAGCTCCTGATAAAAGCATTTATTCTGTGGTTTGTGAACAAGTAATGTGGAATTAGAATTCTGGAGATAGCTCAGTCAAAGATTTATTTAAAGCTGCTATTAGAACTTTGCAAGAATAATTTATGATCAGCCATTACCCAGGCTATTGTACCAGGATTTTCAGGTCAGTGGTTACCACTAATTGTCTGAAAAATGATGGAAAGGATCCAGTATCTTATTGCCCATAGCGTAGATGACAGTGGAGCGAAGTGGCCCAGCATTGATAAAACTGAAGCACCATGTGGAATAAGAGAGCCATTTAAAAAAAAAAATGCATTTCACCCTTGTTTATTTTCAAATGTGTGGGGCGACTCACCTGATGAAGGAGCTGTGCTCTGAAAACTAGTGCTTCCAAATAAACCTGTTGGACTTTAACCTGGTGACTTCTTACTGTGCTCACCCCAGTCCAATGCCGGCATCTCCACATCATATTTTCAAATGGACAGGATGCTACAATTTGTTTTAGAACATAGAACATAGAACATTACAGCGCAGAACGGGCCCTTCGGACCTCGATGTTGCGCCGACCCGTGAAACCATCTGAAGCCTATCTGACCTACACTATTCCATTTTCATCCATATGTCTATCCAGTGACCACTTAAATGCCCTTAAAGTTGGCGAGTCTACTACTGTTGCAGGCAGGGCGTTCCACACCCCTACTACTCTCTGAGTAAAGAAACTGCCTCTGACATCTGTCCTATATCTACCACCCCTCAATTTAAAGCTATGTCCCCTCGTGTTGGTCATCACCATCCGAGGAAAAAGACTCTCACTGTCAACCCTATCTAACCCTCTGACTATCTTATATGTCTCTATTAAGTCACCTCTCAGCCTTCTCCTCTCTAATGAAAACAACCTCAAGTCCCTGAGCCTTTCCTCGTAAGACCTTCCCTCCATACCAGGCAACATCCTAGTAAATCTCCTCTGAACCCTTTCCAAAGCTTCCACATCCTTCCTATAATGTGGTGACCAGAACTGCACGCAGTACTCCAGGAGCGGCTGCACCAGAGTTATGTACAGCTGCAGCATGACCTCGTGGCTTCGAAACTGAATCCCCCTACTGATAAAGGCTAGCATGCCATATGCCTTCTTAACAGCCCTATTAACCTGGGTGGCAACTTTCAGGGATTTATGTACCTGGATGCCGAGATCTCTCTGTTCATCTACACTACCAAGAATCTTGCCATTAGCCCAGTACTCTGCATTCCTGCTACTCCTTCCAAAGTGAACCACCTCACACTTTTCCGCATTAAACTCCATCTGCCACCTCTCAGCCCAGCTCTGCAGCTTATCTATGTCCCTCTGTATCCTATAACATCCTTCAGCACTATCCACAACTCCACCGACCTTTGTGTCATCTGCAAATTTACTAACCCATCCTTCTACACCCTCTTCCAGGTCATTTATAAAAATGACAAACAGCAGTGGCCCCAAAACAGATCCTTGCGGTACACCACTAGGATGGACATTTACCATCAACCACTTTCAGCTAGCCAATTACTGATCCAAACTGCTAAATCACCTTCAATCCCATACGTCCGTATTTTCTGCAATAGCCTACGGTGGGGAACCTTATCAAACGCCTTACTGAAATCCATATACACCACATCAATCGCTTTACCCTCAACCACCTGTTTGGTCACCGTCTCAAAAAACTCAATAAGGTTTTCCTTGATCCTATCCACCAACGACTTTTCGTGTCCTCTCCTCGCTCTTAACTCTCCCTTTAGGTCCTTCCTGGCTAACTTGTAATTCTCAAGTGCCCTAACTGAGCCTTCATGTCTCATCCTAACATAAGCCTTCTTCTTCCTCTTGACAAGTGCTTCAACTTCCTTAGTAAACCACGGTTCCCTTGCTCAACAACTTCCTCCCTGCCTGACAGGTACATACTTATCAAGAACACGCAGTAGCTGTTGCTTGAAAAAGCTCCACATTTCGATTGTACCCATCCCCTGCAGTTTCCTTCCCCATCCTGTACATCCTAAATCTTGCTGAGTAGCATCATAATTGCCTTTCCCCCAACTATAATTCTTGCCTTGCGGTATATACCTATCCATGCCCATTGCTAAAGTAAACATAACCGAATTGTGATCACTATCACCAAAGTGCTCACCTACATCTAAATCTAACACCGGCCGGTTTCATTACCCAGTACTAAATCCAATGTGGCCTCGCCGCTTGTTGGCCTGTCTACATACTGTGTCAGAAAACCCTCCTGTGCACACTGCACAAAAACTGACCCATCTATAGTACTCGAACTATAGTATTTCCAGTGAATATTTGGAAAGTTAGTCCCCCATAACAACTACCCTGTTACACTCGCTCCTGTCGAGAATCATCTTTGCAATCCTTTCCTCTACATCTCTGGAACTATTCGGAGGTCTATAGACAACTCCCAACAGGGTGACCTCTCCTCTCCTGTTCCTAACCTCGGCCCATACTACCTCAGTAGACGAGTCCTCAAACGTCCTTCCTACCGCCGTAATACTTTCCTTGATTAACAATGCCACCCCCCCCCTCTTTTACCATCTTCTCTGTTCTTACAGAAACATCTAAATCCTGGAACCTGCAACAACCATTCCTGTCCCTGCTCTACCCATGTCTCCGAAATCGCCACAACATTGAGATCCCAGGTACCAACCCATGCTGCAAGCTCACCCACCTTATTCCGGATGCTCCTGGCGTTGAAGTAGACACACTTCAAACAAGCATCTTGCTTGCCAGTGCCCTCTTTCGAACTTTTAACCCTATCCCTGACCTCACTACTCTCAACATCCTGTACACTGGGACTACAATTTAGGTTCCCATCCCCCTGCTGAATTAGTTTAAACCCCCCCGAAGAGCACTAGCAAATCTCCCCCCCAGGATATTGGTACCCCTCTGGTTCAGGTGAAAACCATCCTGGTTGTAGAGGTCCCACCTACCCCAGAATGAGCCCCAATTATCCAGGAAACCAAAACCCTCCCTCCTGCACCATTCCTGTAGCCACGTGTTCAACTCCTCTCTCTCCTTATTTCTCACTTCACTCGCACGAGGCACGGGTAACAACCCAGAGATAACAACTCTGTTTGTTCTAGCTCTCAGCTTCCACCCTAGCTCCCTGAATTTCTGTCTCTAATCCCCATCTCTCTTCCTACCTATGTCGTTGATACCTATGTGGACCACGACTTGGGGCTGCTCCCCCTCCCCCTTAAGGATCCCAAAAACACGATCAGAGACATCACGAACCCTGGCACCTGGGAGGCAACACACCAACCGTGAGTCTCTTTCGTTCCCACAGAACCTCCTGTCTGTTCCTCTAACTATGGAGTCCCCAATGACAAGTGCTCTGCTCCTCTTCTCCCTTCCCTTCTGAAAAACAGGGACAGACTGTGCCGGAGACCTGTGCCCCATTGCTTACCCCTGGTAAGTCGTCCCCCGCAACATTATCCAAAACGGTATACTTGTTATAGAGGGGAACGACCACAGGGGATCCCTGCACTGCCTGCTGGTTCCCTCTCCCTCCCTGACGGTAGCCCATCTACCTTCTTCTTTTACCTGAGGTGTGACTACCTCCCTATAACTCCTCTCAATAACCCCCTCCGCCTCCCGAATGATCCGAAGTTCATCCAGCTCCAAGTTTTGTTCCCCCTTTTCCTGAAACTTCCGACACCACGCACTGAGATATAATTTTATGCATCCCCTCTCGTACTTTATCCAAATAACCATTATTCACGTGGGATTTGATTGCAAGTAAGGGCAAGCTACTCAGTTGTACCCAATCCTGTTGTTGGCCTGGACCATTCATGTGTATTTCCAACAGGAGCTGTTGGAATATAATCTGAGGCCAACACCCAGGCCAGTTTTGCCCTTCCCGGGAGCAACTAGTTAGTGACAGTGTTCCAACTCAGATCGGGACTCAAACCATGATCCTCCCTGCTTTTTATGGCTCGTGAGAGCATAAGAAATTTGAACAGGAGTAGATCATCCGTTTCCTCTGAATCTGTCTGCCATTCGGTAAAATCATGGCTGACCTACAACCTCAATGCTACTTCCCCTTCGCATCTCCACACCATAGTTCCCTTTAAAGTCGAAAACCTATTAATCTGAGCTTGAATATACTCAGTGACTAAGCATCCGTGACTCAATGGGGTGACTCACTTGCTTGGGTCCTTGGGCTCCCAACACAATTTTTGTTGCTGCCCGCCAGCTCTGATGTCTCTGCTTTTTCTTCAAAGAAATCCAAAACCAAAGTCATCCCTAACATGCACCCAGTCAAAATTACCCCTTTATCTTGGCCATCAGAGGTGTAATTATGCTCCCTACTCCGTCACAATGGAGAGTTGGAAATGTGTTTCTTAACACAGCCTAGCTAAAGCTAGGCGGGAAACCTGCCCATGAATAAAACAGAGTTGACTGGGCCGTTGGATTTGCATCTTGGGTAAGTTATGCCAGCAATCACTTTCCTCCTTTTGTAGGAGCTGGAGTAACATGTGCAAAAACGATCAAATCCCCATCCTTAATTGCCCCTGAGAGGATAATGGTGAGCTGCCTACTTGATCCACTACAGCCTGTGTTGTCTGTACACCCGTCGTGCTGTTGGGGCTTATTCAAGTTTAGTGTAGCAGTTTGATGCAAATCTGGCTTGCTGGGCCATTTCGGAAGGCAGTTGAGAGTCAACTACATTTCTGTGATTCTGAAGTTGCACGTTGGCCAGGCCGGGTAGGGGTGGCAGATTTCCTTCTCTGCAAGATAAAAGTGAACCAAATGAGTTTTCCTGACAATCATGGTCACCATTATTGGGACTAGATTTTTTTTTCTTCCCAGGTATATTTAATTACTTGAATTTCCCAACGACCAAGATGGAGTTTGAACACGTGTCCCTGGTGATGTTATTCCGGTGACGTTACCGCTGTTCTATACTCTCTGATGTTTGTGGATCTTGCTGTGTTGGCTGTCACATTTATTTAAAATTCGCAAATACAGCACCCGTACGTTGTTGTCTCTATAAAGTACTTCTACATTCCCGAAAATGTGAAATTCTTCTTTGTTTTTGGCTTTTTCTCAATCTTTCTTTCACCAGGTTTTCCTTTTTTAAAAATAAATTTAGAGTAACCAATTAATTTTTTTTTTAACCAATTAAGGGGCAATTTAGCCTGGCCAGTTCTCCTACCTTTCACATCTTTGGGTTGTGAGAGTGAGACCCACGCAGACACACGGGGAATGTGCAAACTCCATACAGACAGTGACCCACGGCCGGGATTGAACCCGGGTCCTCAGTGCTGTTGGCAGCAGTGCTAACCACTGCACCAACGTGCCGCCCAGGATTTTCCTTTTTTGATGCTCAATTTATTTGCTACTTGTGGGCAGCACATTTTTGTACAAGGTGAGTAGGAATCCTCCTGCCAGGCACATGCCAATCTTGAGATGGATTGGCGCACCAAATTGCTGATCAGGCTGCTGTGATCTTGCCCTTAGCTGGAAACGTGGAAGGAAAATTTTGGCACCAGAGGATGATTACTGGAAGATGATTACTGTTTCCCATTCCTTCAATATAGCAAATCACACTGGCGTATGCTAAATTATAGAAAAGGCTTGTGATAAACTCTTATATTATAATTACATTTCAATTTAAGTCCATGAAGAAATCTTGATAAATGCCTGCGCCACAATAAATCAACCCCCTTCTGAAATAATCCAAGACGTTAGATGTGGAAATGCATTCATATTATATTTGAAAGCCCTTTATTTGGGCAAAAATGTAACGGAACAAATATTTTATGAATTAGGAAATAGATGTTTGCTGATCTGAGCTGTGATGCGGAGACTAATGATGGGCAAAATATTGCAAACTAGTTGCTGGTTTTTGTTCCATTGCCAAATTCTTGTGCATGTCTGAAGTACTGCTCAAGTATTACTCCAATGTTGTAATGGGTTGGATTAGGATAAAGGCATGAAGATGCACCATTTCTAGCCTTGTTTACTCGATTGGTCCCTGGGATCAGAGGCAAAGTAGTGCTTGTATGCTGGAGTTCAGAGCAATAAGTGGTGATCCCATTGAAACATACAAGATCCAAATGGGGTTTGATAGAGTTGACACTTGAGAGGTTGTTTCCCCTGGCTGGGGAATGTGGAACAAGGGGGCACAGTCTCATTATCGCCCCTTTATCCTTTAGGACTGTGCTGAGGAGACATTTCTTCATCCATTCACTCAACGGGTTGTAAATCTATATAATCTTCCATACCAGAAGGTTGTAGATGCTCCATCGTTGAATATATTTAAGGCTGAGATTGACAGATATTTGGTGTTTCAGGAAAAGGAGGGACATGGGGAGCAGACAGAAAAATTAAACTGAGGCTAAAGATCAGAAGGATTAGCCATGATCGTGTTGAACGGTGGAGCAGGATCAAAGGGTTGTACTGTTCCTGCTTCTGTCTACTCCTGCTCCAACTTCCTATCTTCTGATGTCTCGTTGTCAATTTGGGATGTGTAAAGGTGTAGCAACTTCTTATGTCGTAGGATGTGAGCATGTTTTGATGTCACTTGAAGATTATGGTGGGGGTGGGATGGAGGGAGTGAGTGGTGAATGCAGGCAAGTTGCAACACCAGCTAGGAAAGAAAGTTAGAGGCTCGGTTACCGTACATCGTTCTTCTTTGCTGCTGGGTAGAAAATGATTGCAATCTTATGTTTGGCCTTAAAAGAATAGAGGCGGGGAAACTGTCAGGATGTGGTGATAAAATTAAAAATATAAAAAGCTGATACCTAACCGTAATTTTTGTGTTTCTCCATAGCATCGCCTCAGCTGCTTTTTGCTAATAGGCGGGACGTCAGATTGGTAGATGCAGAAACGGTGAGACCAGAATCTACTGTGGTGGTCAGTGGTCTGGAGGATGCAGCTGCCGTTGACTTTTTGTACTCTGAAGGGGCGATTTATTGGACTGACGTGAGTGAAGAAGCCATTAAACAAACATATGTGAACCTAACTGGGAATGTGCAGAAAGTGATCATCTCTGGTCTCGTTTCACCGGATGGATTAGCTTGTGACTGGTTAGGCAAGAAGCTTTATTGGACAGACTCTGAAACAAATCGGATAGAGGTTGCCAATCTCGATGGAATTTCTCGAAAGGTCCTTTTCTGGCAGGATCTCGATCAACCAAGAGCTATTGCACTTGATCCACAGCATGGGTAAGTGTTTCATTTTTTTGTCTTGATTCTTAACTTTTGAGAGTTGAACGGTCCATGATTTTTGAACGGTGGCACGAAAATTGAAGTTTGATACATATTTTCCCGGTACGACAACCTTCTCAAAGGAATTATTTCCCTTCTGTGCAACTGGACAGATGTTTAGACTTAATCAAAAATGCTATGGCATGCACACGTGTGGACAAGACCAACCTTCAACAAAGGCTAAATTGAAGGTAATGTAGAAATAAAGGACAGTATTGTTATTTCCCCCTCCCATTTAGAAGTCTGTTTCCCTTTGACTGACCTGCACATACCACTGGAATAGCCCATCAGGATTTATTTTCAGTATGATTCCACTGTGGCCACCTGGGATTTAATTTCAGTTTATTTTTCTACAAGGCACATTTTGTAAGACGAGAAGGTGATTAAGAAAATGATCATTCATGTGAGACGTCACAAATTCGACAGCCCCCTTTTCGGAGACTTGGTGGTTTGTCGGGATCATGTACACTTTACCCGATGTAAATAAATGATCTATGCTCTGGTAATGTTGTCAGCTGTCCTGTAGCAAACTCTCTTTGCAACTTGTGAATAGAGGATGTGGAATGCATTTATCGGTCTGTTAACACGGTGGTGTTTGAGAAGGCAGTCAGTACCCGTGGAACCATAGGTCATCACAAAGGAATACTTTCAAAATACGAAGGGAAAACATTGGAAAAGGATTTGGTTGCTTTTCCCAGCCTTTTAAAACATTGTATGAAGAGACGTCCAGGAGCCTGGTGACTTAAGTAATAGATGATAATGCAATCCTGACTAAGAAGAGAATAGAAGAACATACGGAAACAAAAAATAATAATAATGACTAGTCAGCACAGATTTCAAAAGCTGAGATCTTGCTGGATCAACCTTACTAATTTTGTTTGCGAAGGAAACAGTGAGTATATAGAGGTAGCGCAGTAAATGTAATTTATCAGGACTTTCAAAAGGGCTTCAATAAGGTCCCCCATTTAGGTAAAAGAACGCGGAGTCAGAGGACAATTTGCAGAATGGATGCTTGCTGGCTTCAAGACACAAAGCAGAGAGTGGGAGTGCAGGGTAGTTATTCAGTGTGACAGAAGGTGGGAAATGTTGTCCTACAATGAATAGAGCTGAGACCACTGCTGTTCACTATTTACACTGACAATTTGGACTTTAATATCAAAACCACAATTTCTTAATTTGCAGTTGACACTAACCTAGGGTGGTGGTCAAGACAGGGAAGGACTGCAACAAATTACAGAATCGATAACCGTTTGACAAATTTAGTTCAACACAGATAAATATGAGGTAGTGCATTTTGGTAGGAAGAATAGGGAGGACACTTATTACTTGGAAGGTACAGGTCTAGGTGGGGTGGAGGAAAAAAAAAAGGATCTTGGAATTGTAAAGCTTCTTCCTGTTCCTGTTCGCTCCAGTTTATTCTGTTGTTTTCCCCTTTTATTTTTGCTGTTGCATTTTTGATCTAGGGAGGATTTGTGGACATGTGACTTTAATTGAAACAAAAGATCCAGAAGGCTGTGATATTTTAGGCTGCCTGACATCAGTGATGACTCAGTTTGATTGATTTGGCTGTTGACCAATGAATGGGCTCAAAGGTCCATGTTCTGCCTGGTAACCGTGGGGTAATTGGTATGATCCCACTGGAATATTTCCCGCTGAAGATTCAAGGGTGTGAGATTTTGGTTTCACTTTGACTCCTGTTGCTCCAGGGAAGGACTGCTGTCCTCTTCCCCTCTCCATATTTCTCCAGCAGGAAGCCTGGATTAATCTATGTACAGGTGAACCACTGCACGCTGTGCAAGCAGGGGCGATCCGCCCAACTCTCTCTGCTGAAAAGGCTGATGTAAACAGACCAATGTTCCCTCCAGAAAAGGAAATAAACCATAAATTGAAAACAGAGTTTGAAAGATGTGAGTAATACATTTCTAGACTGCAGAGAAGATCATTACAGGCTGAAAACAAAGGACTTTAATTAGTCAGCGTGCTGTGAGGAAAGTTTACTCCAGAACCACCATTGGAAGCAAAGACTCTTATCGTTTGACCACATCCTTATTGTTTTCACCACCCCCTCTACAGCACGCTAGCACAGTTTGATTCCCGGCTTGGATCAATGTCGGTGCGGAGTCTGCATGTTCTCTCCGTGTCTTCGTGGGTTTCCTCTGGGTGCTCGGGTTTCCTTTCACAGTCCAAAGATGTGCAGGTTAGGTGGATTGGCCATGATAAATTGCCCTTAGTGCCCCAAAAGGTTGGGATGGGTTATGGGGGTAGAGTAAAGGTGTGGTCTTAGGTAGGGTGCTCTTTCCAAGAGCCGCTGCAGACTGAATGGGCCCCATGGTCTCACTCTGCACTGTAAATTCTATGATTCTACCCTCTGTGTTTGTCGTGTGTGTGTGTGTGTGTGCGCATGGGTGTGGTTAGCGGGTGGGGCAGTTAATGTGGGTACTAGATATTTTTTATAATCTTTATTGTCACAAGTAGGGTTGTCACTACCCAGTTTCATGCTTATTTCATTCTTGTTATAAATAAGCAGCAATTGTGTTTCTACTTACAAACCTAGTGACTGTAATTATTGGGCAGCCAAGGACCAAAGGCGTTGGAATTTTAAAATAAGAATTATTGGTTAATCACTTGTGTTGTGACTCCAGGCTGGAATTGACCATGCACTTGCCCAGGTGGCATAACAGAATGGAAATACATCAATCACTAAAAGTTGCGCACTGGTGAGCAAGCTTATACAGAAAGCAAAGCAAGCACCTGGGTATATTTCTGGAGGGATAAAATTGTTATGCTAAGTTTGCATTGAACCTTAATTCAATAACAGTGTGTGTAGTTCTGCTCATCATATTTAAGAAAGAATATCGAGGCACTAATGAAGGTGCAGAGAAGGTTCACAAAGATGATGCCAGAAATGCTTGGTATACATATCAGGAAAGGATGGACAGCCCAGGTCTCTATCTCTTGAAAGCAGAAGGCTAAGGGGCGATCGACTAAACAGTCTTTAAAATTATGTAAGATTTTTTAGATGAAATACAGAGAGAATGTTTCTACTTGTAGGGAAGAGAATAGCTGTGGACCATCAATATAGGATAATCATTTAATAGGGAATTCCAAAGAAATTGCCAACAAATCATGGGGATGTGGAATTCACCACCTTGAAGAGCACTTGAAGCAAATAGTATGGGCTGGATTTTATGGGAGGCTCGAGAAGGAAGGGAATAAAAGATTTTTTTTATTCATTCGTGTGGTCACTGTCAAAGCCTGCATTTGTTGCCCATTATTAGCTGCCCTTTAGACGGTGATGAGGAGACATCTTCATGATCCACTGCAGACCATGTTGTGCGGATGCTACACCCGCAGTGCTGTTTGGAAGGGGGTTCCAGATTTTTGACCCAGTGACTGTAAAAGAACAAAGATGTTCTTCCAAATTAGGACAGTTGTGGTTGGTGGAGAACTTGCACCTGCTGCCCTTGTCCTTCTAGGTGGTAAAAGTCACTGGTCTGGAAGGGGCTGTAGAAGGAGGCTTGACACATTGCTGCAGTGCATCCGGTTACTCTGTTAGATTTAGATGAGGAAAGACAGCAGGCGCTCGTTTGGAACACAAATGCTAGCACGGGCTGGTTGGGCTGAATGGCCAGTTTCTGTGCTGTACATCACTTGCTTTATCCAAGGAGATGTAACTGTATATTTAGAATGGCGGCGGTTCTATTGCTAATCAAAAACTCCTTGTGGCAGGAATGAAAAATCTGACTGTGTTGGACTTTACGGTACTGGTAGCACAATTAAGCTAATTTAAGGAAAGGTTTGATGCTAGGCCTAGGACGTCCAGGGTATTGGGCAGAACAATAGCTTAAAAAACAGATAAATTTGGATCATGCAAGGAATGTAAAGTCTGATCTTTTTCCCCACCCCAACTCAGTCCTTTCCAGCTTTGCATGAGGCCAGAGGCGGGTTGGAACTTTAAATAGGTTTGAAGCCTCATTGCCATTCAGGTTTTCGACGTGAACTCTGGTCGATCGAGTTCGTATAGAAGTCCATTTGATCTTGAGGATTGGAAGGGACATCACAGCTGAACCTGATTAACTATATCTGATGTATGTGTCAGTGAGAGTGTCAGGTCTTCCATTTTGGGTTTGAACCTTCTTGACTCTCATCTGCCATTTGTTACAGAACCACAATGATCTCCATTTAAAAAAAATGTAGTAATCATATATTAAAAAAGCTAATTCTGCCATTATAGGTCAAGTATTTTACCAATTTATGCAGTTTGTGCTGTTGGCTGCATTTGATGAATTAAAGCTCAAGAGATGGCAAGATCTGTAGCTAGCACACACACCTGTCACTTTGTGCAAAAAGCAGAGTCATTTAAAATATATCAAGTGGATAAAGTAGAGGAACAAATTTAATGTGACATAATCTTCATAAAGATCTATTTAAATCCCAGATGTAACCTTAGCATTCAGGACTTGTAAGTACTTCAACCCTGTCAATCTCTTGAACATTCTGCAAGGTTTTGTGGGAGAATTTGTATCACATAATGCAATGATAATGTAGAAAAGCATGGTAGATAATATTGACTGTCAATTATCACGCCAGTAGGGGTGTTTATGGGTTTTGATACATGTCTTAATAAAATACATTTAAAGAAAAAAATATCAAATCAGTTGTCTTATTCTTTGCTGCATCCAAACTTTTTGAATTTTGAAGGAAAACCTTCAGGGAAATTAAGAAAACTTGCACCTTATCTTCACAATTAATTGACAGAATGGACGACTTAAGGCAATGAATGTGGGTTCAACTGAAGCATCAATGTTTTTAATTTTCGATTGCTTTGAGCAAGTCTTTGTAATTGGAGGGAGGTCGAAGGAACTGTTGAGGAGTTAACCAGGTATAGTTAACAAGAGTAACAGTACTGGTAGTTGGATTGGATTGGATTTGTTTATTGTCACGTGTACCGAGGTACAGTGAAAAGTATTTTTCTGCAAGCAGCTCAACAGATCATTCAGCACGTGGAAGAAAAGGGAATTAAACAAAATTCAAGAAAATACATGAGAATACATAATAGGGAAACACAATATATACAATGTGCTACATAAGCATTGGCATCGTTTGAAGCATTCAGGGTGTAGTGTTAATGAGGTCAGTCCATAAGAGGGTAATTTAGGAGTCTGGTGACAGTGGGGAAGAAGCTGTTTTTGAGTCTGTTCGTGTGTGTTCTCAGACATCTGAATCACCTGCCCGATGGAAGAAGTTGGAAAAGTGAGTAAGTCGGGTGGGAGGGATCCTTGATTATGCTGCCCGCTTTTCCCCGGCAGCAGGAGGTATGGATGGAGTCCATGGATGGGAGGCTGGTTTGTGTGATGGACTGGGCGGTATTCACGACTCTCTGAAGTTCCTTGCGGTCCTGGGCCGAGCAGTTGCCATACCAGGCTGTGATGCAGCCCGATAGGATGCTTTCTATAGTGCATCTGTAAAAGTTGGTAAGGGTTAATGTGGACATGCCGAATTTCCTTAGTTTCCTGAGGAAGTAGAGGCGCTGTTGTGCTTTCTTGGTGATAGCATCGACGTGAGTGGACCAGGACAGATTTTTGGTGATGTGCACCCCTAGGAATTTGAAACTGCTAACCATCTCCACCTCGGCCCCGTTGATGCTGACAGGGGTGTGTGCAGTACTTTGCTTCCTGTTAACAGTTGTGGAGTGAATGGCTCAGCAGCTTCCAGAGTATGGACATAGCTAGATGTGGAAATCTGGAATCTACACCCGGAGTTACTGTGCTGCTCTGCAGGTTGTGCTTTAACAATACCTCGTGGATGGATTTCAATGGTGAGACTAGGTAAAAGCTTGAAGATGTGGCATTTGCGCACTAATTATCCGCTAAACGTGACAGAAAAAGCCAGTGCTGGTGCCTTCATGTATAAGGAAATATTTATTGGCACAATCAGTCATAATTAATTCACTGCTGCTGGGTCAATTCTGCAACACCTTCCCTAACAGTACTGTGTAACCACATGAAGTGCAGCAGTTCAAGAAGACAGCTCGCCACCACCTTCTCGAAGGCGATTAGAGATGGGAAATAAATGCTGACATGGGGTCAAAAGGTACAAAGCTTCCTATTATAAGGAGGAGTTGAGCCTTCATTGAACTGGCCCAAAATGTGTTTAGGTTGATTTGCCATTATCTCTTTTGATGTGCTTTAACAGCACTATCTCATTATAAATTAGCACATTTGAAACAAAAATTACATTATATGCCAAAAGTCCATTCCATGCCATTATCAACAGTTTTAATGAACCAAGCATGTTCCCTGGCTGGAAGGAATGGGCCAAACACTATCCACTTGATCTAACACCACCCATGCGAAGCAAATGAGAATCAAGTCTTCATACCCAAAATGCACGTGTGACATTTAAATTGTTTTTGTTAAAAGCCCGTTGAGATGGGGCAGCACGGTGGCCTAGTGGTTAGCACAACCGCCTCACGGCGCTGAGGTCCCAGGTTCGATCCCGGCTCTGGGTCACTGTCCGTGTGGAGTTTGCACGTTCGCCCCGTGTCTGCGTGGGTTTCGCCCCCACAACCCAAAAATGTGCAGAGTAGGTGGATTGGCCATGCTAAAATTGCCCCTTAATTGGAAAAAATAATTGGGTAATCTAAATTAAAAAAAAAAAAAAAATTATTTAAAAAAAGCCCGTTGAGATCTATTGTTCATAGAATCATAGAATTTAGAGTGCAGAAGGAGGCCATTCGGCCCATCGAGTCTGCACCGGCTCTTGGAAAGAGCACCCTACCCAAGGTCAACACCTCCACCCTATCCCCGTAACCCCACCCAACACTAAGGGCAATTTTGGGCACTAAGGGCAATTTATCATGGCCAATCCACCTAACCTGCACATCTTTGGATTGTGGGAGGAAACCGGAGCACCCGGAGAAAACCCACGCACACACTGGGAGGGCGTGCAGACTCCACACAGACAGTGACCCAAGCCGGAATCGAACCTGGGACCCTGGAGCTGTGAAGCATTTGTGCTATCCACAATGCTACCGTGCTGCCCTCATTGTTGGAGGTGGCCTGGAATTTTCAAGTATTATTACTCCGAGCTCCTCGGAGGCTTTGAGGGACAGTATAGCTCCCTAGAGGCAGTCTTCTGAATAGTTTCCAATTAGGGCAGCACGGTGGCACAGTGGTTAGCACTGCTGCCTCACAGCTCCAGGGACCCGGGTTCAATTCCGACCTCTGGTGACTGTGTGGAGTTTGCACTTCTTCCCAGTGACTGTGTGGGTTTCCTCCGGGTGCTCCGATTTCCTCCCACAGTCCAAAGATGTGCAGCTTGGGTGGATTGGCCATGCTAAATTGCCCCTTAGTGCCAAAAGGTTAGGTGGGGTTACTGAGTTACGGGGGTAGGTTAAAGGCGTGGGCTTAAGTAGGGTGCTCTTTCCAAGGTCCGGTGTAGACTCGATGGGCTGAATGGCCTCTTGCACTGTAAATTCTATGATTCTATGTTCAGAACTTTGCTGGATCTACAATTCATTACAATTGTGGCTTATGGTGCACACTTTCTGTAAATATTGGCCTTCTGACGTGTCAGTCGTCAGTGCTCTGGGACTAGTTTTAATAATAATATCTAGAAACGTTGTTCCTAGCTCATGTTCATCCATCACAACTTGTGTGTGGATTACTTGGAGTGTACGTTGCATTGTTCCCTGACTGGCCGAAAATTCTGTTTTCATAAAGCTGTAATGGAACTTGGGTAGGGAATTCGTAGAGCTGTAATGGAACACGGGTATGGAATTCCTAGAACACTAATGGAACAGGGGTAATGAATTCATAAAAGTGAGTTGGAACATGGGTAGGAAATTCTGGAACACTGGCAGGAAATTCATAAAACAAATGGAACAGGGGTTGGGAATTCATAGAACTGAAATGGAACACGGGTTGGAAATTCATAGAACTGAAATGGAACACTGATAGGAAATGTATAAAACTGACAGCCCACAACAAGCTTCTCAAAGCCCTGGAGAAATGCCAGCAGCAATGCTTTCACAAGATATTCCAAATCTAATGGCAAGAACGGTTGTCCAACAGCAGTGTCCCCTCCCAAAGCAACATGCGCAGCATTGAGATGTGAGTGATTCATAACCAAATCCATTGGGCAGGACATGTCACCAGACTCCTGCAGCAACTACTCTACTTGGAACTTAGTCATGGCAGGGGGACTCCCAGGGGGACAGTGGAAATATTTTACTAATATCCTTGAAGCATCCCTGAAGTGGTCAAACATCTCTGCTGACTGATGGGGGCCATGCTGGCTTGTAACTGACAAAAATGGAGAAGGCTCATTCAGGAACACACTGAAAACATAAGGAGACCTCATCAAGACCACGCAGAGGTGAAGTCGAGGCATCAGAGTGTGTATGCAGACCTCCAAAAAAACTCATCTACTTGACCTTTCAGACACCACGTTTTAAATCTGCAGATTGAGCATTAGACTCATCAGCCATCTCTGAACCCATTGAACCGGAGAGGAAACGAGTCATCCCCAAACCCAAGGGACTGCCTAAGAAGAAGGATACGAGTAGAACTATCTCCTCATCTGATTTAATAATTGCCTCTGGATGTCAAAAGTAGAAAAATGTTCCACCCTCTGCACTGATTTCCCTCACCTTGACCTCAATCCATGTCCTTGCAAAAGTAACCATGTTGAACAATGCATGGCAAAGATGTATTGGTTGTTGCTCACTAGTAATATAATTTTTCTGGAGACGGAGGTTCTTCAGTAGCCTGGCCAATTGTTGTCCCTCAACCCACATCACTTAAACAAATTATCTGATCACTATCTTATTGCTGTTTAAGGAACCTCGTAGGCAAATTGGCAGCTGCATTTTCCTACATTACAATATTGGCTACACTTCAAAAGTATTTTATTGGCTGTGAAATGATTTGGGACTTCTTGCAGTCATGCAAGACGCTATGCAAGTATGAGTTCTTTTTTTCTCAGAACTTCTCCAGTGTATGCTTTTTGTCATGAAAGCTGAAGGATTGTCATAATTATAATTGAGTTGGCTCAGGCACTATCCATGTGGCTTAATATTGGAAAGTCCCAAATGCAAAAAAAACAACTACATAAAACTTGAGGCAGTCTGCCCAGGAGGCAAAAAGGCGAAAAGTTATGTCATAATCACTATCTTCGAGAATATTTTAAATGCTCCATTTAGTCTTCCTTTTGGAAGCCTCCTGAATGGGACCTGCAAGAGGAATTTTATCACTTTTAAAGTTCGGTGTGCAACGTACTTATTCCGGCAATAGATGCAACTTAATTTATTGTTCATTGTTCGATTTGCCTGTTTATGAATTAAAGCTAAATTAAAGCAATTATTGTATTATTTTTAAAAAAAGCTTTTCTAAAGTTGAGTTGTGTTTCTGGAGTAGCGTTCAGAGGACTTGTTGCAGGTATGCTATTTCGAGCAATTCTGGAAAGCTTTTTTCATGGAATTGTAGAATGTGCGTGCGTGTTTTACAAAACACTTGGAGGCAATGAGGAAGGGGATGGGGGCGGTTTTTAAAGTGCTGGTGGAGGAGGTGATTACCCCGGTGAGGACAGCGGTGACAAGTGCAGTGGCAGAGGTGCGGGAGCAAGGTGAGGTGCTTAATAAAGTGGAAGAGACATTACTGCAGCACTGTGATCAACTTACCTCGATGGAGATGGAGATCAACAAGGATCTGCGAGGCAAAATGGAAGACCTGGAAAACCGATCCAGGCGACAGAATTGGAGGATTGTGGGGCTGCCCGAAAGAGTGGAACGGCCGAGGCCGACTGAGTATTTTGCCGCGATGTTGGCGAAACTATTGGGGGACGGGGAGGATGCCTCCCAATATGAACTGGATCGGGCTCATCGGTCGGGGAGACCTGTACCAAAGGCGAGTGAGCCACCAAGAGTAGTGACTGTGCTTCTGTAGGTACAGTATGAAGGAGAAGGTCCTGTGCTGGGCTAAGCAGAAGCGGGTGGTGCAGTGGTCTGGAGCTGGTATACGCGTATACCAGGACTTTTACGGTAGAGCTGGCGAGAAGGCGGGCTGTCTTCAGCTGGGTGAAGAGGGCACTGTACATTAGCAAGGTGCAGTGCGGCATAGTATATCCAGCGGATAGCAGCAGAGGAGTTTGCGAAGGCAGAAGGACTGTGGCAGAATCGAGAAATGGTCATGTACTGATGTAGCCTCAGGACTGTATTTTTTCTTTTTTGTTTGTTCACTGCGTGCTGGTGTATGCGCTATAGGAGGCAACGTTGTATATATTTGGACAAGGGAAGAAATGGGACTTTCAGTCGTAATGAGGGTTCTTTGGGGTGTGGGTGTGTATGCGGGGTTTGTGTGCTAAAGGGGACTTCTGGGTTTTTCCTGGGGCCGGGCATGGGGGAAAGAGACCCAGGCGGGGGCCTCCACACGTGCTGGTTTAAGCCTGCCAGTGAACGGGGGTGTGAGGTAGGGGGTGTAGCCACCTGGGATGGCCACTTCCAGAGTACAAAATAGATGATAGCAATGAATGTAGGGAACTATTGACAATGTTAGGAAAGCAAGCAGGTACACTGTATGCATATTGGAGAAAGCAGCTCCCAGACGAGACAGAAACTGTAGGTCAATTAACATATTGATGGCCCATCTCCGGGAACAAAGGAAAGATACTGAAGTAACCGATCTAGCTCCAGACATCCCGGCGCCAGTTCCCCAAACCGAAAGCGTAAACAAAGCAAGGCCAACGGCCACCTAGGACACGCCCAGCCATCAGGGCACCCACCCCTTTATTGGTCAAGATCAATACGAGTGATCAAGCTACCAATTAATTGGGGCCAAGTTCAAGGCCCGCCCAAAAGCGCGCAAAGCCCATTAGGGTATAAGAAGGCCCCGAGAGAGAATCGCTCTCTTGGACTCGGCTCTCAAAGTGGAGAGGCCTGTCCACCAGCTGCACCAGAAGTAAGTAAGTCCAAAGTCAACGCTCGCTATCAGACGGACGACCTTAGCTGTTTTCTTGTACCTCCTCGAACCCAACAACCTCCGATCCGAACAACGGCCATTGTTCCTTTGAGTGGGCACCTGAAGTTAAGTATAGGCGTTAGCGTTCGAGATAGTTTAGTTTGTGGTATTTTGTGCATGAGTAGATATTACTGTGTGTGTAAATAAATAGTATTGACTTTGAACTAACTAACTGGTGTATTGGCTCTTTAATCAGTATTCGGGTTTGAACCTTGTGGCGGTATCGAAAGATACCTGGTGACCCTAGAGCAAACATGATTAGAATTAAGGATGGCGACCATATTGACAACCAGATAAATATAGCAACAGGGGAGGGGCTGCGGCCATCGGAGCCTGGCAGAACAGGGTCCGAGGGGTCTCGCCAGGGTGGAAAGTTGGGGGGAAGGAACCGAGGTTGCGGGGGGAGGATTAAGTGGAGGGCAGGGGAGGGTTTACAACTCTTGGGTGTCATTTACGGTACTCTTTTGGAGGTTGGATGGCATCGAATGTCGTCAGGGTTGGGGGGGGGGGGGGCGGGGGAAGAGAGAGAGAGAGAACGGGGAGACTCTATCGGTTAATGGTGACCATGGGCGATTCCCGACTCCTTTCTCTTTTTCGCCTTTGTTTTTTTTCCCACCGTGGGAGGGTTTGTTTTATTTGATGCACATATTCACTGTTGTTTGGGGTGGTGGGAGGATGGGATCGTTATTGTTGTTGAAGGTATTGACTTTGTATCTGTTACCATTTACTGCTTGTTGGTGGGTATAAATTTTGAAGGAAAATGTGAAAATGGAGAATAAAAACATTTTTTTAAAACAATGACGTGGGTAGCGGACTGTATGGCACAAAAAACTGCCATTGCGGCCGGTGGGAAAAAGATATTTTTTCACGCCCGATACTGCACTTGGGGCAATTCTGTCCAATGTCCATTTTTAACTTACAGAAGCAAGAGCATTTTCCAATTTTGCCCAAAAGCAGCTGACCTCCAAGGACCGTACCATAAAGATAAACCTGAAAATAATGCTCAGGACTGTGATTGGTAGCAGTAGAAGGATTTTGGGGTCGAAGAGGTTCATTGATATAAAGTGGTTCGCTACCTACCCATGCTGCACACAGCTGCGATAGAAGCTAATTAATGCTAATATGATAGGAAGGACTGGTTTAAACTTCAAAATTAAATGCATATAGTGCGTGTTTGTACAAGAAATCTAGTTCAAAAGGATTCGATGAATAGCTAGTGCTGCTGCATTTGCCTTTGTAGAGAAATTGAATTCGGTTTCGAGCGGAAATTGGTCATTTAAAATCCATCTCCTATTTAGTCTAAAATAGATTTAAAATGCACCAAATTAAGTTGAATTACAAATAGCTTTGTTATCATTACTGAAAATAGTGGCAACATCTCTGCATCGTTTGTTTTCCCCCATATACTTTCGGGCTAATAACATGACTGAAAAGATGTGCGAGTTGTTAGGAGCAATTTGGCATCACTGTCACGTGTTTCAATTTTAGAGAAAGCATGGTAATTTTATGAACTGTCTGTTTGTTTCTCCAACATTTTGATCAGGTTTCCTGCGTTGCACGCCACCTCAAAGAAAGTTAAACTTGTCTCTGGCATGCCAGCAGGAAAATGGTTGTGTTATAGCAGCTATTGTTGATCTTCATTTCTATTTAGTTGTCATCGCGATGCTTTTGTTTCCACTGTAATAAGAGAATAATCACTTATTGTTATATGTCGGCTTCAATGAAGTTGCTGTGAAAAGTCCTAGTTGCCACATTCCGGTGCCTGTTCAGGGAGGCTGGTACGGGAATTGAACCCGCGCTGCTGGCCTGGTTCTGCATTACAAGCCAGCTGTTTAGCCCACTGTGCTAAACCAGCCCCGCTGTCAAACCCGCTGTTACTTTCCTTGCCTTTTTTTACCCGTTTAATCTATTTTTACTGTCCCTCCCCACTCTTTGTCCACTTGCTTTCCCACTCTTCTTTTCATTTTCTTCATCTTTTATCCGCTGCTTTTCCATTTCCTTCTCTTTTAGCTTTTTAAAAAAAAAATGTTAACTGTTTGTTCTTGTCTCGCCTCCACAGGCCCAACCACAAAATAACCTTTCAAGGTCATACTTCAGAGATAGTGTTCAAGCAGTGAGAGCTGGAAATTAATCAGAGGAATGCTAGCATTTGAATGTGTTACCTGTTTAGCACATACCTATTTATCTAAAATGGGTTAATGTCTCCCATTAAAACAGAAAAACAATTCTTACGATTGCGTTGAGCATTTTTAAAGTAGTTTCCAATGGCATGCTTTCTGAGACCAGGTTTTGTATCATAAACTGTGAATAAAACACCAAATCAGTGGTTGAATAATAATGATCAGGTGTGCTCAGCGATTGCATTTAATTTCAAACACGGAGGAAAAATCATAAGCCACCTATTTGTCAGTTTTCTTTTTATGTAATTAATTCTGCCAGTTTAAGGCAGTGTATAAATATTTAAAAGGTAACTTGCTGGTTATCATAGAAAAAGTGTTCATTAAGTTGAAGGAAGGCAGTTGGCAGTAATTGTTACCACGTCGGGCAAGGGAAAGCGGACTTTTAAAAGAATGGAACCTCTTTTATCGATCCATCTTTCTGCCCAAGATGTTGCAGGTTGGATTTTTTTCCTGCAAGTCAGTGCAGTTTTAAAAAAAAATTCTGCTGTCTTATCGGAAAGAGGCACAGAACAAAAGTGGGGCTTTTCCTTGGTGAGTTAGGGAGAGAATCATCTTGGAGCATGTTTGCGGGATTTAGTGTTTATTAATAATTTGCTCATGAGATGTTCGCGTGGCTGGAGAGGCCACTATTTATTTCCTATCCATAGTTGCCCACGAGAGGGTAATGATGAGTCACCTTCGTGAACAGCTGCAGTCTGTGGGATGTATGTGCACCCACAGCGCTGTTGGGAAGGGAGTTCCAGAATTTTGATTCGGTGACAGTGAAGGGGCAGAGATATATTTCAAACTTGGACGAGGTGCTGTTTTCATGCACCTGCCGCCCTTGTTCTTCTGGGTGGTAGAGTCGTGGGTATGGCAAGTGTCTATCAGTGGAACCCTTTCAGAATGTTACAGGTGTTTAACGATGAAATGGAGTGTGGCAAAACTGGGTAAAGTTTTTTTTGGGGTGGGGGGGGGGATTTTTTTATGTTAAAGGCACAATTTGATGTTCGAAAAAACTTGCTTTTACTTAACATTTTTCATGACTCCAGTACTTCTCAAAGTGCATCACAGAAAATGAAGTAATTTTGAAATAAACTTCCTGTGGTCGTGGAGAGAAATGTGACGGTCAATTTATGGGCAGCAAGGTCTCGCAAACAGCAGTGAGACAGAAGATCAGATAATCTATTTCAGTGATGTTGATTTCAGTTCTGTTGAAGGATAAGTGTTCAATAGTGCTATGGGATCTTTTGTCCACCTGGGAGGACAAACTGGACCTTAGTTTAACACCTTGTCTGAGATATTGTCTTCGTATAGGGGCTAGTTTAGCACATGGCTAAAAAGCTGACTTTTAAAGCCGACCAGGGCAGGCCAGCAGCACAGTTCAATTCTCATACCAGCCTCCCCAAACAGGTGCCGGAATGTGGCGACTAGGGGCTTTTCACAGTAACTTCATTTGAAGCCTACTTGTGACAATAGGTGATTTTCATTTCATAACACTTCCTCCACTGTGCTTTGACCAGTAGCACATGTTCCAATCTGCTTTTGACCTGGCTATTAAGAAGAGGCTGTTCACCATGTGAATACATGTTCACCATTTTGAAATGATCCATCCTTGGGATACGAGCTTCAATGGCTATGGCTTCACCATCTCTAATT
Source organism: Scyliorhinus canicula (assembly GCF_902713615.1). Taxonomy (NCBI): domain Eukaryota; kingdom Metazoa; phylum Chordata; class Chondrichthyes; order Carcharhiniformes; family Scyliorhinidae; genus Scyliorhinus; species Scyliorhinus canicula. The sequence goes on along the minus strand of NC_052154.1, from coordinate 171,342,948 downwards.
GCACTTGAGCAATCAGGGGTGGTTAGCTGTGAGGACTATTAGGATCATTATTGATTTGACCAACATTTTATTACAGATTTGTTAATTAATTGAATTCGAATATCCAGGACATGGCTTGAAAATTATGTAACATGTATTTATGAATATTCCCTACAGATTTTGGTGTACTTTTTTCATCTTGTACTTTTCCATCCTAATGTATTGTCAGGCTGGTTTCATTGCTCACTTGTACAAAGGTCAAGACAGAATTACTTGTTTTTCCATGTGATGTAGATTTAAAAAGGGGCCTGTGAGCTCATTTGGCTAGTCTGTCATTCAGGATAATGCCAGATGCATGGGTTCTGGCTGAGGTAGACTTGGGACCTGCCTCCTCGCCCTGCCGCTGTGAGTAGACGGCAATGGCAAAGCACCACTGACAAACTGCCAGGCAAACTGCACAAGATGAAGCACGAGACCTTGAGCTCAGGACCTACCCTCGTGCAGAGCACACATGAATGAACAAATAGATTAAAAAGCACAAAGAGGGGATCTCAATTTTGGGGGATTGTCTGTGATATAATAATCAAATCTGGAAGCAGTGTTTTCATTCCTGTGTTCACTATTGGTCAGTTATAATGTAACCGTGCTGTACTGCTCAACTGTCCGATGGTGACAATCAATATTTATATGGTTTTAAACAAAATTGTTCATATAGTAAATTTTTTAAAAAGACAGATTTTCAGCATGCCATGACATGGAGTGTTGGAACATGGCTTATTGGAAATCTTCCCATAAGTTTTGACCTTTGGCAAGCTACTTCTGAGGAGGTGGATGTGAAGACATTGATTTGAAGAAAGGTATTTTCCCAACAGGTGAGGCAGAAAGTTAGAAAACAAGTTTGGGGGCAGCAGGGTAGCATGGTGGTTAGCATAAATGCTTCACAGCTCCAGGGTCCCAGGTTCGATTCCCGGCTGGGTCACTGTCTGTGTGGAGTCTGCACGTCCTCCCCCTGTGTGCGTGGGTTTCCTCCGGGTGCTCTGGTTTCCTCCCACAGTCCAAAGATGTGCGGGTTAGGTGGATTGGCCATGCTAAATTGCCCGTAGTGTCCTAATAAAAGTAAGGTTAAGGGGGAGGTTGTTGGGTTACGGGTATAGGGTGGATACGTGGGTTTGAGTAGGGTGATCATTGCTCGGCACAACATTGAGGGCCGAAGGGCCTGTTCTGTGCTGTACAGTTGTGTAACCCCCAATTGCTTGGCTATCAAAATTGTGTAGAAGTGGCTTGAGAAATGTCTGCCCGCTGATCCAATCAGCAAGTGACTGTTAATAAAGTATGGCAATGTGAACAACCATGAGAACTTGTATTTATTTTGATATACTTTCAATTTTATATTTAAATGCATGAAAATAGCCCTGTTCAATTCAAGCACGGGCAGTTCTCTGCAACCCTGACCAAAACCAATAGCATCAATAAGCAATTCGGCAGCGCAGACATCAAAATCAAAGCGTTAGATATTCACTGTCGGTGTGTGTGTGTGTGTGTGTGTATGTCAGTCTGTCTCTTTTTATGTGTACGTCTCTCTCTCTCTCTCTCTCTCTCCATATAGGGGTGTTCGCTCGCTCGCTCGCTCGCTCTCTCGCTCGCTCTCTCGCTCTCTCTCTCGCTCTCGCTCGCTCTCCCCCTGGGCCTCCTGGCTATCCCACAGCACCCATTGGATGACAATTATAAGTTGTTGTAATTTCCTTCTGTCTTATTTAATTAAACCTGGTGTGTTCTATGCTTTCATGCTCTCCTCACCTTTGCTTGTGTTTGATAGTTGATTATTATGCTACTTTCTTGTCAGTGTGACATCAGCCGTACCAGTAACATCCCCAGAGTACTGTAAAGTATGGTTCCTTAATCTCTCTCAATTCCTTAACTCCTCGATTCCTCATTTGCATGTTCTCCAATACTAACGTTATCCACAGTCATTGATTAGCTTCCGCATTTCAGTTGCTACCACTGAACTTGGTCGTCTGTGCCAACAGCCTGAAATCTTGACCATTAGTGGACCTTGTCATATGTCAAGCCCTGGGGGAAATTTCTCCCAATTCCACAATGGCAATACTGAAACCAATCTGTTCAGCTTTGCCAAAGAAGCATGAACGGGTAAAGTGAGATATAATGATGGGAATATATTTTTAATTTTGGTAAGTATTGGGTAAGGGCAACACGGTGGCACAGTGGTTAGCACTACTGCCTCGCAGCGCCATTGACCCGGATTCAATTCCGACGTCGGGTGACTATCTGTCTGCATTTTCAGAATTAGGTAAGAAGTCTTACAACACCAGGTTAAAATTCAACAGGTGTGTTTCAAACACGAGCTTTCGGAGCACTGCTCCTTCCTCAGGTGAAAGGAGCAGTGCTCTGAAAGCTCGTGCTTGAAACAAATCTGTTGGACTTTAACCTGGTGTTGTAAGACTTCTTACTGTGCTCACACCAGTCCAACACCGGCATCTCCACGTCATGGCTTCTCAGAACTAATCGCACCTGTTTAGGAAAGCTAACTATGCAGATGGTGGAACATGCACTGCTTTGTCTGGTATGTAAGCAAATAGCCTTTTCAACAATTTTTAAATGAAATATCTTGTTAAATTAAGCGTGGACTATGAAGGTTAATTGATGAACAAATTATTTTTGATGACTGCGTTTCTACAGTAATGGTAAAATATTACAATGCCTTTGTTGTGATGGTTTTTACATTTTGTGCACTGCACATAAATTGAGAATATTTAAAACTAGAAAGCAAAGTTTATTTCTGTTAGCAAGTTCTTATTTCTGTTGTTTGCAGGTACATGTATTGGACGGATTGGGGTGAAATACCGAGAATTGAACGAGCCGGAATGGATGGCAGCAGTCGCTCTATCATTGTGGACTCTGATATTTACTGGCCAAATGGACTGACCATTGATATAGAGGAACAGAAACTTTATTGGGCGGATGCAAAGCTGAGTTTTATTCATAGATCCAACTTGGATGGCTCGTTCAGGTAATTTCAGTTAAATATTTGACTTTCTTTCACCTTTTAAGATGATAGAGCAAATTGTTTCATGGAAAACAGTGCAATTAATTTAATGTGATCATTCATTGAGGGTTTATTGCTTTATGCAATGACTTTAATAGAATTGACAATGTGGTACAATGTATACCATGATTATGCATTAATAATTAAATGAATACCCAATCTTTCTGATTATCAATTACATTGATTCAGTGATTCTAACTGTGTACAAGTAATCAGCTGTTTTATGACTGGTAACTATTCAATACTATACTTTGATTAATACAATTAGTCAATACAGGATACAAAATGGGTTCTTATGCCACATGGTAGTATTAAAATGATTTCCTTGACCATGTTTTTTTAAAATAAATTTAGAGTAGCTAATTATTTTTTTCCAATTAAGTGGCAATTTAGCGTGGCCAATCCACCTAGCCTGCACATCTTTGGGTTGTGGGGGTGAAACCCACGCAGACATGGGGAGAATGTGCAAACTCCACACGGACAGTGACCCAGGGCCGGGATTCGAACCCGGGTCCTCAGCGCCGCAGTCCCAGTGCTAACCACTGCGCCACATGCTGCCCTTTCCTTGACCATGTTGATTATTACGGTGAATTTTGTATAAAAATAATCAACATGAACAAAAATCTAAATATCCCAAATCTACTTCTAGAAGTGTGAGCAATATGCCAGGCCATGGGGTTCCAAAATGTGGGCGAATACAATTCTGCTGCTGATGGCCGATAGCATCTCATGGTGCCCAGTTTTGAAATGATAGATCTGTTCTGAATATAAAATAAAAGCAAAATCCTGTGCATGTAGCAGATATGAAATAAAAGCAGAAACTGCTGGAAAAACGCAGCAGTTCTGGCAGCACCTGTGGAGAGAGAAGCAGAGTTGACATTTTGAGTCCAGTATGACTCCTCTTCGGAACAGAGGAAGTCATTTTGCACTCAAAACGTTAACTCTGTTTCTGTCCCCACCGATGTTGCCAGACCTGCTTGGCTTTCCCAACATTCTCTGTTTTTATTGCTGTCCTGAATCTGTGCCATTTATGACGGTGATAATATTACGCACCGCTATGGTGGGTGGCCTCGATGTGAAGATGGGACTTTTAACTCAACAAGGACCGTGTGGCGGTCACTCTTAGCAATGCTGGCATGCACAGACCATCAACTTTCAACATCTGTAGATGGCAAAAAATAATTTCAGGATTCCATGAAATTTAGCTGGAATGCTAGATTGTGGGTGTGCACCTGTTTCCAGCCACAACTCTCGACTAGACCATGCCAAGGCTTCAAGCAAAGACCAGGTGTTTTGCCACAGGAAGAAAAAGTGCACGCTTCCTTGGTAGCATAGAATGTTGGATCCTGATTTTTAAAAGTATGTGTTGGTTAAGACCTGAATCAGGCACTTGCCTTCCTGCTCCATCCACATACCCACTTGCCTGATGATGCCTTGTGACTCGTGGAGGAAATGAAATATTCATTTTTAGTTTATACATTACGAGTTAATTCTTCCTGAGTGTGCTGCTTGAGGAGGAAATGTAAATGTCTTCGATATCGCGGACGAATTCTCAAATCATAGCAAAGTCAATGATTCCTGAGTCTGAAAAAGCCTTGAGTTACTTAGTTGGGATAGTTAATATTTTTGTAGCCAAGGAAGCACGTGCTACAGACCAATGAGTGCTAGCCCTTCCCCCACACACGTGCCCCCCCCCCCCCCCCCCCCCCATCCATACTTTCTTTCAGATTACATTATAAACTAACTACCCTACATCGATCAGTGTCCTAATAGGACTTGATTTTCCTTTAAGTATACTGTGGTAATATTCTAGAAACTGTTATTTGTTGTAAACATGTACCAGATGAATTCTCTTTAAAAATAATTTGCCTGTTGTATTGTCCTATTTATACTTTACAAGCTCTATGTATTAATTGCGGTTTTTACATTTGAGGCAAATAACATTTGCCTTGATTCTAACAGACTTTAGTGGAGTTGCTTCATGCAGCGTTTATGTGGCTGGAGTCTGAAGTGAGAAGGAAAGCTATGTCTGCTTTGTCCTATACAAGCATTGGCTTGCTGCAGAGAATGAAAGTTGTTTCTTGTCCCGCAAACTGGCAGGCCTGTTGTAAATGCTGACGTACACAAATCTTCTAATCAGCATGCTTTATTGCTGCCGCTGGGGTCAAACAAACAAGGTCAGGAGTGGTGCAAGGTTTTGATCATCTCTGCTATAGAACCAGTACCTTTGAAAGCCTCTTCAAAGGCTATATTTTGTTGCATTGTAGTGGCTTTGAAATAAAGACTGCAAAATGGATTGTTGGGAGCTTTTTTCAAGTTCTGTGTAAATATTTGCTTTTTGTGATTTAAAATTTCAATGTAAAGGGTGACTTGATAAAGAGTAAACAAGTGGGACATCCTGACTTGAAGTAATAGAATGTTGCTGTATTTGAAAGATGAAGAGTCCCCAAATCAGTCTTGATCTGTGTTTCCTGCTTAAAATAAAAAGATTAAATTTAGTAAAATGGATAGTGAGACAGTTTCAGTTTTCATGTGACCCCCCAAATTGGATGCCTACTGTGCCAAAGCTATACAAGAGAATTTCCTTCAGGCATGTATGTCAGGCAGCAGACTGCAAACAGCATGAAAACCTTGCAATTAAATCTATTAGCTGTAACAACATATTGGTACACTTACACAAATTGCTGCCATATGTTAAAAGAACTATCGAGATTTATCTAGACATAAAAAAGCATTAGTAAAATTGTTCTGAATTTCAACTGCACAGATCATATCATGAGCACAAAAGGTTTTTTAAAAAGTCAGTCAAGTATCTGACACGCACGCATAACCCCCGTCACCATGTCTGAGTCCCTGAGCCAGGCTACTGAGAAATCTACTCCTGTAGAATGATACATTGTGAATGCTTGCTCTCGCCACATAAGGTAACATCCTTCTCTAAACACAGAGGCTTTAGACATCTGTTGGCAGGTCTGAACGAATCCAAATGTATTCATGGGTATTGCTGAAGTTACAGAATGCATGCAGCATTCCATGCAAAGAATGCACTGTTAAGCATTCCACTGCCCCCACCAGCCAGGATCATCATCCCACTGAACAAAATTGCCGTGTAGAGTTCTCTACCATGGACCGGATTTCAACTAACCTTACCCCCAGATTGCCTCTGCAGTCTTACCTCTGCAGATTTCGCTAACGAGGAAAAGCTGACTGGCCAGTTATCAAAGGTATCAACAATGCCCTAAAGTATTGCAAACCTCGCTGGCTCCGATGCCTGATTGCAAATCTCCCGTGGAGAATTGACTGGTGGATTCTGGTTCTAGGGGGGCCAGCCAGTTGGCAGTTTATTGGAATTTGCTGTAGTTTACATAATGCTCAGTCTGCTTTCACATGCAAAATGGCTGCTAAGGTTCGCTGTTTATGGAAGTTGATTTAAAGAGTCTTTATGGTAAGATTTCTAGCAGGGTTTTGAGGCTATCCTGATGCTTTTTTTTTGTTTTCTCCCTGGTTTCACTTGGTTGACAATGTACCAGCTGTTCTTTCCACCATTCCCTCTACATTTTTTTAGTGTGCAGAGCGGACATGTGCCCAGCCTGTGTGAGGGCTTTCAGGTTTCTGCACGGTTGCAGAGTTCACAAGGAACATCAATTCTTGCTTTGATGTGTCTGTAATATGGGGACAGTGGATTGACCAATGGAGTTCCTGCTTCATTTGTATTATTTGGACATCATAGTTAAGGAGAAATTGAACTGACCTCCTTGTACCTGCCTGTCAATATTTAACCGTACAAACTCACTGCAACATTTCTTGTCAACTGATGTATCATCTGCATGCTCACTTTCAACTGACCAGTGCCATTAACTGGAACAGCCTGTGGTGTCCTTGCAGTCTCTTGCATTGGCTCCTTGCTGATATTCTAAAATACTATTACCTGGATAGTTCATCCAAGCCCATTCATCTCTTTCTTTCTTTCCGTCTAACTACCTCCACTTTAACATCCCTCATGCAGGAAGGGGTTGAATGTAACAGTGCTTTACCTTTTGGCCATTGTTTACTGACCCAACATTGATTGTACTTGCTTTTGTCAGGCACTTTTGTTACCCAGTCTATATAAAGACTGATATCTGAACGCATTAAAAATATTAGTAAGCTTTGTGCAGCTACCAACATTTTTGACCCCATAGATGGGAAGGTAGCTGCAAATGGATGTGTCCTTTTAATTGTGGTCACATTGTCAACATCCTGGAGGTCACCATTGGGCAGAAACGTAAATGGACCTGGCACATAAATACTGTGACCACAAACTGTCAGTGGCTGGGAATTCTGCAGAAAGTAACTCGCCAATCGACTCCCAATATCCTTCCACCATCTACAAATTCCAAGTCAGGACTGTGATGGATTAATCTGGGTGCGATCTTCGGCCTTATTACATTCACGCTCCAGTGTAATGAGGCAGGTGAATAACGGGAGAAGCCAAAAATGGGAACCACACCAGGTGATGCAACCGGCCTGCTCCCCTAGGAAAATTCAGAATCCCGTCGTAGCGTGACGAGAAACCAGTTATCACCACTTAACCCCATTTCCATACAATTAACGAGAGCCGCCTGTCATCCAGCGGCCTCCTGTCATTTACCGGCCTCCCCAGCAGGTGCTCACGCTGGCGCCGATTAGTACTCCCTTTTAAAAACGTGAACCTGATGGAAGGGCTTCTGTCGGGAGCCGAGGAGGGAAGTAGCAATCTTTGCTCACAGGCAAAGAGACCGGGGGCGCTGGCCTTGGCACCCCAGTGCTCAGCGGGGGGTCTGGACTACCCTTGCGGCACCATCGTGCCAACCCTAGGATCCCAACCCCATTCCGGGAGCAGCCCCTGTCCCTGCCCGACTGTCCCCCGATCACCAACAACCCCCACTGATTGCTGAGGCCTCTGGCCAAACGGCTGAAAGGCAATCGCTAATAGGAAATAGGCAATCACAGTAAAGTGAGCACTCAACACAGGCCAAGTGGGATCCCGTGGGGAGTTGGGCCATGTTGCTTGTGGGAGTCATTGTCTCGCATTTCAATCAAACCTTGATACCGGGACACTGTGCCAAAACCCCACATGCAGCAACCAACATCCGAACAACCAGGAAACGGAACACAGCTCCTGAGACATGACCACGGCCGGAGGGTAGGTGGGTGCCACAGGGAGTGGGGCTGCCTGGAGAGATAGCCAAAGGGTCCAGGGGTCAGCCCGCACTGCGGAAGAAAGTGACGAGGCATCATAATTTTTGTGTAAAAGGTGGTTTAATGTGCTGTACAATACCTCATTTCCGAGAGTGCCGGCCACAGGCCGAGGGCCGAGAAACCCATGGCCATTTCCACTCGTTGTAGCACTTGGAAATTTTTACGGAGATTTGCGCCCTCTGCCTGGATGAGTGCAGCTCCCGATGGAATTCAAGAAGATGAACATCATCCAGGATAAAACATCAACTTGATTGGTGCCCCATATACCACCTTAAACATTTATTCCCTCCACCACTGATGCAGAGTGGCTGCACTGTATACCATCTACAAGATGCACTGCTACAACTTGCCAAAACTGGTCTGGCTGCTTCTACGGAGCACAGTGGTTAGCACAGTTGCTTCATAGCCTCAGGGTCCCAGGTTCGATTCCCGGCTTGGGTCACTGTCTGTGCGGAGTCTGCACATTTGCCCCGTGTCTACGTGGGTTTACTGCGGGTTCTCCGGCTTCCTCCCACAGTCCAAAGATGTGCAGGTTAGGTGAATTGGCCATGATAAATTGTCCTTGGTGTCCAAAAAGGTTAGGTGGGGTTGGTGGTTTACTGGGTTACGGGGATAGGGTGGAGGTATGGCCTTAAGTGGCCTCCTTCTGCACTGTAAATTCTATGATTCTATGAACACCATCACGCTCTTCAACCTATAAGGACAAGGGGTACAGATGTATGGTTAAGCACCATCTGCATGTTTCCTTCCGAGCCATACATTGTCATGACTTGGAAATGTATTGCTGTTCTTTTAGTGTTGTTGGGTAAACTCCTGGAACTCAAAAATGGCATTGTAGATGTACCTTGGCGTTATGGAAGTACTTTCACCCCATGGATTGCCACGCTCCAAGGAGCTGGCTCACCACCACCTGCTCAAGGGAAGTGAAGGATAGACAATAAATGCTGACCCTTCCAAGGATTTCCATATCCTATGAATTAATTTTAAAAGCCTTTTGTTCCCCTTTTTGCAATTTTCCAACCTCTGTTCTGTCTCTGGTAAACTACCGACCCCAGACAGAGATCCTGGTCACAAAACCCTGGGGTCAGGAAGTTAACATTGGGTAAATTTTAATAATGCACCATTGACTAATGGAGGCCAAGGTGGAAAATATATCCGAATTGTTTTCCAGATGCATTACAGTAAATGTCGGTCATGTAACCAAACAGCGCTTTGATTGCAGTGCAGTTTAAATCGCACTCAATCTTGAGTTTAGGGAGATTCCAATCATTAACACTATTGGCTAAAGCTGGTCTATTTTCTATAGAAGACTGACTAAATTTTGCATTTCAGCATGATGGAATAGGTTGTACAGAATAAAATGATGCACTTCACATAGGCTCGCTTTGGAAATGCAGGAGCAGTGTGATTTTAACTAAGAAAGGAAGATTGGGTTTTAAAGTGTACCTTATTTTGACTGGGGGGGGGGGAAATTTAGTAATTTGAAGAGTGCAAGCACGATATAACTGACATTGCTGACTCGGGTTGAGTGGAATGAAATTCAGCTCACTATTGTATATCAGCGAGTGACCGGGGAATCTCGTCAGACAGCCAGTCAGCCTATTTAATTATAGTTGGCATGAGCCATTTTAAAAAGCCCTTTCACTGTAGCTAACTAAAATTACTTTTTAGCAGCTTAGAAATTTTCTTTAGTGAAAATATAAATACTGGAAATATATAACCAATCCACGAGTATATTGTAAACAGAAAGGGTATGCAACCAATGGTGACCCCCCCACCAGCCCCCAGGATATTTTACTTTTTTGTTGGGCAATTCTGCAATCCGCTGGCTCAGCTACATTAACATGTAATCTATGTTAATAGGCAGGGCGAGCTTGCAACTTGCAATTAATTTACGAGGACTTTTGTTTATGGTGCAATTCAGTACTTTGCCACCAGCATTGTTTTCGAGTTCTTGAAATCGGATTTACACTTGTAGTTTGCCTGTTCTGTCACAGCCCATCTAAAGTCCCTGATTTGCCTAAGAGCAAATGGATGACGTGACCGTTTACCACTGAGCCGTAAAATTGACAAAGACTCTGCTTTGAAGCCCGTTCTTGAGTTAGCAGATCTCTCTTGAGGATCCATGTGGGTAGAGAACATTTCAACTGGCCTTGGACATTGCAGGATAGAAAGGAGAAGTGTCCAGGTACAGGTCCCTTCCCAAAAGCCCACGCACGTGTGGATGTCGGGTGAGGTTTGAACTGGACCCCGTGAGGATTGAACTGGACCCCATTGTGATGTTTCGACAGTCCAGTAGCCTTGTTGCCCAGTCGGTATTTGATGCACAACCATTCTATTTACATGTCCTGGTAGATCTGTACATATCCCAGCAATTACATTTTTCAATAAAGAGCATTTCTAAGCTTTTTAATTCGGGGCAGTAAATATAATTTTAAAAATGGATTTAAACTACCGATACTCGAACATACCATTCATTATATCTGTATGCAGTCACATGAAATTACCCAAACGCAGTTTCAGTGGGATTCTGCTGCTCTTGACCCCATTGCCTGTACTACGAAATGAATTGTGTCAAAACTTGTGTGTCGGTTGGGTAGTTTCCTTGCTGAAATAAACTAATCCACAAAGCTAATGGGCAGTAAGCAAAATTCAGTACCTTTTTCATGTTTTAAGCATTAGACAATACGCTACATGGTAAGGGCTGGACCTTTCTCCATCTTCCTGCTCTGTTTTAGCATGACCAGAAGAGGAAAATAAAATTGTGATCTGTGCTACATCATCCCTGCCTTTAACAATGGCCCAAACGTTGTTATCTTTACCTTTTAAGTGAGATGAAAAGCCCAAATACGAAAAGTTGTGCCTAAAATGGATTTAAATGCCGCCTGACCGTAATTGTCAACCGATTCTGCCTGTGTCTCTCCATTGCGAAGGAAGGTAGTAAATAAGAACATTCTGGTTTCTAGGCAACAGCCTCAGTGGAAGTACATTTCAAAGGAAACTTCACAATCTCTAGTCAAATCATTACGTTGCTTCGCAGTAATCGCTTTGAGTAATTATTTTTTTTTGTATACTGTCATTGAAACCTTGCTGGGGTCAGAATCCGACCAAACTCTGAGACATCAATTATTTAAACCCAGAAATGTTCAGCAGAGGGGGAAGCTGTTGAAGTGCCAATATTAACTCTACCATCTTTATAAAACCCTGGTTAGACCACACTTGGACTATTGTGTTCAGTTCTGGTCGCCTCATTATAGGAAGGATGAGGATGTTTTGGAGAGGGTGCAGAGGAGATTTACCAGGATGCTGCCTGGACTGGGGGGCATGTCTTATGAAGAAAGGTTGAGGAAGCTAGGGCTTTTCTCACTGGAGTGAAGAAGGCAGAGAGGTGACTTGATAGAGGTGTACAAGGTGATGAGAGGCATGGATAGAGTGGATAGCCAGAGACTTTTCCACAGGTCAGAAATGGTTGTCACGAAGGGACATAATTTTAAGGTGATTGGAGGAAAGTATAGGGGAGATGTCAGAGGTAGGTTCTTTACACAGAGAGTGGTGGGTGAGTGGAGTGCACTGCCAGCAGAGGTGGTGGAGTTGGAGCCATTAGGGACATTTAAGCGACTCTTGAACAGGCACATGGACAGCAGTAAATTGAAGGGGTGTTGGTTAGGTTGATTTTAGATTAGGATAAATGGTCGGCACAACATCATGGGCCGAAGGGCCTGTACTGTGCTGTACAATTCTATGTGGTGTTTCAATATGGTATGGAGGGGATGTTGCTCTATCAGAGGTGTCGCAGGCTTCCAGATGCTCTGTCCACTCTCAGATGTAAAAGGTTCCATAATACATTCAAACCAGAGCAGGAGAACTCTCCCAGTGTCTGACCAACCAGTTCTACCATTAAATAGTTTGATTTAGAATTTCAAAGCCTAAGCATTGAGTTCTCTGTATCAGGTCTTTCTTTCTCTGGCTGATTGCCAATCCTATTGCTGGACTTCAGAATGATGTCCTTGCCACATGGCAATTGCTGATGCCAGGAATAAGTGCTGTGTAGTGGAAACCTGAGATTTTCAGCTTCCACCAAGGTGCATATAACATATAGCTCAGTAAGAAAAACGATCCGAAATCTTAGAACTTTACAAGGTAACATGGGTGAAAAGAATTAAAGCACTTTAAGTGGTTTAAACATTTGCATACCATGCAATCAAACATCAATCCTTTTACAGGTCTTTACAGCACGTTGCAGCTTTTTAACTCATTCATAAGGAGAAGAATGAGATACAAAGTTGTTTGATTTCAAATTTTTCAAAATGAAGTGCTCTTTTTTTACCTCCTCACATATGTTACACTACGACTCATTATGTGTGTGAGGGAGGAAAAAGGCAGGTGACATGTTCCAGGTTTCTTATAATCTAACTTGGTTTGCTCTTTATTTCTGGCCATGTCAACCATGGCTTGGTCGGTAGAACTCTTGCCTCTGCGTTGCATTGTTCTGACTTCAGATTCTTCTCATGGACATGAGCACAAAAACCAAGATGGCCACTTCTTGAAGTACAGTCTTTTGGATGAGACATTAAGCCGAGGCCCCATCTGCACTCTCAAATGGATGTCAATCAACATCACAAAGCCAGATTACCTGGTTATTATCATATTTTTGTTCATGGGAAGCTTGCTGTTTGAAAATTGGCTGCCACATTTCCTATGGTACAACAGTGGCTACACTAGTACTTCATTAGCTGAAAGCCCTTTGAGATGTCCGGTGGTCATGAGAGGCATGAGACAAATACAAGTACTACTTTCTTTTCTTTCTCTTACTTTCTCTCTCTATTCTCCAAAGCTCATATGGGAAATAGAAGCATCTCAGGAATATAGGAGTGGATGCTTTTCTCAGGTTGAGGTACATTGTAACAGGATTAGACGTAGTAGATTCAGAAAGCATGTTCCTGATAGTGGGGGAGCCCAGGGATCGTGAAGGAATAAACCTTTTCGCACTGAAGTGAGGAGAAATTTCTTCACCAGAGTGATGAATCTGTGGAATTTGCTGCGACAGAAAGTAGTTGAGACCAAAACGTTGTGTAATTTCAAGAAGGAATTAGCTATAGCTCTTGGTACAAACGTGCACTAGCAAAGTTAATTCTGTATATCGCCTATAGCGTATTGACATGGAATAGTTGAGACTGGTAACAGAGTATCAGCTTCACAAATGAACGAAAAGCGCATGTCTGGAACATGCATGTATTTCTATGGAAGGAGAGCTGAGCAGGATTACTGATCTCCATACCCAAATAGTCAATATGCACTGCAGTGTGAAAATCTGTGTGGTTTTAACTTGTAAGAAGCACCTCTGGATAATTCATCTGTTCCTCTTTTGTGTGCAAACAAATATATTGGTGGTGCCGTTTATTGTTAACCGTCCATTTCTTAAATTTTATTTTAATTCATAATGACATGACTCATTAAATATCATAGTGTGGGCATTGCTTGTTTAAAAGGTTGCATTTGTTATTCTTGAGAGCACTTCAGTATATAACCAATGGTTGGTTTAGCTCAGTGGGCTATACAGCTGGTTTGTGATGCAGAACAAGGCCAGCAGAGCGGGTTCAATTCCCGTGCCAGCTTACCCGAGCGGGTGCCAGAATGTGGCGACTAGGGGCTTTTCACAGTAACTTCATACTTGTGACAATAAAAGGTTGTTATTATTAAAGGTTCCCACAGAGACTGATAGCTTCTAAAAGGGATGAAGTTCCCAGCAACTGACGGAAACAACCAAGCGACAAGATTTTACATTTTAGGACTTCTACTGTAACAAATTAAAATCAATATTTACCAAATATTACTTAACAGCCAATTAATACACCAAACTTAAATGAAAATTCTTTTGTTCTTTAAGCTGTTGTTGTGAAATGCAATTTTTTAAATGTTAAAATTGGCAGTTTTCACAATATAAACACGTTTTTGTCTGCAGAAATTGTCCTGTGAATAGTATGCATAAGTTTTCATTAATGCAAAAATGATCTTTATTGCAAGTTTTTGTCTTAATTTCTTTTGTGCAGTAATTATATTGCACTATGAATTTTTAAAAATTATGCCCACAAAGGGGCCTCACGGTAGCATGGTGGTTAGCATAAATGCTTCACAGCTCCAGGGTCCCAGGTTCGATTCCCGGCTGGGTCACTGTCTGTGTGGAGTCTGCACGTCCTCCCCGTGTGTGCGTGGGTTTCCTCCGGGTGCTCCGGTTTCCTCCCACAGTCCAAGGATGTGCGGGTTAGGTGGATTGGCCATGCTAAATTGCCCGTAGTGTAAGGTTAATGGGGGGATTGTTGGGTTACAGGTATGCGGGTTACGTGGGTTTAAGTAGGGTGATCATCGCTCGGCACAACATCGAGGGCCGAAGGGCCTGTTCTGTGCTGTACTGTTCTATGTTCTAACTTCACAGCTTAATCCATTTATCAAGACTAGTATTCGCTACCTTCACAAAATTGTTCTTTTGCATCTTTTTCTCTCTCCATCAGAATTTAATTCATAATTTATTGGCTTAAGAACTGAATACAGAGTCCGAGGTTCGACCCCCGGCTTGGGCCACAGTCTGTGCAGAGTCTGCACGTTCTCCCCATGTCTATATAGATCACCTCTGGGTGCTCCGGTTTGTCTCTCTTCTCCCCCCCCCCCCCCCCAAAAGTCCTCTGTGTACCTGAACAGGGGCCATAGTGTGGCAACTGGGGGATTTTCACAGTAACCACATTGCAGTGTTAATGGAAGCCTATTTGTGACAATAATAAAGATTATTATTCTTATTGCCTGCAATTAATTCCCTTGTTGGCTTCCCTACCTGTTTCCTCCACATATGCCAATTATTATGGAACTTTTGCACAAAGTCAAATCATCCCTGTTTTCAAGCTCCAAATGCTCTTCTGGCATACTAGGTGAAAGACTCTCCTCCTAGATTTCAAATCCCTTCATGGTCTTACTTCACTTTAAGCAATTTTCTCCAGTCATCTATTCCAACCCATATCTCTGCTTCTTCCACACCAGATTTCAGTTAATTGTTCAATTAATTGTTAGTTGCTTCACCCGAGATTGTTCTTTGGACACGCCTAAAATTACTAAACCTTGCTAACGCTCTTCAAAACTTATCTCTTCCTGAAATTTTTCACCTCTTGCTTGGTTCTCTTTCTTCAGCTCCGTGTTCTTTGATGTGATGGGTAATATAAAAATACAGCTTATTTCTGTGCTTGGAACAGGACGCTCTTATTGCCTCTTGCTGTAATTGCTTTGTTTTCTTTTGTTTTGTAACAGGCAAAAAGTTGTGCAAGGTACTCTGACTCATCCATTTGCTCTGACATTGTTTGGCGAAACCTTGTACTGGACAGATTGGCAAACCCGCTCAATCCACGCTTGTAACAAGAGGACTGGGGCAAACAAACGGGAGATACTTGTCAGTATTTACTCTCCCATGGATATCCAGGTCTTCAGTCAGGAGAGGCAGCCACACAGTAAGTTTGGGGATGGTCATCAAGGGTAAAGCATTAATATCTAAAATATGTCGTCTTATGAAATATTTTGATCAGTGTCAGTATTTATGATTTAATAAGTCAAACCGTTTATTGCTAAATCTATGCAATTCTTACAAACCGCAGTTACCTTCTGTCATTTATTTTCAAGCAAACTAAACCTGGAGTCGTTTCTCGGTGTTGTCACCTGCATATTTATATAACCCCAGTCCAAACAAATCTATAGAAATGGTTTGCATATAATTTATCAAATCGTAATATTGCTTGTCACATAATCATACTATTGTTTGTAAAGATCTTCAAATGCAACTTGTGTATCTCAGATTGGAATACAGTGATTCCTCACTTGATATTATAACAGTGTTCCTGAAAAATGCAAATTTAAATGAAACAATGAGAGTGAATCAGATTTTCCTCTCGCAACCAATGTAAAAGCTTTGGTCAGGTTCCGTAGGACCATTCAGAGCAGAAAAAAAATATTGTACCCTGTAAGCTTAAGATACTGTAGATTGCTGAATTACTATATTTTTAAGCAAAATAACTTTTAAATTAATATTGAAATATGAAAGAACACTTTCTACCTGCTCACTGTCTCTCCACCTCTCCCACTCAAATGGCCCTTTGTCTCACTGTGGATTGTGCTCCCCAACTCTCCTGCTTTGCAGCCATCTTATTGTACCTCTCTCCCGTCCGCCGACCCTCCTGCTCCCCACTGGCCTTTGAATCCCTGGTTGGAGCGAGGGCTTGGGAGAAGAGCGGTGAGAGGCAGGAAGCAGTCTACAGGGTTGCAGAGTCGCGAATGCCAGCTGCTAGATGGAGGTTCGGCGTTCCAGCTGGATTGGCAAGCGAGAGGGTCGGGAGTGGGCGAGGCTGCTCCGAAAAGGTGCCGATCGGCTCGCACAACTCTTGTCACAACCAGCCTGAAACAGATTACTGGAAAACATAGAATCATAGAATTCCTACAGTGTAGTAGGAGGCCATTCAGTCTGCAACGACCCTCTGAGAGAGCACCAGATGGCGGATGGACTCTTGAAGCCGGAAGACCAATAGGCGGTCCTCCAGTAGAGATGGTGCTGGCCATGCCATTACCATCTTGAGGTACCTTCTCAGCAATGTCCAAAAGTTTGGGTTAAAAAATAACCACCGCTACAGAGCCACCTTTGCGAGGGTCTTGGACCCACTGAAAACCCATAACACTAAATGATAATATTGACCCCATTTAAAAACATGGCATTAAATCAAAATGACTTAAAACAGGGAAAGTTAAAGCAAGGACTTACTGTAACCAATTCCTTGACTTATGACATCAGAAATTATATGTCCTGAATTAATGGCCGGTCATTTCGTGCACAGAATATGTCTTCATTACAACATTGCTGTCATCTTATTCCAAAGATTACCCTGTATACCAGTTAATCTGAAAAGCAGAAAGAAGGAAGTTTACAGCAGTTGGTTTTTAACTCTAAGTTTGCTTAAAAGTACAAATAATTCAAAGCAAGTTTAAAAAAAAATTATAATGCCAGTTCTATTGTAAGTTAATATCCATTATGAAGACTTTGGGTGGGATTTTCCGGCCATTCCCGCTGGCGGGGTCTTCTGGTCTCGCCTGCCGTGTACCCCCGCCGTGGGTTCCCCGCAGCAGAGGCTGAGAACACTGGGAAACCCCATTTACAGCGGTGGGACTGCTGTAGGGGGTCAGAAAATCCCACCCTTTATTTCTGCTATTATTTTGAAACTAGGTACGCCACAGCATTTGATGTCTACTACTGTATCACCAATTCTAAATTTCCAGAGTTTGTGACCAAAATGAAACATTATGCTAAGTTGTGCGTATTTTATCTAAATGTTTAATGCTCCAAAATTCTAATGAGGGTAAGTTGGTATCCTTTATAATTGCATTGCTACTGCTGGCAAGGGTATACATAATGCCACAACTAGTGTTACCTATGTGGAGAGGCTGAATAGACTCGGACTATTTTCATTAGAAAGACGGTGGTTGAGGGGCGACCTGATGGAGGTCTACAAGATTATCAGGGGCATGGATAGAGTTGATGGGCAGGCACTTTCCCAGGGTGGATGGGTCAGCCATGAGGGACCATAGGTTTAAGGGTCGTGGGGCAAAGTTCAGAGGAGATGTGCAAGGGAGGTTTTTTTGCGCAGAGGGTGGTGAGTGCCTGGAACACGTTGCCAAGGGAGGTTGTGGAAGCAGATACATGAACGGCAACAAAAGGCATCTTGACAAACACATGGATAGGATCGGTATAGAGGGATACATCACAAAGAAGTGCTGAGGGTTTTGGCAAAGGTTGGTATCCAGGCCGGTACAGGCTTGGAGGGCCGAAGGGCCTGTTCCTGTGCTGTATTGTTCTTTGTTCTTTGGAGTTAGCCTCAACTCTAGCATGAGAATGGTTATGTCCGATTGACTGTTCTAGTCCCTCTGGTGACCTAGAATCCCGCCAAGAAAAGTAGTTTATACCTGCAGCACAGAATGCAAAACCATACTGGCAATAAGTGAAAACATGGGCAAAATCTTTACCCTGATATAGAGGCAGGGACAGAGGTGGGTGGGCATGAAATTTTATGGCGTTGGTGGTGTATCTGTTTGACAGCACCAACCCGCCCCCAAGCTATTTTCCCAGAGGTGGGATTGGAGGCAGAAGGGCTACCCATCCACAAGCGGTGGGTAGCCAATTAATGTAAATAAAAGGCCAGTTATCAGAGATTCGGCCTGTAGGTCTGCTATCGGGAGCAGTCCAGCTGCCTGCAAGTGACCTTCCTGCAGCAGACCTGGGAAGGACCAAAGCTGCAGGTAGGCTTTGAGACCCTCCACAAAGCTGGCCCTGTAGCTGTGGTCAGTTTTGAATCCAAAGTTATGGAAGTTGCTGAGAGGGCACCTCAGGATGGCAAGGGCATGGTCAGCATCTTCTGTATTGGAGCACCTCCTATTGGTCCTCCAGCTTCGAGAGCCCTCATGCCATCCTTAATTTGATAGCGAGTGTGCTCTCTTGCTCCTAAGTAATAAATTTAGGGGGAAAAAAAAATCACTTGTCGGGTGTCTGCTGATACGGTGCAGGGTTGGTACAATAATTTGACCACAACGTCAGGATCCTAATCAAAAACTCCCAATTCCTGCCCCCTTGTTCCTAAATCTGAATTAGAAACAGTTTTGCTGGCGCAGTTGTTTATTGCTTCTTGTGGTTTGGATTCTGCTTTACAAATGAATGGCGGTAACACATTGCAGATCCACAATATAGCCGTAATATAGAAGAGCACTTCTGTTATGGTTGAAAGACTCTCAAAGAGAAACTATTTTTGGCAGCATTATTCCTTAGTCATAGGCACAGTAATGGTCCCAATTCTGAGAATACTAATGGTGTTGTAACATTGCTTTCTTTGTAAGGTCTCTTCCTAGTGCTCAGTGAAGCGCTGACTATGAAATGTCAGGTTCCATTAGACACCAGAAAGCCTGATGCTAATGGGGTGAAATGTCAGCATGTCATGACTTGGAAGTAGAGTGGCTCAGCGGGGCATCTTATACCAGCACTGTGCAGAACATCTGCTGCACTTGCTGTGTCTCTGCTCACTCACAGTACTTGTTTTCTGAGTTAAATGCATTGTGTGCAACACTTTGGAATCATGGCTGCAAGATCTTGGTAGTGTTGGGTATTTTGCAATCATCGTCTCCACTTGATGTGTATTTTTTTTACTCTGATGTCGGAGAGGGTCAGGGAAACATTAGAATCTGTTGACTTTTCAACAGAACTGCAGGTAAGATCGAAAAGGAAGAGATATCAGAATCGTAAAACATGATGAGCATAATATGTTGAGAGCATGTCAGACCTGAAGAAATACTTATTTTACAGCAATACGCAGCAGATAAAAGAAGTCTAGAACTGGTAAAGAATAGTGTACTCCAACCACTGCTTTCCTCCCTCTCCAAAAACACGGAGTTAAAAGGTTGAACCAGAGAAAACTGTTCACTCCGTTCAGTTGAAAGAAAGATCAAAAGCTAAATGTCTATGTTGTTTCTGGGGCAGGAGTTGGCACTTTTTAATTCTGTGGCTTTTTCCTATCACGGGGTTTAAAAAAGAATCCAAGCAAGATTAAATGTGTAGCTGTAATGATGGGGCATTTTGTTCTGTGGCGGAGAGAAATAGTAGCTGAATCTGGAAGTCATATTGCTGTTTCTTTGAAGCGGTAGCTGTCATAATATACATCTATGTATATAATGGAGTGTAGACAGCCAGTGATTGACACACAGGATGACCAGTAAGCACACAGAACAGAGCAGCCAATCACCAGATAGGATACTACCACTATAAAGTCAGAGGGCACCAGTTTTCCCGCTCTCTTGGGACCCAGCCTCTGAGACAGTCAGAGTTCGTGAGCTAGTCAGTGCAAACACCATGCGGTAGCTAGTAAGTCTCGTCAGGCTAGCATCAGGTCTCCAGTCAAGTCAGCAAAGTGTCAACCCACAGTTGAACATGTATAATAGTTAAGATGTTAAATAAAATCGTGTTGCACCTTATCAAGTGTTGGAGGTCTGTCTCTCGCGACACTGCATCAAGTGTAGTCCACATCGACCCAGCCTGCCCAACACATCAGTAGCTTTGAGAATTTTTGAAGAAATGGTGGAGGAGGGAGGGCATCAGATTTCTGGGGCAGGTGGGATCTGTAAAAGCTGGAGGGGTTTAGTCAAAGGGCTGGCACTGATATACCCACAGGGTGATTTGCTAGTGCTGTTGGGTGGGTTTAAAATAGCTTGGGGCGGGGGGGGGGGGGAAATGTGAATAGGAACCTGAGGTGTGGCCCAATTCGGAAGGAAGTAATTTTGGTAACAGGAAGTAGTAATGGGACTAGAAGGCAGGAGAAACCAAGGAAAGCATCGAGTAAGCTTCAAATGCAGGATGATATTAAAAAGATACAGTTCAGGACGCTCTACCTGAATTGGATGCGTGCAGCATGGGGGATAGAGTAATGGCAGAATAGTTTAATGATTACTTTGGATGGGGTTTTCATGCCCGCCGCCCTGTATTTGGTGCACTGGAGATGGCCCACCGTTAACGGGTGGCAGTGTAGCCATCTTGGATGACCACTTCCAGAATACAAAATGGATGTTTGCAAAGACTATAGGGAACTATGGACAATGCTAAGAAAGCAGGCAGGCACGGAGCCTGTATGCGCATTGGAACCTCAGCCCCCAGACGAGACTGAAACTGTAAGGCAATTAGCATATTGATGGCCCATCTCCGGGAACAAAGGAATGACACTCAAGTAACCAATACTATAGCAGACATCCCGGCGCCAGAAAGACACAAACAAAGCAAGGCCAACGGCCACCAAAGACACGCCCAGCCATCAGGGCACCCACCCCTTTATTGGTCAAGATCAATACGAGTGATCAAGATACGGCCCAATTAATCGGGGCCAAGTTCAAAGCCCGCCTAAAAGCGCGCAAAGCCCCTTCGGGTATAAGAAGAAGCCCCCGAGAGAGAATCGCTCTGTTAGACTCGGCACTGAAAGCGGAGAGACCCATCCACCAGTTCCACCAGAAGCAAGTAAGTCCAAAGTCAACGCTCGCTATCAGCCGGACGACCTTAGCTGTTCTCCTGTACCTCTTCGAAGCCAACAACCTCAGATCTGAACAACAGCCATTGTTCCTCTGACTGAGTGGGCACCCGAAGTTAAGTATAGGCGTTAGCGATAGTTTAGTTTGTGGTATTTTGTGCATCAGTAGATATTGCTGTGTGTGTAAATAAATAGTATTGACTTTGAACTAACTAACTGGTGCATTGGTTCTTTGATCAATATTCGGGTTTGAACCTTGTGGTGGTATCGAAAGATACCTGGTGACCCTAGAGCAAACATAATTAGGATTAAGAAAGGCGACCATATTGACCGCTGTATTTATAACCAGATAAATATAGCAACAGCAGGATCTTCCGGGCCCGCCGTTGTCAAGAGTTTTGCGTTGAATTCACCCTTCCAAGTAATGGCTGGGAAATTCCAGCCTTTGTGTCATTTTTTAACTAAGGAAGATACAGGAAATCTCCCAATGTCGAGATCCAAGGGACCCGGAAGATTGTGGAGGTGAAGGAAATTTGTAAAAGTAGGAAGATTGTATTGGACAAATTATTGGGACTGAAAGATGATAAGTCTCCGGTATCTGATATTATGCACCCCAGAATGTTGAATGATGTTGTGAGAAGGATAGTGGATGCATTGGTGATCATCTACCAAAATTCTATAGATTCTGGAATGGTTCCTGAAGATGGATGGTAACAGATGTCACCCCACTATTTTAGAAGTGAGGGAGAGAAAAAAGTGGAACCTACAGACCTCTTAGGCTTTAGGAAAAATGCTAGAATCCATTCTTTTTGATAAGATTTGATAAGTGGTCACTTGGACAATGGTGATCGGATTGGGTATAGTCAGTATGGATGTTTGACAAACTTGTTGAAGGTTTTTGAGGATGTTACTAGCAAAATCGACAAAGGAGAATCAATGGACAAAGTTTTTTTTTTCAGAAGGCTTTGGGATAAAGCTCTCCCACAGGAAGTTCATTAGCAAAATTGAAGTGCATGGGACAGGAGGCAATATAACAAAGAACAAAACAGCACAGGTACAGACCCTTCGGCCCTCCAAGCCTGTGCCGATCACGTGTCCTATCTAGACCAAACTCCTGTATCCTTCTATACCAGTCTGTTCATGTGCCTATCCAGATAAGTCTTAAAGGTCGCTAGTGGGGTTGGTTTAGCACAGTGGACTGAAACAACAGGCTTGTAAAGCAGAACAAGCCCAGCAGCATGGGTTCAATTCCCGTTCCAGCCTCCCCCAACAGGCGCCGGAATGTGGCTACTAGGGTCTTTTCACAGTAACTTCATTGAAGCCTACTTGTGACAATAAGCGATTATTATTAATAACGTATCTGCCTCAACCACCTGAGTTGGCAGTATAGTGGCATGGATTAAGGATTGGCTAACGGGCAGAAAACATAGAGTAGGAATAAATGGGGTCATTGTTATGTTGGCAGCCTGTGGCTAGTGGGGGACTGCAAGGATAAGTGCTTGGACCCCAGCGGTTCACAATATATATCAGTGATTTAGATGTGGGGACCAAATGTAATATTTCCAAGTTCACAGATGAAACAAAATTAGGCAGGAATGTGAGGAAGATATAAAGCGGCTACAAGAGGATTTGGACAGACTTAATGAGTGGCAGAAGGAATATCATGTGGAAAAATGTGATTTAATCCATTTTGGTAGAAGTAACAAATGTGGAGAGTATTTCTTAATTGGTAAGAAATAGAAAGTGTCAGTGTACCAAGGCACCAGGGTGTCCTTGTCCATCAGTCACTAAAGGCTAAAATGCAGGTGCAGCAAGCTAGTAGGAGAGTTAATGCAATGTTGGCCTTTATCGCAAGAGGATTGGAGTACAGGATTAGTGAGGTTTTGCTTGAATTGCATAGAAGCTTGGTTAGACTGTAACTGGAGTACTGCGTGCAGTTTCGGTCACCTTCCCTCAGAAAGGATAGTATTGCCATAGAAGGAGTGCAACAAAGGTTCATCAGACTTGTTCCAGGATGACAGGGTGTTTTATGAAGAGAGATTGACAAACTGGGCCTACATTCTCCAGCATTTCGAAGAATGAGAGGTGATCTCATTGAATCCCACAAAATACATGAGGAACAAATAGGGTAGATGCAGGTAAGATGTTTCCTTGGTTGGGGAGTCTAAAACCAGAGGACACAATTTCAAAATAAGGAGGCTGCCACCCAGGACCAAGATACAGAGAATTTCTTTACAGAAAAGCTTGTGAACCTTTCAAATTCTCTATCCCACACGGTGTGGAAGCTCAGTCATTGAGTATGATTTAAGGTAGAGATTGATGGATCTCTGATCAACAATAACGTAAATGGTTATGGGGATGGTGTGTGTAAAAGGCATTGAAATGTCCAATCAGCCATGATGATATTGAATGGCGCAGCAGGCTCGATGGGCTGAATGGCCTACTCCAGTTTCTATGTTCCTATTAGTTTCTTGTGGAAAACAATCCTGTTTCTTTCACGAGGTTAGTAAAGTGCATTGATAGATACAACACTGAAGAAAAGGCAACACAAGTTGTGGCACAAATCTGCAAGTACTATACTTGTTTGTTTGTCGTATTTTCAAAGAGAAGTGCCCAAGGGTAAAACTTGTTTTCTTTTGAGGCTTTCGTTGTCAGTAATCCTGTACAAAAATATTTGAATAAGGTTCCAGAAAAAAAAATCCCTGTACAAAAAAAGTTGCTTATTTTCTTTTAATGTTGCTCATCAGTAATTTGGCTTTTATGCAACAGGCTATCAGCCTTCTGGCAGAACATAAATGAGCGAGTTGACTAGTATAATGATCAGCATGGCAGAATTGCTGTAGGCCTCATTCATCAAGGCCCCATGGTTCCTGAAAAGCTGACCTGTTGACTTAAGGATAACTTGGAGGGCAAACTAGTGGTGCTCAAAGCAGCTAATTAGTTGCCTGGACTGTGCTGGTGTGTCCCTTGAGGTCAGGTTTGTAAATCTGTAATCCTAGGAAGAAGGGGCGAGGAGAGCTTTGCGTCCAATGTTCAAAGCAACAGATTCCAAGAATCCAAGAGGGTTGTCCGATACATCAGCTATTGGTAGTCCCGCAATTCAAGAGCTTGCTATGTGTTAGTTAAATTGCCAGCACTCCTTCCAGCTTAGAAAATATCTTCTCCAGCTTGCAGTTTATACTCCATTGGCAATGAAAACATTCAACAAGGCCCACCAACAGCAGCTTAAATACCTTTTACATCCTGACTGCAACATTGCTCATTTCCTCTTCCCCAATCATTTTCCTCCCCGTCCACCTCAAAGCTGAAATGAATGAAATAGAGTTTGCTCCATTTCTAATGGTTAAAATAAATTAACTAAACTTGAAGCAGTCAATGTTAAACCATCATTTGGAAAGTGTTTTTGAAAGCTTAATGTGGTTTTTAAGTGCATTTAGTTAATTAATAAATTCTAAATGAACTTTTCACTTAAAGTCCACTTTTAGATCTAGCTTAAACAAAAAAAATGAGTTATAATTTCTATAACACCTTGTAGAGCCTCGGGAAGTTCCTCAAGTCCTTTGGGGGCATTTAAGTACCTTTTTGATATGTCGTCACTGCTGTAATATAGGAAGTATGTAACGGTCGATTTGTGCAAAACAAACACGCGCGCACGCGCATCACTGTCGTGGAAATTATAAAGACAAATTCTTCCGCGGCTTGAATTCAGGAAATTTATTTGACACAAATATTTGTGGAAAGGCCCATTGTCTGGCTAAGTAGCCATTCCACAGTACTCTGAATTATACACTTAAAAACCATTATATTTATAGTGTGAAATAAACAACTTTAAAGAGAAAACCTTGGAACATACGCAAAAGGAAATACGAATGTTTTGCCCTTGGTTTATAAACAACTCGAGTACGCATTTTGTTGTCCTTCGGAAGAACAACTTATCACAATAAGGCCGGGTCCAAAATATTAAGCAGTATTTTGTTTACATTACTTATTTTTGTTCAAAAGGAATGTTAAAATATAGACAATATTCCCAGCATGCTTCTAAGTGGGCAACTCATTAATACACCCTCCTCACCGCTCCCAATGCTCTCTCAAGCCCCAAGTCTAATCCTCCTTGTTGGGGCCTGCCAGGCTGGCACCCAATCAGATCCCCAGACTCTCTTATAACATGTTCAAGCACAGCTTGCCTTCTCATTGCTGAAGTGCAATACCGACAGAGGCCATCTTTCCTGTCTCCAGGTACTGGAGTGATTGGCAGCTCTCTCTGATGGGGCTCCGAGATCCTCAGGGTAGAAACCGTTACTCCAGTCTATTAGCTTCCTTATTGGCTACAGGTCAGCCTTTTCAGACCATAGTGCCCCACCCCCCGCCCGACTTTTAGCTCATTCAGCATTTATTGCCCATCCCTAATTTCCCTCGAGAAGGGCCTTCTTGAACCGCTGCAGTGGTGTAGGAAGACCCACAGTGCTGTTAGGGAGAGAGTTGCAGGATTTTGACTCCACAACAATGAAGGAACGGCTATATATTTCCAAATCAGGATGGTCTATGACTTAGAGGCGAACTAGCAAGTGATGGTGTTCCAGTGCATCTGCTGTCCTTGTCCTAGATTCTCTCTTGTTGGAGATAGAACATAGAACATACAGTGCAGAAGGAGGCCATTCAGCCCATCGAGTCTGCACCGACCCACCCAAGCCCACACTTCCACCCTATCCCCGTAACCCAATAACCCCTCCTAACCTTTTTGGTAATTATGGACAATTTATCATGGCCACTCCACCTAACCTGCATGTCTTTGGATTGTGGGAGGAAACCGGAGCATCTGGAGGAAACCCATGCAGACACAGGGAGAACGTGCAGACTCCACACAGACAGTGACGCAGTGGGGGATAGAACCTGGGACCCTGGTGCTGTGAAGCCACAGTGCTATCCACTTGTGCTACCGTGTTACAATGGTTATTGTCCGGCACTTGTGCGGCATTAATGTTACTTGCCACTTTCAGCCAAATGTTGTCCAGGTCTTGCTGCATTTCAACATGGGTTGCTTCAGTATTTAAGGAGTCATGAATGGTGCTGAACATTGTGTGATCATTAGTAAACCTCCCCACTTCTGACCTTGTGATGAAGGAAGGACATTGATAAAGCAACTGAAGATATTTGAGCCTCGACTAAGGTACTGAGCTGGTTTAGCTCAGTGGGCTAGGCAGCTGGTTTGCAATGCAGAACAAGGCCAGCAACACGCGTTCAATTCACGTACCGGCTCGTTACCTGAACAGGCGCTAGAATGTGGCAACTAGGGGCTTTTAACAGTACCTTAATTGCAGTGTTAATGTAAACCTGCTTGTGACAATAAAAGATTATTATTCTTATTATTATTACGACCTTGAGGAACTCCTGCAGTGATGTCTTGGGATTAAAATGATTGACCTCCAACAACCACACTCAGTCAAATACTTTCTCAGTATTAAGGGAAGTCACCCTCATCTCACCTCTTGAATTCAGTTCTTTTGTCTGTGTTTGGAGGTTGTAGTCAGCCCGGGAGCTGAGTGGTTCTCGTGGAACCGAAACTGCGTGTCAGTAAGCAGGTTATTGCTGAGTAAGTAATGCTTGATAGTATTGTTGATGATCCCTTCCATCATTCTACTGCTGGTCGAGTGTAGACTGATCAGTAATTGGCTAGGTTGGATTTGTCCTGCTCTTTGTGTCCATATTGCCAGGTAGATACCAATGTTGTGGATGCACTGGAACAGTAGTTGATAACTAGCAGAATGTTTCCTTGCTCATGTTTGACCTGATGCCAGAGTCAATGTTGAGGACTCTCAGGACAACTCCCGACTAATTGTTCACCACTCTGCTGGCATAATGTCAGGCTGCTGCTTCTGTGAGACAATCTTCCAATTTCGCATAAGCCCCCAAATGTAAGTAAGGAGGACTTTGCAGGGTCGGCAGAACTGGGTTTGCCATTGTTGTTTCCAATGCCGAGGTCAATTCCTTGTAGCGGTTTGGTATAACTGAGTGGCTTGCTCGGTCATTTCAGAGGGCAGTTGAGAATCAACCATATTGGTGTGGATTTGGAGTCACATGTAGACCAGACCAGGTAAAGATAACAGACTTCCTTCTTGAAAGGGCATTAGTGAACCAGATGGGTTTTTATGATGACCCAGATTTATGAAATTCCAGATTTATTAATTGAATTTAAATTCCACCAGCTGTCATGATGGGATTTGAACCTATGTCCCCAGAGCTTGGGCCTCTGGAGTACTAATTCACTCCACCACTACCTCTTTATTCTCCCTCTAGAGTATTTTCAGCATTTTCTGCTTTTAATCTGTTTGTGATATTGATTAAGATGTTGGCTTGGGAACCCCTTGCTTTTGAGGTAGTGTCATGGAATCATTTACATGTACCAAAATACTGCATCTCTGATCGTGCACTATGCCCTTAGTACTGAATGTCAGCCTAGATTTTGTAATTATGTAAGTGCAGTGGGACTTCAAGCCACTGATGCAGAGTTAAGTTACTACTAAGCCACAACTAATACCTAATTTGGATTTCTGACAGAAAACGAAGCATTGTTTAGTGTCTAATTGGAATGGAGATTGTTGGCAGTGAGTGCCTGGACGCTTGTGTTTTGTTTTGACATGTAGTTCCACATGGCATTGTACATGCTTGCAAGGGCTGGGTGATACAGTACAATTCAACCCTGGTAGAATATGGGTTCATACTTGTGCTTCCCCCGAATAACAGGGCGTCTGATCTATTTACTTTGAGAGGATGCTCTTCCAATATCAAAGAGATCATGGTGCCCGTGTCAGTTTAGCACCAGTAGTAATCTTGTAACATGTGACTCACGTCTTGAAGCTTTCTGGTACAAGGAAGAATGATCATTTTGAGAAGGGATGGTGTGTGGGGTTGTGAATTAGCTATAAAATAGTGAGGCAATGTCATCTACAACATGTGTGCTAAAAACCTGATTGTTAAACTAAGAATCTGACACCAGAGCACCAGCGACCAACCAGCTTGAGAATAGGTCACGACAACAAAATGGTCCAGTCACAGTTAAGTATAAGAATTATGCCACACTGCTATTTAGTTTGGTAGCACACACCAGATGACTAACACTTTTTTAAAATAAATAGTAAATTTCAAGATGGAAAATTCCTGCACTCAAGTGTTGTGAACTCTTTTGGAATTCTCAATCCCAGTTAATGATCTAAAGGTTTTTAGATACTGAAAGAAGCGAGGGATATGGAGGCCGTGGAGCAAGATATAACTGAGGTAGAAGATCAGCTATGATTTTATTAAATGGTAGCGTAGGTTCGAGGAGAAATGACCTATTCCTGCTCCTACTTCTCATCTTTATAATGCAATTAGCATTGCAGGAAACTGTAGTACAGGAAGGAAGTGACTATTACAGGATGTGTGTGTTTTATGGATATACTTATCTCACTGTCCTGTGGTATGGCATGGGCGGTTGTGATTGAGACCAAATGTAGACTTCAGAAAAAGCAGGGCCAAATGATGGGAGTTAATTAGACCGTGTATAAATTCATGCGCCCTGTGTTTTATTTTAATATTATGCTTGGTTTCGTATTGTTGCAGTTAAACTTGAGGCTGTTGGGAAGCAGGGAAGCAAGTTGGGGGATAGAGATTTCTCTAGTGAAGGTTGGAAGTTGAGAGACTGTATTGTTGTACCATGACTGATGGGAGAGTCCAGTTACAGTGTGACAAGTTTAAGTAGGCAGTCCCTACCGATTATATTTTGTCCGTGTAATTGGTTGGAGCGTGCACTTTGCACTGTGATTTGATCTGAAATTTATGTCATGGGACCCCAATTTGGGTATCTGAAACCGGCAGGTGTTTAACTACCTGGTTTGCCAGTCTAGTATCATATTCACTATGCTGCCATACTTTGATTATGTGGTGCTTTCATTTTCCATATTGCTCTCCACCATAGTCTATGATTCCCATGAGAGTATGTATTCATAATGGCACTCCGATTGAGCTGTACAATTATTACTTGTCTATTATTTTAAGCTATATATATATATAGTGGATCAGTAAATTTAAGGCAAGTTCAGCGTACAGGCCCCAGTATATAAACACTGAAGAGTTAGTAACTGTGATCATAGCGCGAAGAAAATGTTCCCTGCCACCCCTTGTGGTTTTCGGCAAAGCTAAAAATCATGTGGTCAGTATAAGTGCCTTGGGCAAATCTCCTGCAGTTTTACAGCAAGCAAATGTTCAACACTCCCGTTCGCCTGAAGCTTCAACTATGGCTGGTGCAAAAATGGAAGTGTGATAAGACAATTGGAAATGTTAGGAGATTCATATCTGTTTAGTTTCTTCCTGATTTGAAAAGGAGATGATTTTTGTGCAAGTATTATTGTAGAACTGGATCCTCGACTTTCTGACCCACAGACCACAAACAGTAAGAATGAACAGCAACACCTCCTCCACAATCGTCCTCAATGCCGGGTCCCGCAAGGCTGCATACTTAGCCCCCTACTCTACTCCCTGTACATTCACGACTGCATGGCAAAATTTGGTTTCAACTCCATTGACAAGTTTGCTGAAGATATGACCAGAGTGGCCGGATCTTGAATAACGACGAGTCAGAATACAGGAGGGAGATAGAGAACCTAGTGAAGTGGTGCAGCGACAACAATCTCTCCCTCAATGCCAGCAAAACTAAAGAGCTGGTCATTGACTTCAGGAAGCAAAGTACTGTACACACCCCTGTCTGCAACAACGGGGCCGATGTGGAGATGGTTAGCAGTTTCAAATTCCTAGGGGTGCACATCTCCAAAAATCTGTCCTGGTCCACCCACGTCAACGCTACTACCAAGAAAGCACAACAGCGCCTATGTTTCCTCGGGGAAACTAAGGAAATTCGGCGTGTCTACATTAACTCTTATCAACTTTTACAGATGCACCATAGAAAGCAGCCTATCTGGCTGCATCACAGCCTGGTATGGCAACTGCTCAGCCCAAGATCGCAAGAAACTTCAGAGAGCCGTGAACACAGCCCAGTCCGTCACACAAACCTGCCTCCCATCCATTGACTCCATCTGCACATCCCACTGCCTGGGGAAAGCGGGCAGCATAATCAAAGACCCCTCCCATCCGGCTTACTCACTCTTCCAACTTCTTCCATCAGGCAGGAGATACAGAAGTCTGAGAACAAGCACGATCAGACTCAAAAACAGCTTTTTCCCCGCTGTTACCAGACTCCTAAATGACCCTCTTAAGGACTGATCTCATTAACGCTACACCCCTGTATGCATCATCTGATGCCGGTGCTTATGTAGTTACATTTTATACCTTGTGTTGCCCTATTATGTATTTTCTTTTACTCCCTTTTCTTCCCATGTACTTAGTGATCCGTTGAGCTCGCAGAAAAATACTTTTCACTGTACCTCGGTACACATGACAATAAACAAATCCATCCAATCCATCCTCAGCTTTATAAATGGGGGCATGGGTTACAAAAGCAAAGAAGTTACTATGCAGCTGGGGCAGTTCCCCTTGGAGAAGATGAGGTTGAGAGGAGGAATTGATGAGGGGTTCAAAATCGCGAGAGATCTGGACAAGGTAGGTGGTACAATACTATTCCCGTTGGCAGAAGTATTAAGAGCCAGATGGCACAGATTGGCGGAAGAGGCAACAGCGACACGAGGAAAAGCGTTTATACGCAACGACTAGTTCGTACTGGCCGTGCACTGCCTGAGATTGTGGTATAGGCAGTGTCAGCAGAGGCTTTCAAAACAAAATTGGATCATGACCTGAAAAGGAAATATTTGCAGGGCTCCGGGGAAATCGTGATGGAGTGGACTTGGTGAACTGCCATGGACACAGTGGTCCAAAAGGCCATCTTCTGGGCTGTAACCATTCTCTGATACCACGAAATGTAAAATCACCAATTGTGCAGCGAGGATAAATTGTTCAATATTTTACTTGACTGGTGTTGCTTTGGAGCACATTACTCTGACTGTCAGTAGCTGTAACAGCTTAAATAGATTCCAAATTCCATCTTTGCGAGTGGAA
This sequence comes from Scyliorhinus canicula, assembly GCF_902713615.1. NCBI lineage: Eukaryota > Metazoa > Chordata > Chondrichthyes > Carcharhiniformes > Scyliorhinidae > Scyliorhinus > Scyliorhinus canicula. The sequence continues at coordinate 171,311,568 of NC_052154.1, read as the reverse complement.
AAGTGATGCTTATTCTTGCGTAGCAGACCAGAATTGTAAATGGAAGTCTGATCTACCAGAATTATAAATAAAGCAGGAAATGCTGAACAGGTCAAGGTGCATCTGTAGATCGACGAACAGAGTTAACGAATAGAGTTAACAATTCAGGTCAATGACCTTTCAGCAGAACCGAGAAAAAGAATTACGGGTTTAATAGATTTTCAGCAAATAAAAAGGGAGTTGGTGGAAATTTAAAAGAAAAAGGAAAGACTTTAATGGCGTGAAAGGCAGGAGGGAATTAAATGAAATGAGAGTTAGTGGTGCAGGGCCAAGAGGTAACGGGACAATGAAGAAACAAAAGATGCGTCGAGAGGAGGTGTGAATGACGAAATTTCTCTGCTCCCCTCACTCGCTTTAACTTGCTGCCTTCTGTTCTGAGATCTAATCCCCAACATTTTGGTCAACCCAGTTGACAGGAATGGTGCCATTGTCATCTGATAAACTGACCAATCTTGCAGAGGCTGAACGCCACTTTCATAGGAACATGTGTATTAGGAGCAAAGGTAGCCCATTTAGTCCCTCGAGCCTGCTCCGCCATTCAACACAATCATGGCTGATCTGATTGTGGCCTCAATTCCACTTTCCTTCCTACCCCCTATATGTTTGACTCCTTATCAATCAAGAATCTATCAGCCTTAAAAACATTCAATGACCCTTCCATCTCCACACTCTCTGGGGAAGAGAATTCCACAGACTGACTAGTCTCAGTGAAAATGTTTTGCTCATCTAATAATAATAATAGTTGTTTATTGTCACAAGTCGGCTTCAATGAAGTTCCTGTGAAATGCCCCTAGTTGGCAAATTCCAGCACCTGTCCGGGGAGGCCGGTACGGGAATTGAACCCGCGCTGCTGGCCTTGTTCTGCATTACAAACCAGCTGTTTAGCCCACTGTGCATCTGGTTTAAATGGGAGCCCCTTTTTAAAAACTGTGTCCCCTAGTTCTAATCTTTCCCGTAAGTGGAAACATCCTTTCGGCATCCACCCTGTCAAGTTCTCTCAGCATCATATATGCGTCAATAAGATTACCCCTCATTTTTCTAAATGCCAAGGGTTCAGGTTCAATCTTTCCTCATAGGGTAACACCGTCAATCCAGGGATCAGTCAGGTTTTTGAAAAATGTGTTCATGGGATGTGAGCGTCACTTGCTGGGCCAGCATTTATTACCCATCCCCAAGGGCATTTAAGAATCAACCACATCGCTGTGGATTTGGAGTCAAATGTCGGCCAGACCAGATAAGGACGGCAGATTTCCTTGGTTCAGTTCCGGGCTTGGGTCGCTGTCTGTGCTGAGTCTGCACATTCTCCCCATGGGTTTCCTCTGGGTGCTCCAGTTTCCTCCCACAAGTCCTGAATGATGTGCTGTTAGGTAATTTGGACATTCTGAATCCTCCCTCCGTGTACCCGAACAGGCGGCGGAATGTAGCGTCTCGGGGATTTTCACAGTAACTTAATTGCAGTGTTAATGTAAGCCTACTTGTGACAATAAAGATCATTATTGAAGGACATTTAGTTTTTACGACAATTTGACAATCGTTTCATGGTCACCTTTAAACTTTATTTCCAGATTTTATTTATTGAATTGAAATTTCACCATCTGACATTGTGGGTATCGAGCCCAGGTCCCCAGAGCATCACACTGGATCTCTGGTTTACTAGACTAGCGACAATGCCATTACACCATCACCTCCTCTTCTCTGTGCACCTTCTTTGAACTGCTTCTAACTTATTTATGTCCTTTCTTAAATAGGAAGACAAATTGTCCAGTGTAGTCCAGATGTGGTCTCACCAATACCTTGTATAACTAGCAAAACACCCTGACTTTTACATTCAATCCCCCTTGCAATAAACAACACAATTCCATTTGCCTCCTTAATCATTTGCTGTACCTGCATACTAATGTTTTGCGATTCTTGTACCAGAGAACCCAGGTCCCTCTGTACCTCAGGGTTCTGCAATCTCTCCCTATTTAAATAATATGCTGCTTTTTTAGACTTCCTTTTGAAGTGGACAAGTTCATATTTTCCCACATTATATTCCATCGGCCAAACTTCTGGCCACTCACTTAACCATCTATATCCCTTTGCAGACTCCTTGGGCGAAATTCTCCCCTACCTGGCGGGACGGAGGGTCCTGACGTAGCGGAGGGTCCTGACGGGCTAGGCCCGCGCCGGAGTGGCTCCCGCTCCGCCGATGGTGCCAAAACTGGTGCCAACGGCCTTTGGCGCAATGCCACCCGGCGTCGGGGCTGGCCAAAAGGCCTTCGCCAGTCCGCGCATGCGCCGGAGCGTCAGCGGCAGCTGACGTCACCACCGGCGCATGCACGGTGGAGGGGGTCTCTTCCGCCTCTGCCATGGTAGGGGCCGTGGCGGCGGCGGAAGAAAAAGAGTGCCCCCACGGCACTGGCTCGCCCGCGACGCCAATCCTGCCAGTACAGAGGTGGTTTAAACCACGTCGGCGGGAGAGGCCTGTCAGCGGCGGGACTTCGGCCCATCGCGGGCTGGAGAATCGCTGCGGGGGGAACGCCGTTCGGCGCGGGGGGCCCACCGACTGGCGCGGCGTGATTCCCGCTCCCGCGATTCCCGGGTGGTGGAGAATTCCGGCCACGGTGGGGGCGGGATTTACGCCGGCCCCGGGCGATTCCCCAACCCTGCGGGGATCGGAGAATTCTGCCCCTTATGTCCGCTTCACAACTTACCTTCCTACCTAGCTTCATGTCTTCAGCCAATTTAGCAACCATACGTTTAATCCTGTCATCCAAGTCAGTGATATTAATGGTAAGTAGTTGAGGCCCCAGCACTGATTCCTGTGGCACTCCATTCGCTACATTTTGCCAACCAAGCATGATCCTTATTTGTCGACTCTCTCTGGTTAGCTAACCAATCCTCTATCCATGCTAATATGTAACCCCCCAACATCGAGAGCCCTTATTCTTGTTGTAGCCTTTGGTGTTCTCTCGGAATCTAAGTACACCATATCCATGGGTTCCCCTTTATCTACGTTGCTTGTTAATTCCTCAAAGAATGCCACTAAATTAGTCAAATATGATTTCCTTTTCACAAAACCATGTTGACTCTGCATGAGTGTATTGAAATTTTCTACATACCCAACTATAACCCCCTCAATAATAGATTCTAGCAATTTCCCTACGAAAGGTGTTTGGTTAACTGGCCTGTAGTTTCCTGCTTTTCGCCTCCCTTCTTTCTTGAATAGAGGAATTCCTTTGCTACTTTCCAATCTGTTGGAACCTTTCCAGAATTGATGGAATCTTGGAAAATTAAAACCAATGCATCTACTATCTCAGCAACTACTTAAGACCCTAGGATGAAATCCATCAGGACCTGGGGACTTGTCAGCTTTTAGCTCTAATAATTTTCTCCGTACACTTGCCCTGGTTTTTAGTTTTTCTCCATCTCTCCCCTCCTGGACTTCACAAATAACATCCCAGGCATTGGGGGAGAGGGGGGTGATGTTGCGGCCTTCGCCTCTCTGATTGTCTGGTGGCAAATCTTACAGAGTTGGAGGTGGCAGTGCTGCCGGGGATCTCAGCGTGGCTGGGAGATTTGTATCAATTTTTAAGTTCGCTCGCAGGCGGTCGGAAGAGGGGTTCTCTGCCAGATGGGGGGCTCTTTCTGTCTTAATTTAAGGATCTATTTGTATCTAGAGGATGGAGTTGGGTTGGGTTGGAGACAAGGGGGCTATTGGGGTAGTTTACCCAATTCTTCTTTTCCAATTAAGGAGGTAATTTAGCATGGCCAATAAACCCACACTGCACATCCTTTTTGATTTTGTGGGGATGAGACCCATGCGGACACTAGGAGAATGTGCATACTTCACACGGACAGTGACCCGGGGCCGGGATCGAATCCGGGTCCTCGGCTCCATGAGGCAGCAGTGCTAACCACTGCACCACCTTGCCAACATTGAAATGTGTCTATATTTGGTTGTTAACTATGTATGTTTTTGATTGTGTTTGGAATATATGCATGTGCCAAGGTTTGTGCAGGTGCATTTTTGGGTTACTCGAGAATCTTCTGCGTGAGCCGTTTTTCCACATGGCATTGGTTTGTGGCTTCTTTCGGCTTTCCCAGATTCCGGGTTGAGGTCGCAGTTTCAAAGGTTAAACGTGTGTTTCCAAAGAGCTAATGTGACTTGAGTTGGAGTTGAGCAAATTTGTTGAGGTCCTGACGGATGGGAGGACATTCCTTTTCCCTGACTTTCCTGAGGGTTTAGTCTTGTGAAGCATGGATGGGGATAACTGTACGGCAAGTAACATGGCTTTACTCTTGAAAAGTTGCAGGAGGTTTGTTATATATTCTATACGGAATAGGCCAACATCAGGCTGGAGATTTCTGTGGACCAGGCGAGGCACAGAAGTAAAAATGAAAAACAATCTGGGCCTGTTTTGAACAGATTACCAGGTTCATTACGGGGTAAAATGAAGTAGAGTGTACATGATGCACACTCTGCTCGGTCGTATACTAATTCTGTTCTGGTTCTACAAGCAGTGTAGAACCCTGATATGCCTGTTTCAGGCCAAGCCAAAATGGCATTTACTGTACTTTTATTGCAGTTCAGATTTAATAGATGCACAAACGTTGGTTATAAACCAGAACAGTGAGTGGCCTTGAATTGAATCATTACCTCATTGTAAATCTAAATTCTTAGTTGCTAAAACAGTCAGTCTCTACTTTCTTCCACACCTGAGATGGAAATGAAACACAATTATGATCTAAATTGTAAGCACCTAAGCTTGAAAACCTCATCCCTTTCTCATGTCGCATTTCAGTCATCACAACGGAACATTAGTAGTGAAACATTCCTAAGTTAAGATATGTAACCTAGTTCGGAATTGTTCAGAAACTGAATTATTTTAAATACAGCTCCAGGGTCCCAGATTCGATTCCCGGCTTCGTTCACTGCCTGTGCGGAGTCTGCATGTTCTCCCTGTGCCTGTCTGGGTTTCCTCCGGTTTCCTCCCACAAGTCCCGAAAGACGTGCTGTTAGGCCATTTGGACGTTCTGAATTCTCCCTCTGTGTACCTGTGATGTGGAGATGCCGGCGTTGGACTGGGGTGAGCACAGTAAGAAGTCTTACAACACCAGGTTAAAGTCCAACAGGTTTGATTCAAACACGAGCTTTCGGAGCGCAGCTCCTTCCTCAGGAGCTGCGCTCCGAAAGCTCGTGTTTGAATCAAACCTGTTGGACTTTAACCTGGTGTTGTAAGACTTCTTACTGTGCTCTGTGTACCTGAACAGACGCTGGGATGTGGCAACTAGGGGCTTTTCACAGTTTCTTCATTGCAGTGTTGATGTAAGCCTACGTGTGACCATAAAGATTATGATTATATCCTCTCGCCAGCCAATTTGACCATTCAATGTGATCAAGATTGATTGATTTTCTATTAAACTGAAAATAAAACAAAAGTTGTAACCTTTTGGAAGAATACTGGCTTTAATATTTCAAACAAATAATTTTAAACAACTATGGGGTCGAGTACAGTAATCAGTAAGTTGTTAAAGCTTTTCTCTGCTTCATGTTCCCATTTCCAACCTCCTTCAACCATTCCCATTCCAGTATCAAAATGTTTGAATGACGGCCAGTGCAGAAAGCTAATTGGAAACCATGAACCGTGCCAAGATTCTTGCTTTAAGTGAAAGCCTACGCAGATCAACCCCCAAAAATCCCCTTGCATTGTGCAGCATAACACTTTGGTGGTGAATTTCAAATTCCCCTTTTAGTGAAATAACCGGTGAATGCTCTCGATAATTAATGACCTGTCAATGAAAACTAATTCTCAGGAACCGTACATACTCATCATTCACGAACGTACTGTTAATTAAAGACGAAAACCAGCATCTCCTCATGGAGATCATATGGGCATGTTTCTTCAATTTCAGTTCTCTTCAAACAGCAGGCTCTGTTGTAATGCGGTGAAATACTCATATCCCTTACAATGTTGTGTACATTGGGTAGACTCTCTCAATTTTATTGAATAAAACATTTACTCTGAAATGAGCAAGTCTTTATCAACACAATCCAAATCCACAATTGAGAAAGCCTGTCCAAAAAAATCCACTGCTATATTTTGTAACTGGGCAATTAAATAAAATTGTTCTTTGTCATGCCACATAAAATTGATCTCTTTCATCACGCCAGCCGTGCAAATTTTCAGTTTCGTGAGTCACTTCCAGCCTTCCTGTTCCAAGGGTATTTGAACCTTAATTAGGAAAGTTAGGAATAATGCCATAGAAAATCAGACTACAGTTTGAGTGTAGGCAAAGATGTATTTTACAACAAAGAGAAAATGTATCTATATAACCCTATTATATTTGTGTTCTGGAAGATCAGTAACGGAGTATGATATTGGCCTGTTATTACCGCCACTGCAGATGTGAGAAGGTCATATTTTGTCCTGCTTTTTAGTTTGTTTGTCTATTTAGTCTGTTTATAAGCAATATATCTCAAAAACAAATGAATGTATTTCAACAAATTACAGAAAGCGGATAGGTATGCCCCATGGAAGAATTCATTAGATTTTTGGCGAAGGTGCAAATCCAGAGCCTGGAATATTTTAAACAGTCTGTTGATATTGAGAGGGAGATTTGGCTCTTTTTTTTTAGTATGTGCTGCCAAAATGTGAGCAGAGTTTTCGGAGCACATTGTTGAATATGGAGTGGCCTGAAGTCTCCTCAGTGAGATGGGAGCTCTAAATAAAAATATTTATTTGTTCATCTTTGTAGTTACAGTGCCTCAGTGAAGAACTGCGTAATTGTAATAAAGTTGAGTTAATACGGCATGGAGGAGACGCGCTCTTCATTTGTCTTTTTCTGTTACTGCATGAGATGTTTCCATGTTTTTAAATTGATTATTTTGTTCATGTATGATTTTTCTTTTTTTTTTGCTGTTATACAGCAATTAAGCCTTTGGGCTGTGAACATGTTTCTTGAATGAAGTGTCATTATTAAAATACCATTACTAATGATCTGAACAGGTAGAGTAGAGAAAAGAAGACCGTATGAAATTGGGACCAGTTACATTAGCCAGTAGCTGAGATGTAACAAAACGGGGGGGAGAAAAACAGGTTCCAAACCTACACTGAGTTAGACAATGATAAAGTTGGCCTCAACACCCCAGGTGAGGGAGAGTGAACAGTTACCCAAGATTTCCAAGACTGATCTCTAACAAACTTGGAATGTTCATGTCTGTGCGTAGGGTGGGGTTTGAAAGAATGCACATCGTGGTTTAATAATCGGTTTACCCTTGTTTATATGGCCCACAGGTAAAGAATAGGCACCTTTTGTTTATGATACGGGAGGGAGCCAATGAATACTGACTAGAAATTAAAAGCTGGGATGATCTGCTGTTTTTTATTCTTCTATAACCCAGGGCTCCCAAGCCATTTACAATGTCCTTGTCATTGTCATACATCTGAATATAGTAATTGCCTGCAATAAAGGGGAGGGAGTGGGCAATTGGTGGTAAAGGGAAAATTAGTCCCATTATGGGCAAGGGGGGGGGGGGGGGGGGGGGGTACTTGATTCATCTGAACCTGTTTGTTAAGGTAGTTTATTGAATTTCATTAGTGGGCAGCACGGTAGCATTGTGGATAGCATAATTGCTTCACAACTCCAGGGTGCCAGGTTCAATTCCGGCTTGGGTCACTGTCTGTGCGGAGTCTGCACATCCTCCCCATGTGTGCGTGGGTTTCCTCCGGGTGCTCCGGTTTCCTCCCATAGTCCAAAGATGTGCAGGTTGGGTGGATTGGCCATGAAAATTGCCCTTAGTGTCCAAAATTGCCCTTAGTGTTGGTTGGGGTTATGGGGATAGGGTGGAGGTGTTGACCTTGAGTAGGGCGCTCTTTCGAAGAGCCGGTGCAGACTCGATGGGCCGAATGGCCTCCTTCTACACTGTAAATTCTATGATTCCATCACTGGAAAGGATATTCACTTTTTTGCCTTTTCCCCCCCATCCTATGCAGTTCACATCCCGTGTGATGAAAGTAATGGAGGATGTTCTCACTTATGCCTGCTTTCCCCAAAAGAACCATTCTTCAGATGTGCTTGCCCAACTGGTGTCCAGCTAGAAAAAGATGGAAAGATTTGTAAAAAAGGTAAGAAATCCTATTGTTAAGGCCAACTTATTTTTTTGTAATTCAGGTGAAAAGTAGTGTGCATATTTTCACTGGGTTGAATTATGATTGTATGGAATTGGCCTTCCTCTAAGACTTGTTTTTGGTTTTATTGCTTTCAAACTCCTGAAACCTTCCTCACTAAAATGTTCAACATAGGACCTAATTTCTAAAAAGGGAAATGTGACGTTTTTCATTAGTAGCTATTGAGCACATCATTTTAATAAAACTAGCAATTTCAACCAATTTTGTTTTTGTGAAGGTGCTAAAAACAAAGCACAACTTTCATAAAATAATTTCTCCAATCTCAAATAGAGATTGCTTGCAGTTAGATTTGTCATGCCTTCATTTTAGTCTTCATGTTTTTTCAGCATCCAATACCCCCTCGGTACTTTCCCTGCAGTTATATAATTTATTTTTTCACTCTTGTTTGACATATTTGCAATATAAAAATTTAACCTGAAAATATTAATGCATTAACAAATTTAGTTTAATAATTCATCAAAGATTTATTGTGTTTATATTGTTTTATTTTCAGGTGTATGCTAACTTTATTTTGGTTATAGAATTTAGATTTTCATGTTTTGATATTTTCTACAAACCTGTTCAAGGGGGATACCATTCAAGTGTAGGGCAATACATTTTGACTGAAAATGCACTCCAGTTTACATGTGGAATACGTGAATCGTATTGGCAGGCTGGCATGCATGTGGTGCTTGCCATGGTCATTTTTTAAAGCCACCCGTTCCTGTGTTTCAGTATGAGATTTAATTAGAATTTTTAAATATTAAATCTCATCTTAAAAGTTAGCATTATTAATAATAAAGTTTATGGCAAGGTTTTCTGGAATGGCAATTTTATTTTTGTTTTGTGTATCAGAGTTTAGAAATAGAAACAATGTTGTAACCTTAACAAGAATTTTCAAGTTTGAGGACAGAGAAATATCATGCTTCTGTTTTGGAGTTATAAGTAGGGTGAATAATCTTGCACATATTCGCCTAACTATATGTGCCCCTCTGAGTACTTTGATGAAGTGAAAGTCAAGAATGGTGGGGGAGATGTTGAACTGAGCAACTGACAAAGAGAAGAGGAGGGAGGGTGGAAGATAGAAGGGACTGTATATAGATTTCCAGCTAATATGACCATAAGACCATAATGGCGGAATGATTAGTTGCTAGTGGAGTGGAAGGAGTAAGAGTGGAAGAGGTAATGAGTAGACACTTTTTTATCTTGTGACAAAAGAGATCACGGGGGGGAAAAAAAGCTTCTCTGCACTGGTGTCAACAAACTCAGTGGTTAGCACTACTGCCTCACAGTGCCAGAGACTCGGGTTCAATTCCTACTTCGGGTGACTGTGTGGAGTTTACATATTCTCCCCATGTCTGCGTGAGTTTCCGCCGGGTGCACCGGTTTCCTCCCACAGTACAAAGATGTGCAGGTTAGGTAAATTGGCCATGCTAAAGTGTCCGAAGGTTAGGTGAGGTTACGGGGATAAGGCAGGGGATTGGGCCTTGGTAGGATGCTCCTTCGAAGGGTCGGTGGAGACTTAATGAGCCGAACAGCCTCCTTCTGCACTGCAGAGATACGATAATTCTATCATCATTTTAATGAGAGTCTGGGTTTGCAGGCTGTGAATGGATTTGTTGATACAGTAGAAGAGATGATTCACAGCTTTATGATGTTATAATCGCCCTTTTGGTGTGTGACCTCTTTTGTTAATGGCCAAAACCAGTCTCAAATAAGATGATGTGGGTGAGTTTGTTGACAAAGGTGCAGATAAGAATCGGGCTTGGGTGAAAAATCCTGGTTGGGCCTTCCATCTATATCCTGTTGGTGGAATGCAAATGAGTTTCACATCAGCCTCCAGCTCGTTCCGTGACCCTGCAAGGCGGGCACCTGCAGAAGGTCCCGCAGGAAATTCAAGCTTGTGTAAAATCGATTATTGAACACCAGCTAAATTCTCTGCCATTGAGCCCGTCGACAGGATTATGGGATAATTCTACCACACGTCTTGGAGAATTGAGTCAGGTCTTTTAAATAGCCTGCCGTGGCACTTTGCCCTGTCTATGGTCACCTCTGGTCTTTTTCCAGGGCCTGACTCCATTCTTCACCCACTCCCCAGGAGTGAAATTCGGCCTGACTGCACACGTTCTACCAAGGCGGGCCTGCCAAGTCTGGGAATTTCCAAACTTTATCTGCTCGCCTTGGTAATGAACATCTAGCTGTATGACTCCGTAACCGAATAGATTCAACTATATGGCGAATTGTCACATAATAGGTTTAATTTGTTTCCAATGAGTTATTTTCATGTGGGCACGACAATTAACGTGCTGGAAATCCACCTATTATGTAGCCATGGGAACATATAAAGTGAGATCAAGCACCTTCCCACAAAGAATGTCGAAGAATCACCCTAAGCCAATCCTATATTTATACAATTAGTTGTAAACCAGCTTTGGTGAAAATAGTTCAACTTCCAGTGTTCCAGGCAGTGTATTAGAGTTGCAAAAAAACAAAGGGAAAAATATACTTTTGAGAAATGTTGTGCTCCCCTTCCTTTATGTGTTTAAAAATGTTGTGGTCACAACAATAGTTCTTACGCCTTTGTGGTGCTTTAAGTTCAAAATGTTGCATGTTTTTTCTATTTGCGTCTTGAATATCCCAACAAAAGATCAACATTGTTTAAAAACAAGCATTCATTATAATGAATGGCGGTTGTTGAGACTCAAACTCATTGATGCATCCAGTCTTGAAACACTTAGCCTGCCTAATGAAATGTGCCAACATCGTGCATTCACTCTGTAACCGTAACAGCTTCCTGGCACATTAGTTGTAAGTTAAAACTAAGGCCAGATTGTAAAATAAACAGCCCTTTCTCAACATGCATCACATCGGGTCCAAGCATTGCACTATATGAATGCTGTAAATTAATTCCATTCAGGCAGTAAGTATTACAATGTTGACGTTCCTTCCTGCATTTAAAAGACAGGAAGAATAGCTCTGGAGCCACGTTTTTCAAGGCCTGTTTTATTGCACAGTTAGTGAGTGGAAAGGACAAGGGCTCCCAGCGGCATTGACTTGAGAATCTGGATGAAACAATGACACATTGTACTAATCTGATTAGCAGATAGACAAACAGGGCAGGAATAGCAAAGAGCTCTGGCAGGGCTTGGGGGAACTGAGACTGAGCATTACATTTGTTTGCATTAGGTTGATAAATTGGCACATTTGTTACTATATTATAAACGGCCCAGTCACCTGTCAAATGTGAAGTGGTGCAGAGGAGGATGAAAAAGAATCTTTGTCAACTTGTGGGATGTTCTACCATTTTTCTTGTCACTCCTGACTGAAACTTTGCAAATGTAATTCAACTGGCATTTCAGCACTGATAAATGACTATTAATAATGCAGCCTCAATCAATAACCATTTAAATTATGTTTACAAGCTGCATTTCCAAACTAATTAAAGTGAAGTTGGCAGCTTGCATTGATTTACATTGTGGTCTCCAGTCTATCATGTAAAATTCACTCATAAAAGCAGTCACATAAAGTAGCAAAACAATTAGCAGTGCCACTCAAATTATTAGGAATTGTAGACTTCGAGGTACAGTGAAAATTATTGTTCTGCGTCGAGTGTAGCCATCTGGGATGGCCACTTCCAGAATACAAAATGGATGATCGCAATGACTGTAGGGAAATAGGGACAATATTAAGAAAGCAAGCAGACACAGAGCCTGCATGCATATTGGAGAAGGCAGCTCCCAGACAAGACTGAAACTGTAGGTCAATTAACATATTGATGGCCCATCTCCGGGAACAAACGAAAGACACTCAAGCAACCGATCTAGCTCCAGACACCCCGGCACCAGTTCCCCAAACCGAAAGCGTAAATAAAGCAAGCACAACGGCCACTTAGGACACGCCCAGCCATCAGGGCACCCACCTCTTTATTGGTCAAGATCAATACGAGTGATCGAGATACGGCCCAATTAATTGGGGCCAAGTTCAAGGCCCGCCCAAAAGCGCGCAAAGCCTCTTCGGGTATAAGAAGGCCCCGAGAGAGAATCGCTCTCTTAGACTCGGCTCTCAAAGCGGAGAGACCCGTCCACCAGCTGCACCAGAAGCAAGTAAGTCCAAAGTCAACGCTCGCTATCAGACAGACGACCGTAGCTGTTCTCCTGTTACCTCCTCGAACCCAACAACCTCCGATCCGAACAACGGCCATTGTTCCTTTGACTGAGTGGGCACCCGAAGTTAAGTATAGGCGTTAGCGTTCGAGATAGTTTAGTTTGTGGTATTTTGTGCATGAGTAGATATTACTGTGTGTGTAAATAAATAGTATTGACTTTGAACTAACTAACTGGTGCATTGGTTCTTTGATCAGTATTCGGGTTTGAACCTTGTGGCGGTATCTGGCGACTCTAGATCAAACATAACTAGGATTAAGGAAGGCGACCATATTGACTGCCATATTTATATCCAGATAAATATAGCAACAGCATCCAGTCCAGGCAGATCTTTCCATACACGAAAAACATAGGAAGGGTTTCTTATTTCCTTGAATATTATCTTTCACAGCATTTGGAATAATACGTTTCTGCTGCGCCAGTGACTGCTTTTCCTTTGTCAATTTCAAATTGTTCCATGTTCTAACTCATTTAAAGATTTACGTCTCTGTTTGAAGCCCCTTGGCCATTTTTCTACAGACATTATAATAAATGCAAGTTGTCGTTGACCTGTGTAGGTGGTATAACCTTGCAATTGAATTCAGTTTGAAATTGATGCAGGACTGAAATCTGAACTTTTAGAGTTTGGAACCATGCCACGACACAGAAATGCATTCACCTTGCTGCTTAGAGTCTATTGGAGAATGAAATAATTAAAAACAAAAGCTTGTCAGTTCGTTCAGGAGGGCTCAGAGATTGGCTTTGAGTTTTCCTTTTCTTGTAAATATTTGATTAACTTTCTGAAGTGTAAAGCATGTGGGCTGTGACTGAACTCAGAAGTATCGTGCAAGAATTAATTATTTGTGTTGGTGGTACATGGGCTTGCTCAAACTCTTCATTTTCGAAGTTTGAACTTCTGCTCCAGGACAGAGATTTTACTTTAAATTTGTGTACGTTTTTTAAAATTAATAGCCATAAATTTGCCCTCTTCCAAATCTTTAGCTCAGAATGTTCCATTTCTTCAGGAAGGCAGCAAAGCAGCCTAGGTTATACATCAGTATCCCTCATTACAGTAATTCTAAGATTGAATAAAAGGAATTTCATTTTTGTTTCTTTATCCTCCGTCCTTGCATCCGCCACTCCTCTGCACCCCATCCCACCAGTTCCCCATTTCTTTTTTTTCAATAAATTTAGTGTACCCAATTCATTTTTTCCAATTTAAGGGGCAATTTAGCATGGCCAATCCAGGGTTGTAGGGGTGGAACCCATGCAAACACGGGCGAATGTGCAAACTCCACGCAGATAGTGACCCAGAGCCGGGATCGAACCTGGGACCTCGGTGTCGTGAGGCAGTAGTGCTCACCACTGCGCTACCGTGCTGCCAGTAGTTCCCCTTTTCGCTATTTACTGTCATATTCCAGCTGATACGTTGAATATAAACCTCCATCTGAGTAACAGCTGAGCAGAGTATAAATAAAGACACCTGGACAAGAATTCATGCTCCCCATGGTAATTTCCTAGCTAAAGTTTATTTTGAAAGATTGACTGCATAATAGGAATAATTGCCTCATTATAAAATCAATGCTTGCATCACTAATTTTTTCCTCTTTAAATAAGGGACACTTTGATGGCATAGCACATTGAAACTCCAACTCACTGACATTATACCAATGATTTCACTGAATGTTAAACTCCCAGTTAAGCTGCACTGTCACTGGATGATGCTGAACACAGGCTAAGCCCTTGCCAAAAAGGAAGGAGGAATTTGGGAACCAAATTTCACAGACTGTTCTTGTGTGTGTTTCTGTACCCGACCACCTAAAGGAGAGCTTTTGTCAGGGGCTTGGGAGCAATTTGTCAAGTCGGCCTCTTACCTGGAGCAAATGGACATCAGTAGAAGATTGTGGCTTGAGTTCATGCTGTGCATCATTCGTGAAGTACATGTTCTCATAAAAATATCCAATGAAAGGCATTGGGCCTTTTAATATGAGCAGATCAGACCTTTGTTAAAATAATATTCAAGGGCTTTCATAAAAATGCATCAATATATTATTACTGTCGCTTATCAAATAGAGATATTGGGGGGAATTTTGAGTCTGCGTAGTGGCCCGTGAGAGCAGTTACGGACGCGGAAAATTTGGCGAGAATCAGTGAGTGCGATTCTCTTCTTTAAAAATACGTTTTATTCCAAAGTGCATCCACAGAGCACCAACGAAGCATAATACAAACCGCTTGTTTACTGTCTTCCTTTTCATCGCCATCCCCCGCGACAATATGCAATAAACTTCACTACAGTATAAGGCCTTGCACTGTGAGCCACATCTGTGGAGGAAGGATCTTTGGCAATGGCCGGGGCCTACATGTGACCCATTACTAAGGATGGCCTCATTGGAGATATCCAGACTAGGTTGTGACAACCTCTCCCACCATGGGGTCTGACACCCACTCACCACCATGGGGTCTGACACCCACTCACCACCATGGGGTCTGACACCCTCTCCCACCATGGGGTCTGACACCCTCTCCCACCATGGGGTCTGACACCCACTCCCACCATGGGGTCTGACACCCACTCCCACCATGGGGTCTGACACCCACTCCCACCATGGGGTCTGACACCCACTCCCACCATGGGGTCTGACACCCACTCCCACCATGGGGTCTGACATCCACTCCCACCATGGGGTCTGACACCCACTCCCACCATGGGGTCCGACACCCACTCCCACCATGGGGTCTGACACCCACTCCCACCATGGGGTCTGACACCCACTCCCACCATGGGGTCTGACATCCACTCCCACCATGGGGTCTGACACCCTCTCCCACCATGGGGTCTGACACCCTCTCCCACCATGGGGTCTGACACCCTCTCCCACCATGGGGTCTGACACCCTCTCCCACCATGGGGTCTGACACCCTCTCCCACCATGGGGTCTGACACCCTCTCCCACCATGGGGTCTGACACCCACTCCCACCATGGGGTCTGACACCCACTCCCACCATGGGGTCTGACACCCACTCCCACCATGGGGTCTGACACCCACTCCCACCATGGGGTCTGACACCCACTCACCACCATGGGGTCTGACACCCACTCACCACCATGGGGTCTGACACCCACTCACCACCATGGGGTCTGACACCCACTCACCACCATGGGGTCTGACACCTTCTCCCACCAAGATGCCTGTGGGAGGTTATCGTGATGGGGCTACATTCATAGGCAGGACGCTAAAGCGATTAGCTGGATGTTGCAGGAGAATGACGATGACTTGTAGTTAATAACACAGGGATGCTCCTCTCATCCTCAGCGGTATGTCTGACTCTTGCCTGACAGAGAGCTGAATGCGATCTACCAATAAACATGGGGCCCAGAGATGCTGGAAGATAACTCTCAGCTGCTACTGCCTCTTCCAAGGTCAGGGGTCCTGGTGCTTTTCTCCAACTATATACGAGGTTGACAGACTCTCAACTCAGTTTTAGCCCTTGGCGTACTTATCACAAGAGAATACTGTCAGACATGAGTGGCCTTGGGCAGCATGGTGGCCTAGTGATTAACACAGCTGCCTCACGGCGCTGAGGTCCCAGGTTCGATCCCGGCTCTGGGTCACTGTCCGTGTGGAGTTTGCACATTCTCCCCGTGTTTGCGTGGGTCTCGCCCCCACAACCCAAAAATGTGCAGAGTAGGTGAATTGGCGATGCTAAATTGCCCCTTAATTGGAAAAAAATAATTGGGTACTCTAAATTTATTTAAAAAAAGACATGAGTGGCCTGAGTGTTGTTGATGTTGGAGGCGGAGGGGGGAGAAATTTAAACCTTCTATCGATTGGGGGGGGGGGGGGGGGGTGTCTATGCCAGAGCGGCATATCTGTCCTGTGCAGTCAGTGTGGGAGATGGGTGAGGCATTGTGCTGCCATTGTCACACTCCATGGGGATGAAGCACCGAGTAAGCACGGGGGGGTTTGCAGAGCACAGCATCATGAAATGACAGTGTGAAGGTTTTGTGTGGGTGAACAAAGTGACTTTTAATACAAATATGAGATTACTATGGTGACTTATCTCTCCTAGTGCCTAGCTTCACCTGTTCCCATTAGGTGTTTATAGTTTCTTACTCTTCCTCACCCTTGCACTGCATAATCTTTCATTGTCACAAGTACGAAGTTGCTGTGAAAAGCCCCTAGTCGCCACATTCCGGAGCCTGTTCGGGTAAGCTGGTACAGGAATTGAACCCCCGCTGCTGGCCTTGTTCTGCATTACAAACCAGCTGCCTAACCCACTGAGCTAAACCATATGCACTATCCCCAGGATCCACAGCTGAGGTTGAGATGGCCTGTTGATTTGCACGCCCTGTTGCCTGAGATGATCTTGACAGGCCTGCTTTCAGACAGTACAGGAGTTGCAGTGCTGCCTTCCAAGGAGTGAGGGGCTGGAGGTGTGTTGCTGGGAAGGAGGGGATGTGTCAGATGGGCTGGACATCCCAGGATGCCCTCTGTGTAAGGCTCCGGACTGTGCTCCTGCCTATTCTCTTCTCTTCAGGTGTCCGCGGGCCCCTGGGTGCTCTGTGGGATAGCGGGCCAACTGGAGTGAGATCCAGAAGCCCCGCTGTCCTCTGGCACTGACATTTGTGGATTCCAGCTAGTGCCTGCACCATGGAGCTCAAGCCTTCAACTGAACCATGGAGCAGACATCTCCCGTCGTGCAGTGGACGTCCTGCACCAAGGGCTCCTCGGCAGACACCATCCTCGCAGCGTTGACCTTGTGTTGGAGTGGCAGCACCATCTCCTCGGACAGAAGGCAATGGGACTCCTCCAGTCTGCCTTGCAGTCTGAGGAGGGATGCCGCCATCCCTTCTGATGCTCGCAACTCTGCCTTTGTCGCTCTAGCAGCTCTGGGACAACCAGACCCAGGGGGAATGCCATTGGGCAGCGTCTCAGCAGAGTCCTGGGCTCCGGCACCCCTCCAAGTGCTGGATGCTGAGAAGTTCCTTCTTCTCCCTGCTGTGGCTCTTGAGCTATGAGGTGCTCACCCACCAGTGAGTGACCCAGAAGCCTGCCAACTAGTTAACGAGATGTGAGTATCTGCACTGGTGGAGGGTGCAGGTGACAGCTGTGATGCCTCTGATCACAGAGATTAGGTTTTTCCAGGACGAGTGTATCGGAGGCAAACCACCACGAGCGTGGCATGAATCACATGGGGGGGGGATTGTTAAGAGCCTGAATATTCGGTAAGATTTTCCGCCATCGGCATTGGCAAGATTCTCCCGGTTTTCTCACCGGAACCGCCATTTTTTTTAAAAAATGTGGTAAAATGCTGCCCATTTTGTTTTAAATGGAATTGAAAATATGTCTGAATAACCACCAAGAATCTAGTGTTGAGGGGAAAACCCAAGAAACAGTTTTGAGTTTTGGTTTGCTTTTTTGAACAAACATCCCCCACCTTTTCTCAAACTCCCCTGCTGAGCCCCTTAACTCGTACTTTATCTTCTCTAACCGCAGGAAGTCATACGAGTCACCCAACCATGCTGCTACCCCCCAGTGGCGATGCCAACTGCCACTCCAGCATAATTTGGCGCCGTGCAATCAGAGAGGCAAAAGCCAAGACATCGGCCATCCTCCTCTCCATGAGCTCCGGCTTTACTGAGACCCCAAATATCGCCACCAAAGGGTCGGGTCCACTCCCTTCTCCACTATCCTGGCTAAGACCGCGAACACTCCCGGCCAGAATCTTCCCAAATTTTCACAACCCCAAAACATGTGCGCATGATTCGCTGGCCTCCGCCCACACCTCTCGCACTCATCTGTTACCCCTGAAAGAACCCACTCATTCTCGCCCGAGTCATATGCACCCTGTGCACCACCTTAAACTGTATCAGGCTCATCCTTGCACAAGAGGAGGTCCCGTTTACCCTTCACAGTGCCTCACTCCATACTCTCCAATTGATCTCCATTCCCAACTCCACTTCCCATTTTTCCTTGATTTTCACCACTTGCTCGTCTCCCTGCTCCCCCAGCCACTTATAATATATCCCCAATTCTTCCCTCCCCTTCCACATCCATAAGCAGCAGTCGCTCCAGTAGGGTGTATCCCGGAAATCTAGGGAACCCCTTCCAGACCTTTTTGGGCAAAGTCCCTAACCTGTAGATACCTGAACTCACTACCCCTCGGCAGCTCTACCCTCTCCCTTAGCTCCTCCAGACTGGCAAACACTTCCTCCAAATACAAATCCCTCACCTTGACCAGCCCCACTTCCCTCCACCTCCTGTATACACTATCTACCTCCCCCCCCCCCCGGACTCAAACCCATGATTCTCGCACAGCGGCGTTAGCACCGACATCCCGTCCACCCTAATATGCATCCTCAGCTGATTCCATATCTTCACCGTGGGCTGCACCACTGGGCTCCCTGAATACTTACTTGGAGCCATTGGCAATGCTACTGTCACAATAGCCCTCAAACTAGACCCCTTACAAAATTCCTCCTCCATCCTAACCCACTCTATCCCTTCTCCTTCCCAACACCGCCGCAACTTGTCCACATTCGTCGGCCAATAATAATGAAGCAAGTTTGGCAATGCCAACCCCCCCCTGCTGCCTCTGCCTCTGTAGCGTGGTCCTCCCCAACCCCTTCCTCCGCAGCTGGTGCGCCAGCATGCGGCTTGCCTTCTCCCTATACTCGTATTGCGCCCCTCTTGCCCTACGCAGTTTCCCTACCGCCCTCCCCATTGTCAGCCTGTCAAATTGCCCCTCCAACTTTTTCCTCCTCGCCAATTCCTCCATGGTGGGCACCCTCGAATATCCCCTGTCCACCTCCACTATCTCGCTCACTAGACGGTTGTGTACCGCCCTCCTTTCCTTGCGTAAATTAGATAATTTCTCCCCGGACCACTGCCTTCAGTGCTTTCCAAAAAATGCCTGCCGACACCTCCCCATTCTGATTGAACTCCACATAATCCCTAATCGCCAACCGCAGCTTATCACAAAAACCTCCATCCGCCAACAACCCTGAGTCAAACCTCCACCCCGGCCTCTGCTCTCGTCCCGTACTGAACCGAATATCCAGCCAGTGGGGTGCATGGTTCAAGATAACTATCCCCGCATAGTCTGCCCCCTCCACCCCAACCTAAATCTCCTGACTCACTACAAAGTAAACAAGCCTTGAATACACCTTTTATAGACGTGTGAAAAGAAGGAATACTCCCTTCCCCCTGGGTTCTGAAAGCACCATGGATCCACCCCCCCCCCCCCCCCCCCCCCTCCTCCCGCCAGCTCCTGCTTTTCCCCTTCCCCTTATTCCCCCAGCCACCCCTCTTGGCCTTCTCCCCCACCACCTCACTTCCGTTAACAGTGAGAATATTAGAATATTCTCTTTTTTTTTTAAAAAGCTGCGCTTTATGTATTATGAAATAAAAGGAATTTGAATTCTTAGCAATGTCTCATCAAATAGTTCGGTACCTTTTAAACCTGTGACACCTCAATTTAAATATTTAGAGTACAGAGCAGAGCTTTATTCATCCCCTCCATTTAAACTTCTGTCAGGAAAGAGTACTACATAATTTTTTATCCGTGCCGGCACTGATGCCTCTGCTAAGCAGAGCAATTAGATTTCAAGTCAGTCAGGTGCCCAGCAATAAAAATACAATTTTGACTGGCTGGAAAGCAAGCTTTCAGTTACTAGTCTTCGATTGGAAGCTGCCTTATAAATGCCTCCTGCATCCATAGATTAAGGCTGGTAGCCTTTTACCTTGGCTTGTCTGATTAAAACGACAGTAAGAAGTCTTACAACACCAGGTTAAAGTCCAACAGGTTTGTTTCAAACACGAGCTTTCGGAGCACGGCTCCTTCTTCAGGTGAAGAAGGAGCCGTGCTCCGAAAGCTCGTGTTTGAAACAAACCTGTTGGACTTTAACCTGGTGTTGTAAGACTTCTTACTGTGCTCACCCCAGTCCAACGCCGGCATCTCCACATCATGATTAAAACGAAACATTTGAGCTGTGCCTGCAAATTTCTGATTACGCACAGCTAGTTATTTTTCAGTCAAACCGGCAGGAATAGCTTCACGTGAGATTATGTAAAACTCATCTCTTTATCCTTAGCTGCACCTTAAACATAATAAATGTTTTCACGTCAAATTCCATATATGGAAGTATATACAAATATAGAATGTACAAAGCTGTGACATGATTTCTGGGTTCCGAATGTAGACATGAGCTGCTTTTTCCTGGTTTGATCAAATTGGTACTCCATGTTTGGGTTGCAGCTTTATCTTTGTGACCATCTATTTCACTGTGTATCACTGCCCTTGCTGGGAATGTTCAATTTCTTCACACTGTCCTGAAGTGATTGATACTTTTTCTGGCTGTTATCCAAGCGAATAGTCCTTCCATGTCACTAACCACATACATTTTCAGCCAACAAGGTAGTTCAAATGGTAAAACCCTAGATAGCTTGATAAACATGTCTTTCACGAGCACTTTCACAAAACAAATTATCTGGTAATGTCTCTCGTTGCTGTGGCGCTTTTGAACACTGAATGGCTGTTGTACTTTTCTACTTTGCAATGTTTCATTGGCTGATAAAACATTTTGGGCTGGCCCAAGATCTCGAAAGATGCTAAATAAATGCACTTTTGTTAATTCTTACCGAGAAAGCATACTCGCTTGTGCAGGCATTAAGAAACGGCTGCCTTGAAATACAATAATGATAATAAACATTGGTGAATTATCACTGTTTCATAGCATAGCAAGTATGCTGCATTACAATCATGCTGTGTGAATGTTTTTGTGTTTTGCAAATCTTCACAATCATCCTAATGCCTCCAGCTAGCCAGTAGAACATTCAACTGGATAATTATTAGGTTAAAGAAAAAATCACTTTATCTTTTTCCAATGAGATGAATAATTGTCATGATGAAAGAGCACTGGGTGTGAGTATGGAGGTGAGAACATGTTCATGCTGATAAATGTTCTGGCGTAGAGTTTTAAAATGTAGGTGATTTACTCTTGGTAACTTTTGATTAGGTGTTATTGTGGAGTGTTGTACTCAAATAAAATTCTGGGCGGGATTTACCGGCTGTTCACGAAAACGGGAAATTCCGGTCCCACTCCGGCGCACGGGTTTCCCGGCGACGAAGGGTGCTATGACTGGGAGATCCCGCTGGTGGGTCGCCTCCGCCGCTAAAAAACACAAGGCGGATAGGTGGAAAAGCCCACCCTCTGTGTTAGTTGAACTGCATTTGTGAAAGGAGGTTCAGAACAAAAAAAGCAAATAACTAATCTCGAGGTAATGGAATTACAATCTGTTGAATAAACTTCGGCATAATAATCTTAAATATCTTAATAAGGAAATCTCCACAGACTCGCTAGCTAGGGGCACACTGCCACCCACGTTAGCACAGGCCTCAATCTCGCTGATACCTAAGAAAGACAAAGACCCAACGGAATGTGGGTCATACAGACCCATATCCCTGCTGAACGCAGACGCCAAAATACTGGCCAAAATCCTAGCCAAAAGGCTAGAAGACTGTGTACCTGAGGTGGTCACAGAGGACCAGACGGGCTTCGTCAAAGGTAGACAGCTTACCGCGAACATCAGGCGCCTGCTGAACGTGATAATGACCCCCTCCGGGGAGAGAACACAAGAGGTGATCGTCTCCCTGGACGCAGAAAAGGCCTTCGACAGAGTCGAATGGAAATACCTCATAGAGGTACTGGAGCGGTTCGGGCTTGGAACAGGGTTCACCGCTTGGGTAAAGCTCCTATACAACGCTCCCATGGCGAGTGTACGGACCAACAATACCAACTCCCAATACTTCCAGCTGCACAGGGGCACCAGACAAGTATGCCCACTGTCCCCGCTGCTGTTCGCACTAGCAATCGAACCGCTAGCAATCGCGCTCAGGGCAGCAAAAAATTGGAGGGGGATCTGAAGGGGAGGTAGAGAGCACAGAGTCTCACTCTATGCGGATGATCTGCTCCTCTATATCTCGGACCCACAAAGCAGCATGGACGGAATCATAGCGCTCCTGAAAGAGTTTGGAGCCTTCTCGGGCTACAAACTCAACATGAGCAAAAGTGAGATCTTCCCAGTACACCCGCAAGGGGGGGGGGGCAGCACTAAAGGGGCTGCCGTTCAAACAAGCCCGAAATAAATTCCGCTACCTGGGGATCCAAATAGCCCATGAATGGAAAGGGGTCCACAAATGGAACCTCACCAGCCTGACGGAGGAAGTTAAAAAGGACCTGCAAAGATGGAACACACTCCCGCTCTCCCTCGCGGGGAGAGTCCAGACGATCAAAATGAACGTACTGCCCAGGTTCCTTTTCCTGTTTAGATCCATTCCGATCTACATCCCCAAGGCCTTTTTCAAAGCGCTGGACAAACATATCATGGCGTTCGTATGGGGGGGTAAAAATGCTAGGATCCCAAAGAAGGTCATACAAAAAACAAAATCCAGGGGGGGGCTAGCCCTCCCGAATCTACAATTCTACCACTGGGCGGCAACAGCCGAGCGAGTAAGGGGATGGATCCAGGAGCCAGAAGCCGAGTGGGTGCATGCGGAGGAGGCCTCCTGCATGGGAACCTCCCTCCGGGCCCTCGCCACGGCAGCACTCCCATCCCCACCCAAAAAACACTCCACCAGCCCAGTGGTGACAGCCACCCTCCAATCCTGGAACCAACTGCGGCAGCAATTTGGCCTGTACAAAATGTCGGACAAGGCTCCCATCTGCAACAACCATAGGTTCACACCAGCACTGACCGACGCCACCTTCAAAAGGTGGAGGCAGGACGGGGGGACACTGACAGTCAGGGACCTATACACGGACGACAGGATCGCAACACTGGACGAACTGACAGAGAAATTTCAGCTAGCTGGGGGGAACGAGCTACGGTACCTGCAGCTCAAAAACTTCCTACGAAAGGAGACCAGGACGTACCCACAACCGCCACGACAGACACTATTGGAAGACCTACTGGACGCAAGTATCCTAGAGAAAGGGAACTGTAGTGACATGTATGACCGACTGGTAGACAGGGACGACACCGTACTGGACGCAACAAGAAGGAAATGGGAGGACGACCTGGGGATGGAGATAGGGTGGGGACTCTGGAGCGAAGAACTGCATAGGGTCAACTCCACCTCCACGTGCGCAAGGCTCAGCCTGACGCAACTAAAAGTGGTACATAGAGCCCACTTAACGAGAAACCGTATGAGTAGGTTCTTCCCGGAGGTGGAGGACAAATGTGAGCGGTGCCAGAGAGGCCCGGCCAACCACGCCCACATGTTCTGGTCTTGCCCCAGACTTGTGGAGTACTGGACAGCCTTCTTCGAGGCTATGTCCAAAGTGGTGGGGGTGAGGGTGGAGCCATGCCCGATAGTGGCGGTCTTCGGGGTTTCAGACCAGCCAGATCTATTCCTGGGGAGGAGGGCGGACGCCCTTGCCTTTGCCTCCCTGATTGCCTGCCGTAGAATCCTGTTTGGCTGGCGGTCAGCAGCACCACCCAGAGCTGCAGACTGGCTGTCCGACCTCTCGGAATCTCTCCAAATGGAGAAAATCAAATTCGCCATCCGAGGGTCGGACGACGGCTTCCACAGAACGTGGGAGCCATTCATGCAACTGTTCTGGGACCTGTTTGTGGCCAACGTACATGAGGAAGAATAGTCGGGTGGCCAAGAACCAGGGGAAAATGGGCGGGAATCGGGGGAAG
Source organism: Scyliorhinus canicula (assembly GCF_902713615.1). Classification (NCBI taxonomy): domain Eukaryota; kingdom Metazoa; phylum Chordata; class Chondrichthyes; order Carcharhiniformes; family Scyliorhinidae; genus Scyliorhinus; species Scyliorhinus canicula. The sequence goes on along the minus strand of NC_052154.1, from coordinate 171,287,525 downwards.
GTAGCCGGGGGGAGGGGGGGGGGGGGGGGGGGGGGGGGGGGGGGGGCTACGGGCTCGGTATGGGGGTTTGATGGCAAGCCAAGGCCCAAAACCAAACTATAAATAAATGCCTATAAACATGTGCCTCGGCCATATTGGGGAATGTAAAATATGTATGCTGGCTGAAGGGGGCGGCCACAATTATTGTTACGAAGATGCTTACCGGTAAATATTCATGTAAAAAATTTTTGTGTTTTCCTTTTTTTTTCTCTCTCTCTAATAACTTGTAATTTGTCATATATAAAATATGAAAACTCAATAAAAAACATTTATAAAAAAAAATAAGGAAATCTCACATTCTGTGGCCTTTTTCGAAACTAAATTAATGAAAAGGATTTTGGTTCTCTTTGTTTGCCTGCAAATATTTATGTCAAAGAGTAAATATTGACTGACTGACTTGTCTGGATAGGCTAAAATTGATTTTTTTTTTAAAAACAGAAATGCTGGAAATGAAATGAAATGAAAATCGCTTATTGTCACGAGTAGGCTTCAATGAAGTTACTGTGAAAAGCCCCTAGTCACCACATTCCGGCGCCTGTTCGGGGAGGCTGGTACGGGAATTGAACCGTGCTGCTGGCCTGCCTTGGTCTGCTTTCAAAGCCAGCGATTTAGCCCAGTGTGCTAAACCAGCCCCTGAAATACTCAGTAGGTTAGGCACGATCTGTGATTAGAGAAACTCATCAGTGAATTGATGACTTTTCATCGGAACCTGAAAATGTTCGAGCTGTGACCAGTTTTAACCAACTACTGAGACAGGGGATAGGTACAGGCTAGGACCAAGAACCAAAGGGCAGATTTGTGAGGGAAGCAGTAATTAAATGACCAACGTGATGATTCTGTGATCATAGAATTTACAGTGCAGAAGGAGGCCATTCGGCCCATCGAGTCTGCACCGGCTCCTGGAAAGAGCACCCTACCCAAGGTTAACACCTCCACCCTATCCCCATAACCCAGTAACCCCACCCAACACTAAGGGCAATTTCATCTTTGGACTGTGGGAGGAAACCGGAGCACCCGGAGGAAACCCACGCACACACGGGGAGGATGGGCAGACAGTGACCCAAGCCGGAATCGAACCTGGGACCCTGGAGCTGTGAAGTGATTGTGCTATCCACAATGCTACCGTGCTGCACCGTGAGGCGAAGAGTGGTCATGGGACAAGTAGGGAAACACAAGATCCATTTGCAGGAAGTGTAAATAGGAATAGTAGAATCATCACTTGCAGCTGCTGTCACTGTGGGTAGAGGGGATGATTGGAAATTGTTGAACTACCAAGTGTTGAGCCCAGAAGGCTATGAAATTCTTTTTCAACAAAACGGATGGCGTGTGGTTCCATGAATTTGTCATTTCAGCGTTTTATACTCCTACAGGTCTAGCAGGTCCTTTTTAATCAACTTAATTAGGTAATAGATGTTCAGTTTTAAGCATAGATATATATTCAAACAAAATATTAATACAAAAAGAACAAAATAAAGATGTCTTTTTTTTGTTGAAAAATTGTTTTTTTTTGGGAAGTGTTATAAATGCACCATTATAAGGCGCTTTCCTCTGTTTATCTTCATTATCATTAAACCTAGGGATTAATGTGTCTGAAGTTATTGTTCTCTTTTGGTTGGAATGGAGAAATAACATAGTTAATGTTATTTGGTTTTGACTGTGTAAATGGTGAAAATGTGGAGTGGAATATGTTATGTTTCGAAGCAGGCCTGGAAATAATATTTATTCTGTCCTACAATAGGTGCTGAAGAGGTCTTGCTGCTTGCGAGAAGAACAGACTTACGACGTATCTCCTTAGACATGCCAGATTTCACAGATGTTATTCTCCAGCTTGATGATATTCGACATGCAATAGCGATTGACTACGATCCAGTGGATGGATATATTTACTGGACGGATGATGAGGTTAGAGCTATTCGTCGTGCATTTCTGGATGGCTCAGGGGCCCAGACATTGGTGACCACAGAAGTTAACCACCCAGATGGAATAGCTGTCGATTGGATAGCACGAAATCTTTATTGGACTGATACAGGAACTGACCGCATTGAAGTGACCCGTCTTAATGGGACATCGAGAAAGATATTGATAGCCGAAGGTCTTGATGAACCTCGAGCCATTGTCCTTAATCCAGTGACTGGGTATGTGCGCAAGGGTTTTTTGGTGTAAACTCTACTTAAATATTAAAAAGATCAACGTTTTTTTGCATGCTGTGTTGTTTTAAAGTATAAAGGCGGTAAAATTGTTGGGTGTTTATAAGTGCCAACTACTGAGAAAATAATCTGTTCACAAAAAGTCAGAATAATTGAAAAGAAAGCAGTGATTAGCATTGCTGCTTTGAGTATATTTAAATAAAAATCACAGCCGAGAATTAATTTGATCAATATCTTTCCAGCTATATGTACTGGACGGATTGGGGCGAAAACCCAAAGATTGAACGTGCAAACCTGGATGGCTCTGACCGATTAATTTTGGTAAACGCCTCTTTGGGTTGGCCGAATGGCTTGGCGTTGGACTATGTTGAAAACAAACTTTATTGGGGTGATGCCAAAACGGACAAAATTGAAGTAAGTTCTGAAAGAAAACTTGAGTTAGTGATATGACACTGTTAACACAAATTAATACTGGGAAATGGAGTATGTTTGGAGCCTTAAGTGAAACAGCGGCGTTTGTTCAATACTTTTCATCCAGCAGAACAAAAAGACACCCTGGATTAATATCTGTGTTCAAAATGAGCTGCAGTGGTGTTGTATAAGTTTCACAGATGAGAATGGTACCAATGCAGGAAGTGATGTTACATTAATAACATAAGACACAGTTTAAATGTAATTGAAACTGTTAAATGCAATATTACTTAAAACATTTAGTTAAGGCCCAACTTGGCCTTGTGTCCTGTTATTGTGGATTATACCACGTATAGAATTGAAATTTTGAAACTGAGAAGTGATTGGAATGTTTCAGTTTTTCGCAGAACGTTGATTGCAATGTTGTCACTTTCAAAGAACATAACAGGTGAACTCCAATGTAACGGCTCCGAGATATCCCTTGACCCTTGGACAAGGGAGTCAACATACCATCCTGGAGACTCATTTGCAGTCTAGCTATTCCCCTTACAATTGAATCCCCTATAACTCTCGCATTCCCACACTTTTGACTCCTCCCCTCTGCAACAGAAAAAACCGTGTTGCAACAAATTTGCCTTTTGCTGCTTTCCCCGAGAGATCATTCCACTCAAAAGTATCCAAAACGGTAGTATATCTGTTTTGCAGGGGAATGGCCACAAGAGATTCCTGCACTGTCTGCCTAGCTCTCTTGCTCTGTCTGGTGGTTACCCATTCCCTTCCTGCCTGTGGAGTCTGAGCCTGCATTGCGCCTTTTAGATGGTGGACAGGCCTTGGGGAGTAAGGAGTTGAGTTACCCACTACAGAATTCCTAGTCTCTGATCTGCTCTTGTAACTACAATATTTATTTGGCTGGTCCAGTTCAGTTTCTTGTAACTGCAATGTTTATATTGCTGGTCCAGTTAGATTTCTGCTCTTGGGTGACCCCAGGATGTTGATAGTGGCCGATATGACAATGTTAATGCCACCGAACATCAAGGGGAGATGGTGAAGTTCTCTCTCGTCACAGATCGATATTGCTTGGCAATTGAGTGGCGTGAATTTTGTTTGCCACTTATCGTCCCAAGCCTGAATTTTGTCCAGGTCTTCTTGCATATGGACATGGAGCTTTTCAGCATGTGAGGAGTTGCAAATGGTCCTGGACGCCATGCAATCATCAGTAAATGTCCCCTTCTAGCCATATGATGGCGGGAAGATCATTGATGAAGCAGCTGAAGATGGTTGGGCTGAGAACACTACCCTGAGGAAGTCATGCAGTGATGTCCTTTCACCACGATGATTGGTCTCCAACCACCTTCCTTTGTGTTAGTATGACTCCAACCAGTGAAGAGTAATTTCCCCATAATTCTCATTGACTCCAGTTTTTCTAGGGCTTCTTGATGCTGCACTCTGTGTAATGCTGACTGGATATCAAAGGCAATTATTCTCACTTCACCTCTGAGTTCTGCTCTTTTGACTATATTTTGACTAAGGCTGTAATAAGGTCAGGAGCGGAGTGACTCTGGCACAATGCAAACTGAGTATTGGTGAGCAGGTTATTGCTGAGTCAGGGTCAGTTCGCTCAGTTGGTTGGGCAGCTGGCTCATGATGTGGAGAGACACCAGCAGCGCAGGTTCAATTCCCACCCAGGCTGAAGTTATCCATAAGGACCCGACCAGGGGCTGGTTTAGCACAGTGGGCTAAACAGCTGACTTGTAATGCAGAACAAGGCCAGCAGCGCAGGTTCAATTCATGTACCGGTCTCCCCGAACAGGCGCCGGAATGTGGCGACTAGGGGCTTTTCACAGTAACTTCATTGAAGCCTACTTGTGACAAGTGATTATTATTATCCGAGGCTGGTTTAGCACAGTGGGCTAAATAGCTGGCTTGTAATGCAGAACAATGCCAGCAGCGCCGGTTCAATTCCCATACCAGCCTCCCCAAACAGGTGCCGGAATGTGGTGACTAGGGACTTTTCACAATAACTTCATTGAAGCCTACTCGTGACAATAAGCTATTATTATTATTTATTATTCTCGACCTTGCCTGTGGTGTGGTGACCTTCAGGTTAAATCACCACTGGTCAGCTCGCTCTCAAAAGGGGAGAGAAACTTGTGGTCTTGGGGACATTGGCAATTTTCATTGCATTCATTGCTGAGCAAGTGCCACTTGATTGCACTGTCAATACTTTCGATCACTTTGCTGATAATTGAGAGTAGACTGGTTGGCCAGATGAGATTTGTCTTGCTTTTTATGGACAGGGCACACCTAGGCAATATTCCACATCATTAGATAGATGCCAGTGTTGTATTAATACTGGAGCCACTTGGCCAGTTCCACGGCTAGTTCTGAAACACAAGCCTTCATTGCTTTTGCCAGGATGTTAACATTGTGTCTTTAGCTGTGACTTATTACACAGTGTGAATTAAATTGGCTGAAGACTGGCATCTGTGATCCTGGGGACCTGAGGAGGAGGCCGAAATGGATCATCCACTTCTCACTTCTGCTGAAGGTGGCTGCAAAGCGTTATGCTTAATGTAGCAATATTTGTCACATTAAAAAAAATAGAAACACAAGATGCCACAGTGGCATTGCATAGAATGATCACAGTATTCAGCCTGTTTTTCTTCAGAATTGTCACTTGAATCAATTTATACTGTCTGTTCGGTGCCCTTCCCTGGTAATTTATTGCAGAGGTGGAAAAGTTCTGTTTGCATTACCCTCTCGTTCCTAACTTTTAAAATTATTCATGTCTTCCTGTCAATTTTAAGCACCTTATTTGCCTTTTCTCGCTTCAACGGATCTTTGCTGTCAGTTTTATAGGTTTCTCTACTTTGACTTGAAGCTCTTTCTCCCAATCAGTCTACTCTTCTATTTAACACATGCTCTTAGTTTGATATTCCCATACTATTTTGGATATATCCACAGTATACCTTTCACTTATTCACCCTATTACCTATTATGGGCAGCACGGTAGCATGGTGGTTAGCATAAATGCTTCACAGCTCCAGGGTCCCAGGTTCGATTCCCGGCTGGGTCACTGTCTGTGCGGAGTCTGCAAGTCCTCCCCGTGTGTGCGTGGGTTTCCTCCGGGTGCTCCGGTTTCCTCCCACAGTCCAAAGATGTGCGGGTTAGGTGGATTGGCCAGGCTAAATTGCCCTTAGTGTCCTAAAAATAAGGTTAATGGGGGTTGTTGGGTTATGGGTATAGGGTGGATACGTGGGTTTGAGTAGGGTGATCATTGCTCGGCACAACATCGAGGGCCGAAGGGCCTGTTCTGTGCTGTACTGTTCTATGTTCTATGTACCTAAGACAGGGCTGATACTTGTTAAACGTGTTTCACATGTGGACAATTCCAAACATGAAGCAATTACTGAAATTAAGCTTGTTGTTACTGGAGCTTAAAGTTAACCCTCGGATTTTGCTGTTCTAGTTTAATGAAAACTATCTTTCCAGATTTGCGTGATAAATGCCCTTTTGCTATTTTAAGATTTGAGGTGAATTTTGAATTTTAGTAGTGAAGAGTGTACGTTATTCCATATTGGTCCAAATGTTGTAGCTAGGATAAACATTTCCTAGTCACAGCTTCTGGACCCTCCGAGCAATTAGTTTTATTCTTCTGCCTTTGCCTCTGGCCTTGTACAGGGCCTTTGAGGTGAAAAGAAACTTTGTACCGCACAACCTCAACATTAAATAGAAAAACGCAATCAAAGTGCTCTTTAATATACTTATAGGGCGGAAATGAAAAAAAATTGTGGGTGAGAAATCCTATGTGAAATGCAGGCAAATCTTTGTCTTCTGTTTCGGGGGCCATCAAGAAAATGGTGGTCTGTGCAAAGGGTAGAATACTCTGTGATCTCTCTCTCTCTCTCTCTCTCTTCCCCCCCCCCCCCCCCCCCCCCCCCCCCCCACCAGCATGTTGCACAGCTGCCATAACTTGCACCACACAATTTAAAAAAAAAAAAAAATTTTTTTATGGTCTAGCAGTACTTCTGTCCTCTATAACTGAATCGTGCGGCATGCTTAACCTCTTAAAATTCTACTTGCATTTCATCCATGTAATTTAATTTAGGAAGCGGGGGAGGAATGTTGGCAGCTGTGTAGTGACATGTATAAGTTTTCAGCCTCGGTGCCTGAAGCAGTGGCACTTTCTTCAAACGTTACTTGGCAAATTGCTTGAATATACATTTGAACGTATTGAAGCCGATGGTTGGAAGAATGTGCTGTGAATTACAGATTAAGTGCATGTCTATGTAGCAGGCATGAGTGCGCGTGAAATTCCATGCAGCAAAACCAGCACTTATTTCTCCTGGCAGAAATCTTTGCATCTGTGCTGTTCAGTTGCAGCACAAAGAGCTCAGTCACTTCATTAAAATCTTGTGTTCTGAAGAAGCCATTTGGCACAGCTTGTCAAACCTTTCGTGACACCAGACTATATAGGGCTTTCCCTAAAGCTTTGGCACCCTGTGGTAACATTGTTTGCAATTGAAAAAAAACCTTTGAATTGGCAGAGACTTAAAAAAAAATGTTATAAATGGAAGTATATTAAAATTTTGCATGGTTTGTGTATATTGAATGATTTACAAGTTGAGACAAAAAATTAAAATGGAATTTGTATGCAAAATGGATACTTTTATAGTAGATTTGAATTTGTTTTACATGGATTAAGGTACAGCAGCAGGGATAAAGGAAAGGTTGTTTGTACCCTTGCTGACTCTGCATAGCTAATTCCCAGCAAACCTATTTTTTTTGCTTCAACCTCAGTGCAGTTTAACAGGAATGAAATGAGTAGACAAAGTGTACAGCACCATGTAATGTCTCCATTTTGCTGTGGGCTTGTTCATATTCCTGTTGTACCTGCATCATCTGTAACTCAAAAAGGAAATGAAAACATCAGCTCTCTCGAAGTAGCTAATGTGTTATCTTGAATAGCAAAAAGCATAGCTACTAGCCACAGCCGGAATGATTCCTGTGCAGACTACCTTGTTTAAAGTCAGTTCACCCAGAACATTTCATTGCAATCAGGTCAAAACTAAAAATGCCAAGAGTGATTTGTAGAAAACAATTGCAGGATTTAGCTATTGCAAATTAATTTACTCAGGAGTTAGCCAGTGACAATGAGTGTTACTCGTTGTTCTGTTTCCATCTGAAAAGTGGCATTGCGGTTTCCAGCAAGGCAAATAAGTAGCTGAGTTTTAATGATCAGTCAGACCTCTGGTTAGATCTGTTGCCTATGCTAAACTAATTCATCTTGGCGAAGAGGTAGGAGCAAGATTGATAAGGGAGTGGTTAATTAATCAAGAGTTTCACTGCTAAAGATTATCCAGTGACCACTGCTGAGTATATGAATGTAAACTTCAAATAAAGGGAGTATTGAACTTGGTGTGTGCCTTTATAAAGAGTAGTAGAACATAAACCATTTGCCTGGACCATTTAGACTGGTAACCAGAGAGACCTTATGGAGTCCGCGTTGGAGTCATGTGAGAAAACTGATGGAAAAATCCACCAACTGAAAGGCACAAATCAGGAGGGTGATGGAATACTCTCTCTTGTTTGGATGAGTGCAGCTCCAACAATACTCAAAGATCAACACCATCCATGATAAAGCAGCTCGCTTGATTGACTCCCATCCACCACCGTCAACATTTACACCCTCCACCACCAGCTCACAGAGGCAGCATGTGTACCTGGGGTCAAGTTTTAAAAGGTGGTTAAATATGAAACATGTAACCTCAGTACAATTTTTTAACTTTTATTTTCTTATTAAGGGATATGGGGGTAGTGCAGGAAGGCGGTGTTAAGGAAGATTAGCTATGATCTTGTTTAATGGAAGAGCGTGCTCGAAAGGCTGCTCCTATTTCTTATGCTCTCTTATGATCAGTATGATGCTTTGCAGCTACTTCTCAAGCCTCCTACGACAGCATCTCCCAAACTCTACCACTTGTAAAAGGTGCATGGGAACATCAGAACTTAAAACATCCTGTCAAACCACACATCATCGTGACTTGGAACTATGATCACCGTTCCTTCACTGTCGCTGGGTCAATGATTCTTGAGCTCTCTTCCTCACTGTACTATGGGTCTACCTACATAGACCCATGTAGTTGACAGTTAAGAAGTCAACTCACCGCTGACATCGCCAGGGCAATTCAGCGAGAGCAGCAAATGCTGACCGTGCCAGTAATGCTCATTTCCGATGAACAATTTTTTTTAAAGGGAGAGTAAAACCCATATTAAATTGTCCTCCTTTCATCTGCTGGCTGAGTTCAATATTACCATAATAAAAAAGCAAAATACTGAGGATGGAAGACACCGGAAAACACCCAGAAAATGTTGGAAAAACTCAGCAGGCCGGGGAGCATCTTTGGAGAGAGAAACCATTAACATTTTAACGGCGATATTACCATGTTTCCAGCATATTTCTGTGATGTGTTTATTGATATTTAACACTCGAGTATTGAGTATCACAAATAGGTGGCTATTTCAAACCTCCCCTTATTGTTCTCTGACAATTAGTCCGGAGATCTATAACACCCCTAAAAAACGGTGAGTTTGTGTCATAGGCTGTTAAAAATCTCAAACTAGTATCCAATCTGACTGAAACCTGCCAATTTGCAATTTTTAAAAAATATATATATTCAAATAAGGGCCATTTAGCATGGCCAATCCACCTACTCTGCGCATCTTTGGGTTATGGGGTTGGGATCCACGCAGACACTGGGAGAATGTGCAAACTCCACACGGACAGTGACCTGAGGCCGGGGTCCTCGGCACCGTGAGGCAGCAATGCTAACCACTGCGCCACCGTGCCGCCCTCCAATTTGCAACTTTGACAGAGAGGTTTAGAGATCAACCCCAGAAGCCTGCCCAGAATCACTGCACCTAGCACAATCAAGTGGAAAATTCCTTCAAAAGCGAGCACATCTCCGAGGCAGAATGAAAATTCAAGGTGAGGTATTCCCGATCCAGCAACAGGTCTTAATTAGTAGTCACCTGTGTAATTGTGTAACCTACAAACACCCTAGACAATGAACGTGGCCATCTTTGGCTTGAAAGACGAGGCAGACACAATGGACCTCATGGCCCTTTTCTGTGCTGTAAACTTTTCTGCGTTTCTAAGAACAGGAGGAGATGACCAAACGGCTCCCAGGAGGTGTGGATGGGTCAGTTAAATATTTCAACGAGGCTATATATCTACGATTTTACATCCAATTTAACTTTTATGCTGATTCGTGAATTTTCCTGTACTTTGGGGAAACCTGGCAACCTAAGGAGAGACGAGAACTGCTGGATCCAGCAGGTCTGCTCCTTTCCAGCATTGCTTGTAAGTCAGGACGCGCAGGACTGGTGGAAACTTGTAAGCCATCTCCATAGTTTGTTGTCCCCATTCCAATCTCTCCTTCCCTTCCTCTCCACTTACCACTGTAGCTGGGTAGTCATCGGAACCTCAGAGCAACATTAAAGTATTGAAGTAAGCCAAATTCACATTATTGTTAGCTACTGAGTACCAGGGCCCCATTATTTCTTTCTCAGTGTCACATTGTGATGGACGTGTTTTGGCCATACAATGGATTCCTATTCTTAGCCATGCACATTACCTAGTAGACTGTTGCTCTGTTGCGTTGACTGCTACCTGAGAAGAAAGTTGCTTGCTTTTGATCAGAGTTATGATACATTAAGGTCTAAAGTAGTAATGTGGTGGTACTGTATAACAGAAAAGCTACATTGGGAAAATATACGAGTATTAGGCTTTAAATGGAAAAATTACCAAACTGCTGTGGTTTTCTGCTAGTCTAAAAATTGATTTCAAAGAGGTAGGCCGATTAGCTGTTCAGCTTAGCCAGTCTACCGTTGGCTGCTACAATACATCAGCATTATTCTCTCCTGGAAGTTTGTGAAGCAGTCTGTTGTCGTTTGTCTTCTAGGCCTTTCTGTCATAATCCTGGCACTGGCCTTTTTCTTAGATGGGAGTTATGAGAAGGAAATTGGTGTCAAATGTTCAATGAATATTGGGGTGACATCAATTGGAGAGAGTTCAGCAACCATTGAATTCTCTGCAGAATAGGACTAACACTTTTTTTGTCAGCCTCCAAGAGAGGTTATTGTGGCATAGTCTTCCCTCTTTTCCCCAGTTTCCATTTGTCAAAAACTTTGCATTCAGAGGCGTAAAAAGAAAACATAAACACTCTGCATGATGAACTTTACAAGACTGATGGGAGATCCTGTGCTGTGTATTAGGTGTGCTGAAGGATCCATTCTGTTCAAGATAATAGGTATGGAAAATGTACTGTAAACCAGCTTAGAGCCCCTTTAGTAGAATGGATGACACTTGTATAAAGTTGTCTTCTGTATCCAGTATTTTTTTGCAGTAAGTTACATTTTGCAGTAAGTTACATTTTCAAGTTGAAATAAAGTCGGAATGTCTGCAGATTTTATGGTCATTTGAGCAACTTGCCTAGTGATGTTGGGGGTGTTTGGAACCTTGTCCTTAAATTGTTGCGGAGTTGTTTTCCTATTATCTTGCAATTTTGGATAGAATAAATACTGCATTCAGCTCTCCATGATTGTTTTTCCTTTTATGGAAGGTATTTTATTTCTTTGTGTGTTTCTGGTTTCTGCAAACGTTTTCTTGGGTAAAAGCTCTAAACAAGAAACCGCATATTAACTTTGTGGTGGGAAAGGCAATGGCAAACATTTTGAAGCTTTTTTTCAAAGGGCTAAGGAAATGCAGCACTCCAGGGGATTATAGTAGTTGAGTTACTTTAATCACGTGGAAAAAATCTTTGATTTTAGCGTCTGTGTGCTTATGGATTTGTACAGACATCTGACTTTTAACACTCCGTATTAGAGAGCTTTGAAACAATACCCCTGAATGGCTTTGTGCTGAAGAAAACTATTGATAACCGAGCTGAAACACACTTTTCCAAACATTCATGATTAAAATTCAGAAAGTGCCGTGCTAAATTTGCAATTTTTGCAACTTATGGGAAATTTATTTCAAGGTTTTAAAGTGGTGACAAATCTACTTTGATTGTTTTCCAACCCTCACCCGTCACAAGGTAACACTTTCTGTTTAACTGTCTTTCTCAGAGTGATGTTAGTAATGCACATTCCTTTTCTTTTTCTCCCTTTTTGGGCTTTGTTGAATCCAAATGACATTAGTACTCAATCATGGTTGCAGAATGAGGCTCGTCTTTCAGAGTTTTTGATTGACCGCCATAGTTCTGTGGGAAAGGAAGCTGTCCTTTTCTTGACGGGAGGTGACCCTCACCTTCTACTTGAACAATGGAGACATAATGGGGGCCTGATTGGGACGTATGAGAACCCCCACAGTCAGCCACACACTCCTTTTAGCAGAAGTGTCTCACACTCAAACTTCCATTTGACAATTGTCCTTTCACCATTCCCTTTCATAAAATGCTCTCCAGAGCTGTTAAAATTGTGTTGGTTTTATTCAAGGTCTACTCGGATAATTTTTTTTAAAAACAAGGTTTCCATTCTAATCTTAGGCAATTAAAAGTGAATATTTTTCTGATCAAGTTTTCCAGTAAACTACCTGGTTAAGCATTGTGATTGGTAATGTCATAGAATATAATAAATTACATGCATAGGTATTTTTGCTAAATATCTTAATAGTGTTCAATGTCAGAGATAAAATAAACATCAGGTCTGTTGATTGAAGGGACCTGAATATGCCTTGTGGCATTTGGAATGTGCCTATTCACTGCCCGAATGACTATAAATGGAAGACTTTGAGTCATGTAGCTCTCCTCCCAGGCTCCCTGTGTAGATATTCCTGTGCCTCTGAAAGCTGATTTCTGAAAAGAACTTTGTTCCTCCTGGCAAACCAAATTATTCCTGGAACAGTTTTTTTTTTCTTTCAATCCTGAGAAAGGACTGTGGTCTTGAATTTCTTTTCAAGCTGTGCACCTCCTTCTTTCTGAGTTTGTAGAATAATTCTTGTGCCAATAGACACATGTGAGGAAAGAACCAGAGATGGATACATTTCTGCGGAATTTAATGTACAAAAAGATATATACAGAGCAGTTTCAGCCGAACTCTCCATGCTTTTCATTGGAATCTTGTTTCTGGCCCGCTTCCAAAGATAGTACCTTTTTATCTTTCCTACCGTGTTTTAGAAATCAGACAAAATTGTTGGCACTTGATTCTGAGGAATTTCAGTATGCGTGTATGTTGCTTTTTGTCAAGTGTAACTACTTTGGGGAAAGAAAGCTCTGATCTTGTCTGACAATCTTTTTGGATATTTTATGTGGAAATGCCACATAAAATTGAGATCAATGTTCTCCTTTTAAGGCTACAACGGAATGATATTCTGGATTAATATATTGTCACAATCTTGACAGAACTAAAAGAGGAAGATGAAAGCTTGCTAGGAGTAGGCTGTACTATTTAAGTACCCCGTTAAGTAAATTCTTAGGTTAGGTGGGGTTACTGGGTTACAGGGATAAGGTGGAGGCGTGGGCTTAAGCGTGTCGCGTCTTTTCGTCCGACGTCACTTCGTCCAACGACACTTCGTCCACGTCTTTTGGTCCAACGTCTTTTTGTCCGCCCGTCTTTTGGTCCAACGTCACTTCGTCCAATTATCCAATTACAAATTAACTCCGTATAAAACCATTTAATTGATAAAATGCAAGTACAATACAGCAAGTGAATTTAATTGCTAAAATGCAAGTAATTGATAAAATGCAAGTAAAATGCAAGTTGAAAAATGCAGTTAAAAAGTTAAAAAATCTAAAAATGCAGTTTAAAAATCTAAAAGTTTACTAATTACTTAAAATTCCCGAAATTACATAAAATTTATGTAAATTGTAAATTCCCGAAATTCCCTAAAAGTTAGATTTCCAGAACTGTACCCGAGAGAGAATAATGGGGAGAGGACAAGATGATTTGATATTCTACAATTCCGACAGACACAGATATAAGTGGGAGTCTAATTGGATTTAGACAATGAGTGCAGTTCTGAAAGAAGCAGGTTTAAACTCGATTTTCGTCGAGTGATTAAAACCTCTGGTTGGCAGTGGGTTCTGACATTACAGGTCTGAAATGATCAAATATTCCATCAGATACAATGGCTCTCATCACGCTGGAGCATACATGGGTGAATATCCTGCAATTATCTTAATAATGTCTGGAGATCAAGCAGCACAAATGCAGAACTCAACCTCAAGAGGCGAAATAGGTGGAGAGGATCCTTGAGCAGTAACATTGAAAAACTAAATTAAACTATTTGTAATTGGATAATTGGACGAAGTGACGTTGGACCAAAAGACGGGCGGACAAAAAGACGTTGGACCAAAAGACGTGGACGAAGTGTCGTTGGACGAAATGACGTCGGACGAAAAGACATAGCACCGGCTTAAGTAGAGTGCTCTTTCCGAGGGCTGGTGCAGACTTGATGGGCTGAATAGTCTCCTTCTGCACTGTAAATTCTATGATGTCTTCCCCCTCCCTCCTCATGCAATATGTTGAAAGTTCCAATGTGTGTATTAAGGTCAAACCATATTGCAAGATAAATTCATATGATCATTCTCACTACTGTTTACTTGTAAGGAACGCTGCAGATACAAACTCCATTGATGAATTTGGTGTGATTATGGTGCATGTTTTAAATAGTGACCTGGAAAGGGAGGAGGAATGTTCTGTCCATGTGTGGTGGTTAGGTGATACTTGATAAGTTCTAAAATATATTTGAAGCCAACCTTGAGTCAGTTGTCCAATGAACTGAGCCCAAGTTGCAACGCTAGTGATCCAATCACTCATGTGTTTTCATAACTTGGGATATATTTTTGAGTGCATTTGCATAATATCACAAAGAATGTAGTGAAAACCTTCAAAAATAATCAGGGATTAGGTATCTCTGATACATCAGATGAGCTCCACTCAGATTTTCATGTATTTTGTTGTAACAATTCCCCGCCAACTATCTTTTATTCTTTCTATCAAATCTATTGGGGTCTTCTGTCAGTACTTGAAGTATAGATTTTTGAGTGAGACTGTCAACTGTTATTTGGGCAACACAATTTGCTTTGGCAGTGATGAAGTGGGGTTAGTATCGGAAAAATCCTTTTGAGATATTTTTATATGCCAACTTGCAGTGAGTGTAGTAGAGAAATACTATTTCCAAAAGCAAAATCAAGCTTTTGAGTAAATGTGTGAAATCAATATTACCAGCTTAGAGCTGAGAGAGGTTGACTGCTGGAGTGACCTAATTTTTATCCATGCAATGAACAAGCACAAGTGATAGGTTGACTTATCAGATGAATTTGAAAGTCTTGTCATTCCAAAATCAGTCTTGCATGTTTTGCTGAAAGCATGGAAAGTCCCTAAAATATATATATATTTAAATTAAATCTTAGTTATAAGTAAAATAGGATTGGATTGGTTTGGGATAACTTATTGTTTGAAGGAAGTTTGCATAACTTTTTGTTTATAGTTTGGAGCATTGTGAATGATGAGAAACAAATTAGAACATACCACTAATAAATGATGCAATAAAGTGGATCACTAATGGTGTGTATCCAGGTGACTTTTTTAGTTCCACATTTCCCCTCACAATGAGATTAATTAGAACTCGCTGATCCATTCCATCCCTGCCATCCATCAGAAGCGAGAAGGTCAGGTGGGGGAATTAAATTTGTAAAGATATGAAATGTAACCCCCCAAGCCACCAACAATGCGCCTATTTATGGTTCAACCACGCTGAGTTTGAGGTTAGCGCAGGACAATGATTATAATATTTAAGTGAGGCTCAGTTCCTCCAGTTTCAGGAAATATTTGAATGTGACAGCTGGGAAACCTGGCAGCTGAAGGAAGGTAGGAGCTGCCAGATAGAGCAGGAGTGCTCCACCCTGGCCCCTCGAGCAAACCTGTTGTGATATTTCCCAATCTCCCTTCCATGTAGTTCATTGCTATCTTTTTCCCTTATGATCTTTAATACACGACCTTCATTTTAGGCTGAGATGCAAAAGTTTCCTGATTGATAAGTTAGTTACGCTCCTTGTTTTTGTGTCGTTTCCATATTAGACTCCTCGTGGTCTTTCTTTTATTGATTGATTTAGGACATTGTAGTCTCTACCCAATACTTGACTTTGTTTAATCTTCCTTTCATTTGATATAAAAAATTTATTTGTGATTTTTGTTTCTTTGTTGTTTATGTTCTCAGCATATTGCATGATGTGTAGATTCAGGAGTTTTCTATCCATGCCCATACATTTCCATAGTTTCTGCCTCAAGAATTGATACGTTGGCATTTCTCTTATGACCACAGCATGCAGTTGTACAGTTGAAACTGCACTTGGGATATTCAAGATTGGGAAATTACACTCTCCCTGTGCAGCAGTCCATTTAGTTGGGGTCATTTTGTACTTTGTTCAGCAAGTTAAAATTGTTCTCCGGACGAGCTCTATTTACCTTTGTTCATTTTGCCATCTAATGTCATTTGAACTGGTTTTGTTGACTCGAACATTAGTTCCTTATATTAAGTGGGAACAATCAGTTCATATACAAAGTACATGTGGTATACATACTTGTAGAAATAGGCACATAGATGGCAGAGGAATTCCATTCTTGCTAAGTGTTTTGATCTTGCATTAAACATTGGATGGTGTTCTCCTGTGCTCCCATCAGCAGGAT
Source organism: Scyliorhinus canicula (assembly GCF_902713615.1). NCBI lineage: Eukaryota > Metazoa > Chordata > Chondrichthyes > Carcharhiniformes > Scyliorhinidae > Scyliorhinus > Scyliorhinus canicula. The sequence goes on along the minus strand of NC_052154.1, from coordinate 171,271,239 downwards.
TAATGACAGGGGGAGAATTCAGCGGGAGGTCCAAGAATCAGTCACATCCCGTGAAATGGCAGCGTGATCTTCTGCTCCTGCTCACAGTGGAGGATCATGATTCTCGCTGGAGGCTGTTGAGAAACCAAATTTGCATCCTACTAATGTGATGCAGATGAAGGCCAGATCGGAATCTTTGTCACCCTCCCCCAAATTCTCTGTGACGACAGTCCAGAACACACCTGGACCAATGTGGCATGCAGAAGTAGGGACTTGCCTTAAGGGCCTTGGTCAGCTCACAGGCATGCAAGAAGATATTGGTGGCCTCCAGCTACTGGACCCATTAGGACCATGTGCAGTACAGGGTTGGTGCAGAAGGTGGGAGGCTTCCAAGCTGCAAGCTCACTCGAGCTCAGATCTTCCCACATGGACTTTGCTATGTATTAGCTTCTTGGTTACCAAGGCAGCACGATGGCACAGTGGTTGACACTGCCTCCCAGCAATAGGAACGGGGTTCAATTCCAACATTAGGTGACTGTCTGTGTGGAGTTCGCACATTTCCCCCTGCATGGGTCTGCGTGGGTTTATTGGCCATGCTAAATTGCCCCTTTAGTGTCCAACAGTTACAAGGGATAGGGCGGCGCAGCAGACCTAGATAGGGTGCTCTTTACAAGGTCGGTGCAGACTCGATGTCTGAATGGTCTTCTGCACTGTACGGATTCAACAATTCTCCTGGCAAGATTTCACTATTTTTTGCTGTTATGGATTCAACAGGACTTCATACACTCTTGTTGCTGTCACTGTGATCTAATCCAAATAAAGTGAGACAGCACCATATGACAGTCACTATGTTACAAAGGTTGAATATAAGAAAATGACCAGACAACATGATTTTTAAAAATTGATACTCAAATTTACAGTTGTGCCTCACTGAGCTTGTTCACCTGTGATTCAGATAAGAAAAGGTGGTTATTTCGGTTTGAAAAGGACAATTCACCACAAGTTATTCTTGCATAATAATTATTTCAACAATTTAGCCAAGAGCCACAATTCCTAGTTTTATGAAAGACTTTGAACTATTTATACAGGTCCATAATGAAAATAACACTGGAACAATTCTGTATGTTTGCAATAATGATCTAGTGTGATGCAGAAAATCTTGCGCATAGTTTCTAGGTATCATTTGCATTTGAACCTAAAACATTTTTTAAAATGGCAATATCTGATCCGTCCTTCAACCTGACGGACAAAAAAGTATCGACACCTGTAACATCAACACTCATTGGCCTTGCTTCTCTGGTTCCTATTGCTCTCCTCCAATGCACAGCAACATGTTTCATTAAATCTGCTGCCACTGTGGCCATGAGCTGCCTGAAAAATTGCTCTTCACTTCAGAGGTTTGATTCCAGGTGAGACCTCCTTTGAGCTCCAGCACCCATTCTTCTCCCAGAAGCTCCAGGTCGCTGCTGTCTTTCGTTCTGCCCTTCCTCTGTCCTTCAACCTCCCTGTGCTCGAGCCCTGTCAGTCAAAGTGGAACACGCTTCAATTCAGAGATTATCTACCATCAATCCTGCTCTGTCCAAAGATCTTGCGCGTAGCTACAGCAACTTGGCCCAAAAAGGCCTGCAGGCTTATTAGCCAGCTCGAAAGTCTACCTGGAAAACCTAGGCGCAGCTGCTTGCCTCCCAACTCTTTATGCCAAGGTGGGTTTAAGAGTCAGCTAATCTGGCACTCCCGCAGTTCAATTTTTGAAATGGATTCTCGGAGAGGCATGTGGGCCCTCATTTTAATGATGTGCTACTGCTAGAAAATGATTCCCACTGCTGACTAAAATAGCAATTTTGTATAAACATTCACTGTGCCATGTCACTTTTTCACGTGGCTAAAATCAGATAAGGGAATGGAGTATAAAAATAGGAAAGTCCTGCTAAAACCATACAAGGCACTAGTTAGACCACTCCTGGGATACTGTCAACAGTTTTGGTACCCTAATCGAACGAAAGCTATACTGCCATTGGAGGTAGTCCAGAGAAGGTTCACTAGGTTGATCTTGGATAGAGAGGAATTTTCTTCTGAGGAGAGGCTGTGCAGGTTGGGTCTGTACTCATTGGAGTTTAGAAGAATGAGGTGTGATCTTATTGAGACATATAGGATTCTCAGGGGGCTTGACAGGGTAGATGATGAGAGGATGTTCCCCCCCTAGAGAGAGAGAGAGAGAGAGAGGTGAGGACCAGAGGGTATAATATCAGAGTCAGGGGTTGCCCATTTTAGACAGAGATGAGGAGGAATTTCTTCTTTTGAGAGAGCAGTGAATCTGTGGAATTCTTTACCTCAGCGAGCTGTAGAGGCTGAGTCGTTAAGGCCGAGATCGACAGGTTTTTAACCAGTAAAGGAATCCAGGGATAAGGTGGGAAAGTGGACTTGAGGATTATCATTTCAGATCAGTCATGATTTAATTGAATGAGGGAGCAGCCTCAGTGGGCCTAATGGCCTACTTCTCCTGCGTTTTACGATATCTCTGAGCCTGTTTTCATGGTGTGGGTGTGGATATGGATCGGGATATATAATAAAGTACAGGGCATTCTTCTCTGTACAGTGACCAGGATTAGACAAAGTTGCAATTATCAGGAAAAATATGATTTGTAGCAATTTGGTCTTGACCATGAGATTATGGGCGGAATCTTCCCATCTGGGCAATAAGGATGGTGGAACAAAACTGCAAATCCTCCAGTCCCAAACTCGTTAATTTGCAATTGGGTGGTTGGCGCCTTATTCTGAGTGAGGGTAGGTTGATGGTGTGTAGTCCATCGCCCATGCGCCCATCATCACTGACTTACCATTGAAGAAAGTAGGTGAACCTCCTGACAATAGATCTCCGGGAGGACTCGGAGACCGCAATATGGACGTCCTGAGGAAGAGGATGGATCTCCAGGAACATTCTAAAGGCTGGAAGATGGACCCCTTTTTAGGATACCGAATCTGGAAGGTCCACCTGCTGATGCTCCGGCCATTCACTGCTGTGGTGTTCCAGAGTCGAGGGATGTTGTTGGCATCGATCCTGAACTCCAGTGGCAGCCCCAGGCATTGTTCAGGTGTGTCCTGACATCTGCATGCTATGTTGTTCCAAACATGTTTCACAGCGACATGTTTTCCTGCAGGCACCATGGAGATTTGGGCATTGCTGATCATGTCATCATCTGCATCCTATTAGCGGATGTAAAACAAATTTCGCACTGGCCTCCAGTGAGTTTCCCAATCCACGGTGGGTAGCAGCGGACAATCACACTGTTACCAGATTTTTGGGCCTTCTGCCCCGACCATTGAACCCGCTTGTGGAGGCTTGGGAGAATTCCACACTGAGTGGAATTTAATACCTACCTGATGGTGAGTTTGGGGGTTGGTATGCAGCAAGCACATGTTTATGAGCTCCCAGTGGAGGTGGGGAGGGTGGGGGCGCCTTCGATCAAAGAGGGACTTCCTGAGAGACAACCCTTCCTCCTCCTTTCTCTTCCCTTTCCTCTCCTCCCCTCCCCTTACTACCACTCCTTCCTCCTTCCTTCATCTAATTTATCTCCCCTTTCCTTCCCCCATCCTGCAACCCCTTTGCCGCTATCATTCATTTGTGGCCTGCAGCCTAGTGATGGTTCAAAGCCTCTGGTGGGTGTCATACCACCAACCTACCCACTGACATTGCCATTCAGGACCCTGATTGTTTGGCACTCTTGGTTGGTTGGTCTTTGTTCCTGGAGAAGACCCACCGCCATCCAGTTAAGTGCTTGTGTCGCGCTTAATACAGCAGATCTTTCCCTAAAAGAGGCAACATGAAGCTCTTGCCAGCTCTCCAGTCGATGACGAAACCCCCATCATCATTAAACACCACCTTACATTAATTTTACTATAATTGCAAATTCAAACTTGGCTGCACATTTGGCATTGTAGTTTAACTGTATACAAAGATTGAAATATAAGTTTCATGCTTCAAACTAAAAGCTACCACATTTATAACATCGGAAATTCTCAAAAATACATATGGTGAATGATGTTTTGGTCTGTTCCACCACACCCTCTTCCCATAGGGAAACATCTGTTTTTTTGCTTAATACGCCACCATGAATTAAACAGCAGAGATTAACAGTTCAGTTTGTGGAATTGTAAGTATTTGAAACATCAATTTAATTGTTTAAAAAAATACTGCGATATATTCGAAAATATTTGCTTTTGGCCTCCTTTAATTTTAACTTTCTGTTGGGCAGCATCTGACAGGTCACAAATGACATCCTCACTCTGATTGACTAACCAAAGCATATTGTCCCTCCTTGCCATTCGTGATCTCCCTGCAGACTTTGACATAGAGGACCCGTACCATCCTCTTCCTAATGCTTTTGTCCAGCTCAGTGGGACTGCCCTCTTGACTAATTAGCTGTAAAGCAAAAATTATGAGTACTGTATACCAGCAGCTACAATTAACAAGTAAGTGTGTCTGGGAAGAAGGACAGAGAGTGGGGACCAGCCCTTAAATTTTGTTCCATTTTGAAAATGATTATATTTGTTTTGTTTCAAAATTCAAAAGTAATGAGAATAAAACTGTCCATGCAAACTGAATACTAGAATGTGTTCAAATTTGAAAAAGGATTGTAATTAAAGTGCTGGACGTAAACATGCTTATTTAAACAGAACTCCTCAACAGTAGTATTTTGCCAAGGGGGAAGAAAGATTAACATCGTTTCCTTACATTTTATATGCAATGCGACCTTTTCTTTTTTTTTTTAAAAAGCACACCCTAAATGGATGGACAAGGAAAGATGAAAAACTACCCCCTCAGCGTTGCACCGAGAATAAATTTATTAAGCAAGTGTAACGCGTGAAGGGAGAAATTGTTTATCCAGCTGCAGTGTTGAAAACAGTTTAGTTGCTGCAAAATTTATAATAAAAATAATCTCTGGGGATACCCTTTAAAAGCATTTTGCAGTTTAACGCACCCCAACGTTTGTACAATATTGGCAGAATCAATAAGTTGGTCCGGCACACCACCTTCCCTCGGGCTGATTTTCACGAGAGATTTTATTTTGTAGTCATGTTTAATTAGCAAGACGTCTAACTTTGTAGCGTTCCTTATTAGTTTTTTTTTGCTTGCAGCAGCCATATAAATGGAATGTAACAGGGCTGCAAAACCCTACCAATTAGTGGCGTGAAATATTTGGTGTCAGTGAAATGGCCTCAACCCTGCCTCTTTTCTTAAAGGGGAATTTGTGCAGCATATGCCTCATGGAGCTTATTCAGATGATGTGCAATTTACTCCTACCTTCATGATTTAAAAAAAAAAATGTAGTTCAGAAACATGGTAGGTTGAAGAAAAATAAGCGCAAGATGCTCAAAATCTTTTATGTCTATTTCTTAAGACAAAGTTTTCACATCGACTTTTTTCTTCTTTCCATCTCATCCACTCCTTTTCTTGTTTTGTTATCTCGGGGTTATTGGAAAAAACAGCCTGTGGTTCAGATCTTGGGAGTAATGACCTGTTGGTTTTTACTTGAGTTATTTTTGTTACATTTTGACATGGAGCAGCATGGTAGCACAGTTGCTTCACAGGTCCGAGGTTCGATTCCCGGCTTGGTTCACTGTCTGTGTGGAGTCTGCACGTTCTCCCTGTGTCTGCGTGGGTTTCATCCTGTTTCCTCCCACAGTTCAAAGATGTGCTGTTGGGTAGATTGGCCATGGTAAATTGTCCTTATTGGCCAAAAAGCTTAGGTAGGGTTACTGGGTTACAGGGATGGGGTGGGCTTAAGTGGGGTGCTCTTTCCAAGGGCCGGTGCAGACTCGATGGGCCAAATAGCCTCCTTCTGCACTGTAAATTCTATGATATGATAATTAAGGGGCAATTTAGTGTGGCCAATCCACCTAACCTGCACACCTTTGGGTTGTGGGATGAGACACTCGCAGATGGGGAGAATGTGCAAACTCCACACTGACAGTGACCCGGGGCCGGGATCGAACCCAGGTCCTTGGCGCTGTGAGGTAGCAGTGCTAACCACTGCGCCACCATGCCACCTGATTTCCGCTTTCTTTTCCTCGCTCCCCCTCTCTCCACTGCCGTGGGTAAGAGGGAATTTTAATAGTTTTAGAGAGTAGGGCAGCACGGTGGCCTAGTGGTTAGCACAACCGCCTCACGGGGCTGAGGTCCCAGGTTCGCTCCCGGCTCTGGGTCACTGTCCGTGTGGAGTTTGCACATTCTCCCCGTGTCTGCGTGGGTTTCGCCCCCACAACCCAAAAATGTGCAGAGTAGGTGGATTGGCCAAGCTAAATTGCCCCTTAATTGAAAAAAATAATTGGGTAATGTAAATTTTTTTTTTTTTAAATTATTTTTAGAGAGTGCTGTCTTCATGCGTATGGATTGACATTGCCTCTTCCGAACTAGATGATCAATGATAGAATTCTGTTTGTAATGCAGATTGAATTTTGATGCTGTGGTGAATCACACATCCCTGCTCCAAAAATATGTCAAAATAAATGTAATGTTTGAATTCCTGTTCATGTGCGTCTGCCAAAGTGAACTGGGTTCGTGTTCACTTGGCCTTGGAAAGAGGTGCAGCACAGAATCATGAGAATTATTCCAGGGCTTAAAGATTTTAAATGTCAGGACAGGTTGCATTAATTGATTTGTATTCTTTTGGTCACGTGGTCTAATTAAAGTCTTTTAAAATGGGAAAAGGGGTTTGATGGGGTGGATACTGAGAGAGTTCCAGAACAAGGATTTAGGTGAGTCGCCATAACCCAGTGGAACTTAGGGCAGTATGTCTAATGCACACAGATGCTGTTAACCAGAATACTTTATTGGCAGAAAATAAGCTACGCAACAGTTTGAAAGCAATAAACATTGTCTGAAGTGCAAAGTATACTCGGCAAACAGCTGAATTTGGAGTAACTCCACACTGTGTTTACAGATCGAAATTGGACTTTGTGATTTTAAAAGGACAAACTATCTTAAATGTAGCTTTAGCTTGGAATAATCCATTGTGCACAACATTTTATAATGCTCTTAATTATAAAATAACAATTCATCAGATTAGTTGTTAGCAACACCACGGAAGCTTCACGCTATGAATATATTTTCAACCATGGTGATTAGAGCAAAGTCTCAACCCTATTCAGTGCATACTTGGTTTCAAGCACAATACAAGCTTAAAATGCTGTTTACTTAAAACTTGTAACATGAAACTACTGATGTGTTGCAATCTGTAAAGTTCTCTGACTAAACACCAGTTTAACTCGAGCCTAACCCTCTATTTTCTTAACAATTACACTTTAGAGTTGCAAAGGTATGCAGTGCCATTGAACCAAAATGATGCATTGAATATATACATTGGATAGCATTCCCTATAAAATAGCTGATCATCTAACTTGCAATGAACAGCATTCTAGATCTGGTGGAACAGGGGTTCACAGTCAGGTGTCCGCGTAAATGACTGAAGCGGTCTGCAGTAAGAGTGAGTGGGGGAGGCGGGGACGAAGGGAAGAGAGTGAGAAAGATGTGTTACCCTCACTGTCCTACACCATTTTCAAATACTCCAATTGCTGGATTCCCATTGCCTCCACACTTGCACCACTTTAGCCTGGATTTTTACCCACAACTGAGCCTTGCGGTTTGGAGGGGGGGGGGGGGGGGGGCAAGCTGCTCTCTTTTTCCCCTCCCTCAGAACTGGCTGCTTGTGTTTCGTGTTGGGAACGGTAGCTGTGCCACCAGGGCATCGCCAATCGCCATTAACAGCACCCTCTTGTGTCTAACACAGCAAGACCATTCTTTGAATGAAATTAAATTTTTTGAAATTCAAATTAAGCCGAGCATAAAAGTGGACCTTGTGCGATAAGCCGAAGTAGAACAGCTGGAGGGGTTGATACAGACATATAGATGCATAGAAGATAGGAGCAGGAGGACTTTTGGCCCTTCGAGCCTGCTCCGCCATCCATCACTGGTCATGGCTGATCATCCAACTCAATAGCCTAATCATGCTTTCTCCCCATAGCCTTTGATCCCATTCTTCCCAAGTGCTATATCTAGCCACCAAAGTTTTAGCATCAACTACTTCCTGTGGTAATAAATTCCAGAGGCTCACCACTCTTTGTGTGAAGAAACATCTCCTTATATCTGTCCAAAATGGTTTATCCTGAATCCTCAGGCTGTGACCCCTGGTTCTGGACACGCCCATCATTGGCAACATTTTCCCTACATCTACCCTGTCTAGTCCTGTTAAAATTTTATAAGTCTCTGAGATCCCCCCCTCATTCTTCTGAACTCGAGCGAGAACAATCCTAACCTAGTCGATCTCTCCTCATATGACAGTCTCGCCATCCCTGGAATCAGTCTGGGTAACCTTCACTGCACTCCCTCGAGAGCAAGAACATCCTTCCTCAGAGGAGACCAAAACTGCACACAACACTCCAGGTGTGGCCTCACCAAGGGCCTGTATAATTGCAGCAACACATCCCTGCTTCTATACTCGAAACCTCTCACAATGAAGGCCAACATACCATTAGCCTTCTTTACCGCCTGCTGCACCTTCGTGCTTACCTTCAGCGAATGGTGCCCAAAGACACCCAGGTCCCGCTGCACACTCCCTTCTCCGAATTTACAATCATTCAGATAGTAATCTGCCTTCCTGTTTTTGCTTCCAAAGTGAATAACCTCACACTTATCCAAATTATACTGCATCTGCCATTGATTTGCCCACTCGCCCAACCTGTCCAGATCTTGCTGTGGGATCCCTGCATCCTCGTCACAATTTATCCTCCCACCTAACTTGGTATCATCTGCAAACTTTGAGATGTTATATTTTGTTCCCTCATCTAAATCATTAATATATATTGTGAATAGCTGGGGTCCCAGCATCGATCCCTGTGGTACCCCACTAGTTACTGCCTGCCAATTTGAAAAGAATCCATTAATCCCTACTCTTTGTTTCCTCTCTGCCAACCAGACCTTCTTTTGGCGAACAGTAATAATGTCAAATCAGACAGCAGATTGTTTTGCGGTGTGGAACAGAGGCATGCTGGGAAAAGTCGAGCAAGCATCTGAGAGGTGCTGTGCTCACACGGATGTCTGCGATATATTAAACATTGGCCACACTGGAGCTCCCACAATCTGTTTGTATCCTGCCACAAAGGCAAGGTAGTAAAGCCTCAGTCGATGTAAATGTTGCCAGAAAAATATTTGGTGCTTCTCAGCCAGTCGTACATGCAAAGGCACCTGGTTTTCCAATGTGCTTTCCTATCCAACAGATTTATTTCAGTCTGGTTGTGGAGGGCGATGCTGTATTTATAAACACTGGAAAGTGGTGGCCTCATGTAGTTTCACATCAAGTAAATAAAATGTATATATTTCATTGTATAGCTGATTTTTATGCAGAAAGAACACTTGTGTTATGGGATGAGGGGGGGGGGGGTTGTGGAGGGGGTGGGGTCAGACATGGGAGAGGGTTTATAAGGAGCAAAATGGTCGCGAGTCCATGTCCCAGACTGCAGATGTATTTATTTCTTCGCATGCTGCTTTCGTTCTGCTCTCTAGAAAGCTGACTCTTGCAGAGCTGGGATTCCAAAAGTACCAGCCGCCATCTTGAGACTTGCTTAAGAATCACTCTTCCATCTGCAAGCCTCAGCAGTGAGTGCTGGAAAGTCATTTGCAGTCATGGGGGACATTATAGCATTGAGCCAATAGTGTCCAACAGCGCACGTTTTCAGTAGAACTAAGATCAGTCACTAAATTTACTCTCTTTCATTTTGGTTACGGGTCTGAAGCTGCTGGTAAGGTTTGAGCACCGTCTTGGGTGAGATTAGTTGCTCAAGGCGAGAATGTTCTTCATCAGTGCGCGGCAGATCTGGATGGCCTGTTTACTTGAGGTATGGCCGTATGTAGTACAATGACAGGAAAACTTGGATTAAAAGGTTACCCTGTAACCCAGTGGTAATTGTGTAATTCCTTGCTCTATGATGAAGGCATCTATCATTTCTGTATGTGACAGAAGCGCGACGCACAGTGGTGATCTTTGGGGTTTGGTTTTGTCTGTGGCTTGTTAACATCATTTTTGTGAAACTGGCATCAGCTCTACTTGTTTGTGGTCCACGGTTTGCCACTACAGCTGGTGGACTGTCTGCTCACAATAGATTCCATATGTGCAGAGACCACATTGTGTTGGAATTTACAGGGTACAAGTCATTTAAATAATGGACTTTGAAATATAACTCCACTTTTTTCCCCTCTTAAAATCCATTTATAGCAGACGAGATCTAACAGCAGGAGGTAAGGATTTGCGTGTGAACTCTGTGTCTACATTCAAATGCAATTTAGTATTGGCAAATTAACTTGTGTTTTGGCAAGACGTGTTTTGCCTGTATAACAAGCAAACTTTATAGTTTAGGTTATTAAATTTATCTTAAGAGGTCTGTAGTATGCATCTGGAAAGCATAATAATTTCAAAATGTTGTGCTATGTTATATAAGCAACTGTGCAATTTTGTGTAGTTACTTGATATATGTGTGCATTTAGCTTGAAGCCGACCTATTCCTTACGAGACCATTGCGAAAATAACTGCCCTTGGGATAGTTGAAGCATTGGAAAAATAACTGTCTAGCTTCAGTGTTTCCAAACCTGAGTGGGCCGTTCTTCATCAGCTCTGCTATTGTGCTCCATTGCTGCCTTGATGAGAAGGTCTTTGCCTCCGGGCAAACCCCCCCCAACACAGACCCCCTCAAGGCGAGCTTGATTTTTTTTCCAGCTAAAAGAATTTTGCGAGGTCACTCACCCACACCCCTGGTTTGGGCGACCCCGAATCCCTCCATTCCAGCACGATCCGTCTCTGGGTTACAAGGGAGGCAAAGGCCAAGACGGCAGCCTCTCTCGCCCACTGGACTCCCGGTTCCCCCGACGCTCTGGAAATCGCCACTTCTGGACTCGAGAGAACCTTCATCTTCAGTACCTCGGACACAACGTCAGCGAACCCCCGCCAGAATCCAGCTTTGGACAAGCCCAAAACATGTGAACCTGCTCATTCTGGCCACCGTGATATGCGCCCTATGAACCTCTTTGAATTGAATAAGGCTAATATTAGCACACAAAGAGGATCCGTTCACTCACCTCGGAGCCTACTCCCATAACCCAGCCTCCACCTTCCTCCCCAACTCTTCCTTCCACTTCCGTTTAACTTTCCCTATCGGAGCTCTCCTCCCCCACCCAATCCATTAATTCCATATAAATTTCCAACTCCTGTTTTTGACACTACCCTGTCCTCCAGTCCTGGAGATGGCAGGTTGGGATGCTAAGTGGCAATTCCAATGGCTCTATCGCCAGGGCAAAAAGCAATGGGGAGCATGGGCAACCCTGCCTTGTCCCACGATGCAATCCAAAATACCCCAATCGCACCGGACCCATCCCAACACTCGTTACTGGTGCCCTATATAGCAACCGGACCCAATCCACCAACCCCTACCTGAACCGTCCCAGTACTTCGCACAGATATTCCCATTCTACCTGACTAAAGGCTTTCACTGCATCCATAGCGACCTCCACCTCCTGTCCCACTGGGGGCATGATAATCCCATTCAGTAGATGCCTAACATTCACCGACTGATGCCTTCCTTTTACAAACACTGTCTGGCCGTCCCGTATCACCCCTGGCACATTGTCTTCGATCTGCGAGGCCAAGATCATTGCAACAGCTTGGCGTCTACATTTAGCAGTGACATGGCTCTGGGTCCTTATACTTCTTCAGAATTAAGGATATTGAAGCCTGTGATAATGTAGGGACAAGGTCCCCCTTCTCCCTCGCCTCACAGGGGCCTCGATCCCCCAAAAACCATTTATAAAATTCCACCAGGAACCCATCTGAGCCCAGGGCCTTCCTTGCCTGTATCGCCCCCATGCCCTCCACCACCACCTCCAGTCCATTGGCTGCCCCCAGCCCCTCTACCAGATCCTCTTCTACTTTAGGGAACGCCAACCCATCTAGAAGTTGCTGCATTCCCTCTCCCCCGCCGGGGGCTCCGATTCATGTAACTGCTTCTAAAATTCCTCAAACTCCCCATTCACCCCCACCGGGTACAAGACCATCCTTCCCCTCTCATCCTTCACCTTTCCGGTCTCCCTCGCCGCCTTCTGCTTTCTGAGTTGGTGGACCAGCATCATAGAATTTCATAGAATTTACAGTGCAGAAGGAGGCCATTCGGCCCATCGAGTTTGCACCGGCTCTTGGAAAGAGCACCCTATCCAAGGTCAACACGTCTACCCTATCCCCATAACCCAGTAACCCCACCCAACACTAAGGGCAATTTTGGACACTAAGGGCAATTTATCATGGCCAATCCACCTAACCTGCACATCTTTGGACTGTGGGAGGAAACCGGAGCACCCGGAGGAAACCCACGCACACACGGGGAGGATGTGCAGACTCCGCACAGACAGTGACCCAAGCCGGAATCGAACCTGCGACCCTGGAGCTGTGAAGCCATTGTGCTATCCACAGTGCTACCATGCTGCCCACATCCTACTCGCCTCCTCCCCATATTCATACATTACCCCCGGCCCTCTTTAACTGCCCCACTGCCTTCCCCGTTGACACCAATCCAAACTCCATCTGGAGCTTCTGAAACTCCTTCAACCAGTCTGCCTCCAGAGCCTCCGAGTATCTCCTATCTACTCGTAGGATCTCCTCCACCAGATTAGCCATCTCTGCCCGCTCCGACCTGTCCCTGTGCGCGCAAAGCGATATAACCACTGCCTTAAGTGCCTCCCATAGCGTGCAGCCGAAACCTCACCCATGTCATTCAGTTCCACGTACCCATGAATGTCAGCCCTCACCTGCTCACACACCACCTCTTCTGCTAACAACACAACGTCTAATCTCCAATGTGGGTGCCAGGCTTCTGCTCGCTGGCCTCATCAGTGCCCTATGTGCCCGATCGACTTCCAGGGGCTGGTTGAAGGCCCCCTCTCCCATTAGGGCAGCATGGTAGCACAGTGGTTAGCACAATTGCTTCACCACACCAGGGTCCCAAGTTCGGTTCCTGGCTGGGTCACTGTGCGGAGTCTGCACGTTCTCCCCGTGTCTACGTGAGTTTCCTCCGGATGCTCCAGTTTCCTCCCACAGTCCAAAGATGTGCAGGTTAGGTGGATTGGCCATGATAAATTGTCCTTGGTGTCCAAAGAGATTGGGTTAGGTGGGGTTACGGGTATGGGGTGGAGGTGTGGGGATAGGGTGGAGGTGTGTGGGCTTGGGTAGGGTGCTCTTTCCAAGGGCCGGTGTAGACTCGATAGGCCAAATGGCCGCCTTCTGCACTGTAAATTCTATGATTAGCCGTTCCAACATCACTTAAGAGCTAGCGTCTGCTTCTCGATGCCCTCCGGCACCCCCACTATTCTCAGATTCTGCCTCCGGGAGCGGTTCTCCAAATCCTCCACTTCCTTCCTGAGACGCTTCTGGGTCTCCCTCAACATCCCAATAGCGGCCGCCAATGAGGTAAGCTGCTCCTCGTGCTCTGCCATTTTCTGGATCGCCTGGCTCTGGATCTCCAGCCTCAGCTCCTCACGGTCGATCCCCACTTTCAGCAAGTCTCCCACCTTCGCCAGATTCTCCTGAGCCTCCACCCCTCTGTTGGCTGAAACTTTCCATTTAGGAAGTCCACCAACTGCTCCATCGACCATTGGGCTGGTAGGGTTGACCGTTTACCCTCCGCCACCTTCCCCTTTGTCGCACAAGGAGTTTCCTGTTCCTGCAGCTCCTTCTAGACCCACTTCTGGTCCGTGGGATCCATCCACCGGCCTCACCAGTGGAGTACAGCTTTCCTCCACCACCTCTGCACCTTTTTTCTCCAAAAAGTCCACCTGGCAACCGGGGAAAAGAACCAAAATAAACCACTACGAGTGGGAGCTGCCAAATGTGCGACCACTCACACCATGGCTGCCACCGAAAGTTGCTTCAAAGTTATTTTTAATTGGCCCAGTCTAAGTTGGTGTTAATTTCCATCGCTGATATCAATACCATACTTGGAAAATATTTGATGTGGGTGCTTATGTTTGGCCTCCTTAAACTGAAGACTAAAACAATGGGGTTGGTAAGTAGGTATTTAAGTAGATCGGGGCCAATACAAATTTCACACCATTACTGCTGTAAACCTACCCTAAATTTCTTTCAACTCGTATCTAATTCATACAGCTTATTTTAATATTTTCCTCTGAAATGATTGAACAGTTTTATTGACCAGAATGAACAACAACTGAATAAGCCATTCCTAGTAATTACCAGAGGAGCAGAATAATGAACTGCACAATATTGTGGGAGGGGGAGTTGAGACCAAATGTTGAAGGGTGAAAAGTCAGTGTTCAACACAAAGAACTTCAAATTTGGATAGTGTCCTTCATATCACCAGGCTAAATTATCACAGCCAATTAGTTACTTCTGTTTTGTAGCCAAATAGAGCAGCCAATTTGTGCCCAGCAAGGTCCCACAGAGACGTGAGATTTTCCAGTTGGTAGGTCTAACCAGTATTGGCTGCGTGATAAATATAGCCAGCACACCAGAGGAGCTCCTAGCTCTGTGACAAATAGTGCCATAGGATCAGATGAGGTTGCGACTGAAAAATAAAACCCCCAAAAATTCAGTGATCTGTCCCACGCTGAGGTACTAGCCCAGATTATGCATTCAAGGTCACAACAAAGCAAAGCCAACATTATTCTTGGTAAAGGGCGAGAGAGATGATGAGAATTGGCAAGTGCTGTTTCACCAAAGTCACGGTTCAGAGTTTATGAAATTACCGATGGTAGGGCCTGTGAATTGTATCTGATGAGCTCTTCTGCTTGCAGAAATAAATGTACTTTTGTACAAAAATAAGATGTGCAAAAAAAAAAAAAGAAACAAAAGCCAGATGTGTTCCGAAAACGATGGGAAATGTTTTTGGACCTTGAGCAGAAGAAGCTTGCTGCGCTCCACCCAAAAAACTGGGTTCAAAGGTTCTGACCAACAACTCATACCTATTATAATAAAATTTAATAAGTTCAGAGTGCAGGAAAATTACTCTTAAATACAAACTCATATACACATAGAATGTGTAAGGAAATTAAACAACTGACAGTGGGATTTTGTGCTGACAAGTTAAATTTGCAATGATGTGAAATTTTGGCTGAACCTGTTTCAAAGAGATTTGTCCAGAAGGGTTCTTGGCACAATGAAGAAGTCTTTGGATCAAACTGTTGGTTGAAAATAGTATGTTTTAGGGCTATATCATATCAGAGCCACTCACAGGGCTGGGGGAATTTTTCTCTTGTTTTGGCATTGGTCTTTTTTTTTTTTCAAACATAATCGCACAGCAGTGTGTATGGCTCTTTTGTTGCGAGTTATGCTTTATGCCGTTTTTACACGTTCTGTACAAGCCTTGTGTAATTAATGATTTTTTTAAACCTTGTGCAGTAATAATCTGTTGCGATAAAATAAGAGGTTCAGTGACAGGTGATGGTGTGTTGCTGCACGACCACAGCTGGTGATGTGACTGGCAGTCACAAGTGTTACAATGGATATATCATTGGCCGTGGACATATAGTTGGACACTAGCATCTTGTTTATGCAACACTGGTCTGAAGAATGTGACCAATATGAATTGCACACGTTTGTACTTGGAATAAAATCTTTTGTGACAGTGAAATTCTAGTGAGGATGCAATACAGCTGTATTCCTTGAGACATAATTCAAAGATATGTCAGAGCCCTCCAGTTTGTTCCCTATTTTTCATATTAATCAGAGTAAGCATTTCCATTTACTCACGTTGGCAGCTCACTTCCAATTCTTCTTCTTCTGCTGATCCATAGAACCATAGAATTCCTACAGTGCAGAAGGAGGCCATTCGGCCGATCGAGTCTGCACCGGCCCTCTGAAAGAGTGTCCTACCTAGGCCCACTTCCCTATCCCATAACCCCACCTAACCTGCACATCTTTGAACACTAAGGGGCAATTTAACATGACCAAGCCACCTAACCTGCACATCTTTGGACTGTGGCAGGAAACTGGAGCACCCGGAAGAATCCCACGCAGACATGGGGAGAACGGGCGAACTCCACACAGACAGTCACCCACGGCCGGAATTGAACCCGGATCCCTGGCACTGAGGCAGAAATGCTAACCACTGTGCCACTTCGCCGCCCTAATGATCACCAGATCATAAGAAGTAGGAGTAGGCCACTTGGCCCATTGAGTTCCCCACTTTCTATAAGGTTATGGCTGATCCGATTGTTGCCTTACTTTACTTTCCTACTGCCTGCCATAACCTTAATTACCATGCATATCAAAATCTGTCTATCACAGTCTTTAACATATCCAATGCCACTGTTCTTGGAGGAAGAGAGTTCCAAAGCCAAACAGCCCTGTTGAGAGAATACATTCCTCTTCATCTCTGTCTTAAATGGAACCTTCCGTATTTTTAAACCAGTGCCCCTAGTTTTAGATTCCCTTACACGGGGAAATAGCCTCTCACTGTTTACCCTTTCAAGTCCCCTCAGAATCTTATATTTCAAAAATTAGCTCTCATTCTTCTAAACTCCAATGGATATAGGCCCAACCTGTTCAAATTGGGCTCCTAAGACAACCTCTTGATGCCAGGAATTGGCCCAGTGAACCATTTTTGAACTGCATCCAATGCAATTATAACCCTCCTTAAAAAAGGACACTAAAAGTGTACACAGTACTCTGGGTGTGGTCTCGCCAATGCTTGCTCAGTTGCAGCATTACATCAAGATACATCTACTTGTTCCCTTTATCTACCTTCCTTGCTACATACCCTTTCACAAAACCATGTTGACTGCCTGACTGTTATAATTTTCTAAATTTGCTACTACCTCCTTATTAATGGGTTTTTGCTTGTTCCCCAATGATAGATGTTAGACTAACCAGCCTATTGTTTCCTGCTTTCTGCCCCTCTTCCTTTCTTAAATAGCTTTGTTATATTTGTTTTTTTTCTAATCCTCTGGGATCTTTCCAAGAATCCAGGGAGTTTTGAAAAATTACAGCCAATGCCTGTGCAGAAATAAATTGGATTGGATTGGATTTATTTATTGTCACGTGTACCGAGGTACAGTGAAAAGTATTTTTCTGCAAGCAGCTCAACAGATCATTCAGTACATGGAAGAAAAGGGAATTAAACAAAATTCAAGAAAATTCATGAAAATACATAATAGGGCAAAACAAGATATACAATGTAACTACATAAGCATTGGCATCGGATGAAGCATACAGGGTGTAGTGTTAATGAGGTCAGTCAATAAGAGGGTCATTTAGGAGTCTGGTGACAGTGGGGCAGAAGCTGTTTTTGAGTCTGTTCGTGCGTGTTCTCAGACTTCTGTATCTCCTGCCCGATGGAAGAAGTTGGAAAAGTGAGTAAGCCGGGTGGGAGGGATCCTTGATTATGCTGCCCGCTTTCCCCCGGCAGCGGGAGGTGTAGATGGAGTCCGTGGATGGGAGGCAGGTTTGTGTGATGGACTGGGCGGTATTCACGACTCTCTGAAGTTCCTTGCGGTCCTGGGCCGAGCAGTTGCCATACCAGGCTGTGATGCAGCCCGATAGGATGCTTCCTATAGTGCATCTGTAAAAGTTGGTAAGGGTTAATGTGGACATGCCGAATTTCCTTAGTTTCCTGAAGAAGTATAGGCGCTGTTGTGCTTTCTTGGTGATAGCGTCGACGTGAGTGGACCAGGGCAGATTTTTGGTGATGTGCACCCCTAGGAATTTGAAACTGCTAACCATCTCCACCTCGGCCTCGTTGATGTTGACAGGGGTGTGTACAGTACTTTGCTTCCTGAAGTCGATGACCAGCTCTTTAGTTTTGCTGGCATTGAGAGTGAGATTGTTGTCGTTACACCACTCCATTAGGTTCTCTATCTCCCTCCTGTATTCTGACCCGTCGTTATTCGAGATCCGGCCCACTATGGTCGTATCGTCAGCAAACTTGTAGATGGAGTTGGAACCAAGTTTTGCCATGCAGTCGTGTGTGTACAGGGAGTAGAGTAGGGGGCTAAGTACGCAGCCTTGCGGGGCACTGGTATTGAGGACTATTGTGGAGGAGGTGTTGGTGTTCATTCTTACTGATTGTGGTCTGTTGGTCAGAAAATCAAGGATCCAGTTGCAGAGTGGAGAGCCAAGTCCTAGATTTTGGAGCTTTGATATGAGCTTGGCTGGGATTATGGTGTTGAAGGCGGAGCTGTAGTCAATAAATAGGAGTCTGATGTAGGAGTTCTTGTTTTCGAGATGATCTAGGGGTGAGTGTAGGGCCAGGGAAATGGCGTCTGATGTGGACCGGTTGCGACAGTATGCGAATTGAAGTGGGTCAAGGCGTTCCGGGAGTATGGAGGTGATGCGCTTCATGATCAGCCTCTTGAAGCACTTCATTACAACTGACGTCAGGGCCACCGAGCGGTAGTCATTGAGTCATGTTACCTGGTTCTTCTGCCGGTATGATGGTATTGGCTGGAAAGAAAGATATTTTAAGTTAAGCTTTGTACATTTCCCTCCTTTACTTCACCCTCATCAAATGCCCTGTTTCTATTTCCTAATAGAAATCCGGTGTAAGACTAATGATATTTCCAAACTTAATCGTTATTAGACAAGTAGTTCTTGAATGTTCTGCAGTCCATAACCATCACTCATAAATGAATACTCCATTTTAAATCAAACTAAAGCAGTTAAGTTAATTTTGGGTAACTCAAACGGCCAATGTTAAGTCTTACAGAATCGACGTAGTTCAATGAAAGTCACCTCCGATCATTTTGTGAATATTTTGTGCCATTACCTTTATCTTTCACAATGTACTCACCGAGTACTATCAGTTTCCTTTAATCGAGGTAGTAAAACTATATTCACATTACCAGTTTCCACTGTGCAAGTAATTTAAAATAAAATGTTATGCTCAAGGAAATGGAATTTGAACGAACTTCCCCTCATTCAAGAAGCGATCGAGTTGATATTTGGTGCGTTTCCTCCAGCTGCTGTGAATTCTGTCCTCGTCTGGACAGGAAAGTGTACAAGGTCAAGAATAATATTTCTGAGGGAGAGTTTAGTGGTGTTTATATACTTTTTAAAGCAGGTCAGGTGTCACTGGGCTAACTGGACGAGGTTGCACCAACGATAATCATTCACCATTTTATAGTGGTACATTCTGTCCTTGTGTTTAAATTTCCTTTTTTAAATTGCTCTGGCCATAATTATAATGGAAACTGTCCTTGTAAACTTGCTGCCCTGTAATTACACGATCTGCAACTGACATTGGCAAATGGGAGGAAAGGGGAATGCAAAGGAGGGAGGATAGAAATGGGAAGAGCAGAAGTTGAATCAAACGTTAGAGTTGACAAAGTAGTTCGGGGCACTTTTAAAGTTCCACCCGGCTCTCCCAACCCCCCTACTCCGCTCTCTCCTCTCCTCCTCCTCAAAAGGATTGGGTAGTATTCATTCTAGAAGCTTAATCAAGATGCAAACCAAGCTGACACAGAAAGTTGTTCCACCATCGCATACAATTGAGCAGTTAGTGCGGCAAGTTTAGGCAGGTAAAAGACATTATGAATGTGAAAATAGGAAATTGTAACAGAAAATGTTGAATCCAAAAACGTGAACAGAAAATTCAAAGAATTGATTCAAATTTGTAATATTTAAATATTTTCTGCCCATTTATTAAGAGGAGAAAATCTGCCCTCAAATGCTTCTATGGCAGAAACGCACAGAGTGGTGAATAATGTGGGAGCAGTAGGGGCTACAAGAGGATGCAGGAACAGTAATAGAGTCAGATAACTCAGCTGGCAACTGATAACGGAATTCTAGTGGTTTGGCAACACTACCAGACCCTCTTTATCACCACTTCTGCTGGAGCCTAGAATTCCAGACTTCCAAATCCACGTCTTGGTATTCGCAAACATATAGACTGTGTTTTCTGTACTTTCCAATCTCTGAACTCCTCCCAGTGATTACAGACACTGTTGTAACTTTCAGCACTCCCAGGTCCCAACACTGGTGCAATGTCCCAGATTCTCTAATTCCTCCGGCAATCATAAGATCTCGTCCCGATGATCCCATATCCTGAGACAGCTTTGGACTTTGATTGGTCACTGTACCTGATACTACTGTCCTTATAAGAGCTCCAGTTTATTCTTTAATTATTCCACGGAAGATCACCTAATTGCTCAGAGGTATGTGCCAGAAACCAAGAGAAATGAAGTGTTCTATTGGAAATCGGATTCTACTCCATGTCTCACCAACTTGTTTGCTTAGGGTAAAATTCTTGTTGTATCATTCAGTTACAATGTGGAATTGAAGTACCGGAATCTCACCAGATCCGCATCCTCAAAAGAGATGCACTTTTCAAAATCAACTTATGTTTTTGAGAAATTTTCCACAACAAAAGCAAGAAACTTAATCCTGAACTATGTTAGGAAAACAAAGGAAGTCTTAAGGAATTACTGTTAGCATTGTATAGTTTTAAGTGGGTTTGATTTAATGTTTCTGTGATTGGAAAGGTAAAACCTATAGTTAGATTCATGCTGGACAAAGATGTTCATATGTGTGGAGGTTGGGTTAAATTCCAACTGTGTTTCTGGTGTGCTTAGAGAGGGCTGCATCATGAAGAATAAATCAAAAGCATATGTGGGTTTTTTGGCAATTTGGGCCTTGTAAGTAGAGAAGTATTTATGTTTTAGTTTAGCTAGTTTGATTGCAGTGAGTGAGAGAGAAGGTAGCTCTCACAGCTCTGCTAAAAGCAATTGGTTTAGAGGCTAGAGGGAACCTCTCACTCAGCTTTGCTAAAAGAAAAGCCATTCCATGGAGTAATGGTTAAGAAAACTAGGGTAGATATCTGAAGAGCAGCTAGTTCAGGAGAAATGATGAAAGGTTTCCAAGAAGTCGGAGGTTAAAGGTAATGGAACAGAGCGCTGTTCAGTAAAGACAAACAGCTGAGAAGAAGGCTCAGACGCCAGAAAGATATTTGAAGTGATTTGCAGGTTTGAGAGATTTTACGAGAGCCCGTGGAACACGAGTTGGAAAATCTATGGAAATCGGTGGCTGGATATCGGAGTTTGGGTGAAATCAGTTAAAACAAAGGATCCTTCAACCTGAAACGTTAACTTGCTTAACTTCACAAGATGCTGCCTGAGCTGCTTTAGTATTTCTGGCATTTTCTCTTTATCTTTCAGATTTCTGGAATCTGCAGTATTTTGCTTTACGATATCCATTATCTCGTCCTTTCCTAAATATACTCTTAATTTTTAATTGGAGAATTTGAAGATGAGTTGTATTTTTTTTTTATGTTTTCAAGTCAACCCGTCTGTTCACTATTTAACACCATTGTGCAAAATACTTGTTTGGAAATTTCTGGTTGAGTAAATCACAGAGTCTTACAGTGTAGAAAAGGCCATGCGGCCCATCATGTCTGCACCAACAGTAACTACCACTAATCTTGTGCTAATAACAGCACTTATTCCATATCCTTGAATGTGATGGGTTTCAAGTGCTCATCCAAGTCTGTTTTCAAGTTTGTGAGGTTTCTAGCCTTCACTACCTTCCCAGATAGTGCATTCAGATTCTCACCACCCTCTAAGTGAATGTTTTTTTCTCAAATCCCCTCAGATTCTCCTGCCCCTCATCCTGAAACCATGCCTGCTTGTGATTGACCCCCTACCCCCCAACCACCAAGTAGAACAGCAACTTCCTATGTACCCTGCCTAAACCTCTCAACCTTAATACACCTCAATCACATTCCCCCTCAACCTTCGCTGCTATCAAAGTAACAATCCCAGCCTACTGGATTGTTAAATTAATTTCCTATTTTTATCGTCCCTTTCATGGTATTTTTGTAATTACCCAGAAATCGGAGCAAGAGAATATGGAGTTGAGTGGTGGAGGGTATGACATCGGGGATGCAGAAGAGGGAGAGGGGGGAAGGACTGAGGAAGATGATCAATGAGGTGGGGACATCAAGGGACCAAAGGCAGATGCAGGAGTCCTACTTTTAAAGCCTCGAGTTTGGAGGGGCTGAAATATCGGACGTGGTCTACTGACTGTTCACGCTAGCCGGATATTCCA
Source organism: Scyliorhinus canicula (assembly GCF_902713615.1). Taxonomy (NCBI): domain Eukaryota; kingdom Metazoa; phylum Chordata; class Chondrichthyes; order Carcharhiniformes; family Scyliorhinidae; genus Scyliorhinus; species Scyliorhinus canicula. Next base: position 171,249,172 of record NC_052154.1, on the reverse strand, counting down.
GTCCCACGCCAGCGCACTGGTTTCCCGGCGACAAGGGGCGCAGTCACCGGGAAATCCCGTTGACAATGTCGGGGCGGTAAATCCGTAGATGTGGAATGATGATGCAAGGCTCCCAAGGTTTGCTCCGAGGCAATGGTGGTGGAGCAGAGGAGAACTTGCCTTTCTCTACTTGGAGTGGGATATCATATTTTGATGCGAAGGGGAAGGAGGAGTCACTGAAAGATATTAAAGAAAAATGTTAATTGTATCTCTACAAGATTAAATTGTATTCAGTGTTTCTGTTTGGAGGGTATGACAATTGTTGCAGAGCCACCCAGTGGTGGAAACTTGAGGCTGCAATAGGTGCCTCAGGATGTAAACTATAGCCAGCCATCTTCATAGTAATGCCTTCAGGCATAGTGGACTCTGATTATATCGAATTTTATTGGACAATAATTCTAATTTTTTGTTTATTTTAATGGTAGCACCAAAATTGCAAATTTTTTAATTGTCATGAAATCTTTATCATCTTTATGAGCGATAATGGCAGATGTTTGCCTATTTCAAACTCACTTGCAATAATGGTCATTTCATCACTGTCATGCTTTTTTGACAAGTGGGGCAGCTATAAAGAATGTTGGCCCCACTCCAGAGAACAGAAATTTAGGAAAGCAATGATACATTGGGACAGCTGTTTCAGAATCTTAAATTACTAATTTACGATTCTTATTTGTTACATTCGTTGTTATATTTGTTATCATTCAAGAGTTTCCGAATCGGATTCAGGTTTTAAATATTCTATGCCCTTTACTGCTTGTGCAGTTTGTTTTGAAAGTTTTATTTTAATTAATTGCTTGTTTCAATGAATCATCGCAGGAAGACTAAAAAAATCATATCTAAGATTCTTGATTATCTAGGATAGGGAATGAAATATGCAACCCAGAGGTAACACACAGGTTTTTAAAAGTGAAATGTTTATTTAAAATGCTCCTAGATTGTCACTGCCCATCGAATTGAAGTGATGGGGAGCAAAGCAGAGAAACCCTGACAGTTTATGAGGCTGATGCTTAATCTCTGGGGGAGCCAATGCTTTTAGTAACTCTCTCCCATGTGTCAGCACTGACCCAGTTATGGTAGTATCATAGGGAGCCTTGCAACCAAGCTGAGTCCTGTTCCCGTCTAAAGTTCATGGTTTTCACACAGCTTTGATAAGTGATGGGGAAAAAGGAGCTGGGAGAAGTTGCAGGGGCAGAGGTCCCCAGGTGGTTCAGATGAGTTGAAAGCAAATTGCTGAAATCAAACATTGGACTGTGCAAAGTAACCTTATCTCAATTTACCCGAGCAACGTATCTTTCTTTTCCTCATCATTTACTTAAACTAGCTTGTCCTATCATATTTGCTTCAATCATTCCACATGATGGCATTTTCCACTTTCTGACCACTCCCTGCGTGAAGACGGTTCTCATGATTTTCTGATTTAATTTCCGATTGACTAATATTTGTGTTCCCTAGTTCTGGATTCCCCATCTACGTCTACCCTATCAAAAACCTTCGCCATTTTTAAAACCCTCGATCAGGTCACCTTTCAACTCTCTCTGTAGAGAAGAATCCCATCCTGTTCAGCCCTTTATGTTCATTGTACCCTCTCAGTTCTGGTATCGTCCTTTGTAAAACATTTTTTGAGGCGCTTTCTGCAGGGCTTCTACATTCTTTTTGTGATGTGGAATCAGAACTGTTCACACTATTCCAAACGTGATTTAACCAAGGTTCTACACTAGTTCATCATATTTAACATGCGTGGTTGAACAGCATTATTTCCAATTTGAAAGAATTTTGACTGATATTCTATGTGCACCTAACCCAACAACAACTTGCACTTAATAGTGTGCGTTCATAGGATCATAGAAAATAGGAGCAGGAGGAGGCCATTCGGCCCTTTGAGCCTGCTCTGCCATTCATTATGATCAAGGTTGATCATCCAACTCAGTAACCTGTTCCCACTCTTCCCCCACCTCCCCATGTTCTTTGATCCCTTTAGCCCCAAGTGCTATATCTAACTCCTTGAAAACATGCAATATTTTGGCCTCAACTGCTTTCTGTGGTAACAAATACAACAGATTGACCACTGCCTGGGTGTAGAAATTTCTCCTCATCTTAGTTCTCAATGGTGTACCCAATATCCTCAGGCTTTGACCCCTAGTTCTGGACTCCCCTGCCACCGGGAACATCCTTCTTGCACCTGCCCTGTCTAGTCCTGTTAGAATTTTACAGGCTGTTATGAGATTCCTCCTTGTTCTTCCACACTCCTAACCGACTCAATCTCTCCTCGTACATCAGTCCCGCCATCCCAGGAATCAGACTGGTAAACCTTTGCTGCACTCCCTCCATAGCAAGAACATCCTTCATCAGATCAGGAGACCAAAACTGCACACAATATTCCAGGTGTGGTCTCACCAAGACCCTGTATAACTGCAGCAAGACATCCCTGCTCCTGTACTACAATTTTCTCGCTATTAAGGCCAACATGCCATTTCCTGTTTTTGCTCCCAAAGTGGATAACTTCACATTTATCCACCGTGTACTGCATCTGCCATGCATTTGCAAAGTAGTAAAATATCCCAAAGTACTTTACGAGCACTCTATCAAACAAAATTAGCAAAAATCCTGGAGCATAATACCAGTCACTGCAGGTGAAGAAAACCTGCCTGACAAAGTGCCTATTTTCCACACCTTCTGTGCTAGCCTCAACACAAAGATTTTAGTCCCGTCCCTTCCAAAGTCTCAGGATGGTACAATAAGCCTGTCTGAACAGGCTCTTACAACTTAAATAGTGGTACGTGAATTACATCCTTAGACATTTGCCAGGCCTTAAGCAAACTGGAACTTGCAACTGTTTCAGTAAAAGCATTTTTCACGTTGTCCCTGCAGGCTCAGAGAACATTGTGCGCACATGCCTTTAGTTGGTGCTTCCCAGTGAGCACAGGTCCCTGTAACCAACAGGTTTAATGATTCTTCCTCTTACTCAAGTTGCTGCTTACAAGACGATAACACTAATAGGAGCTCTTGTTGCTCCAATTTCCAGTGGGGATGTTGTATTGATGATTTAAAAATATGCATATGTTGTGAGTGTGAATTTAGATATAGTTACTTGGTGGAGGCAGAAATTCGTAAATCAATCGCACAAGTACTAATATGGATCAACTGATTACAACATATTCTTTGCAGGAATTGTTAGCTCTCCATTGTATTAACCACATTAAAAAATAAAATCTCTGAGATTGGGCAAAATTGTAACACACAAAAATGAGTGAGTTTGGTCAGGTCAGATGGTAACATTTTTTAAATCTGGAACTCGGCACCTGTGAAGACAGGACAAGGCATATGGACAGCCAGCCACTCCCAGGAGGTGTGTTGTCAATTTAAATATTTTACAGAGGCCGTCGGTCTTTGATTTAAATTGCTTTTGGAGGTTTTACAGTGAGCATTAGGTACCCGAACCCCGGGAAACCCAACAGTTGAAGTGAGGTGAGAACAACTTCAGTCAGAAATCGAGAGTGCTTTCACGGCACTGCTTGTGGGCCAGGACGAGCAGGAACACTTTCCTTGGAGACTTTCCCAAGTTCTGTGCTTCCCCCACTCCTGCATAGAATTATAGAATTTACAGTGCTAGAGACCAATTCGGTCCATTAAGTCTGCACCGGCCCTTGGAAGGAGCACCCCACTTACACCCATACCTCACACCTTATCCCAGTAACCCCACCTCACCTTTTTGGACACTAAGGGCAATTTTATCATGGCCAATCCACATAACCTGCACATCTTTGAACTGTGGGAGGAAAACAAAGCACTCTGAGGAAACGCACACAGACACGGGGAGAACGTGCAGACTCCGCACAGACAGTGACCCATGTCGGGAGTCGAACCTGGGACCTGGAGCCGTGAAGCAACTGTGCTACCGTGATGCATGAAAAGGCCCTGGGTTTGGGGACCAATCCTTTGTTCTCATAGAGAAATTCACAACACTGTATATGCAGATTGCTTTATAGGATTTGTGTTGTCATATTCTAGTTAGCATTTTGCCTACACACTTCACACGCATGCATACCACCATGCCACACATTAATATATATGTGCCATACCCGTGTTCATATCTGAGCAATGGAGATTACTTCCCAAGGAAAATCTTGCTGCCAAAAAGATCAACCTGAAAAATTGAACTTGCTCAAACCCAAAAGCTAAAATAATTTTCACATATGCTCCACATAAAAACACAGCTGGTCTCTCTCAGAGCATGACTTGGTCTCAGCTCAGAGGATACCTGACATTCATTGCTCATTTCATATGAACAAACTGAGTGTACTGCACATTCCTAAGGAGAAATTCGAGAGTAGTGCCTGGGTTTGTTTCTGTGTGGTTGAAGAACTTGGACTCAACAGTATGCATTTTTTTTTACGATCACAAGATATCAAAAAGCCAGCGAAATACACCCGAGGTGTGGTCACTGTTGTAATGTAGAGAACCCCAGCAGCCAATTTACACACAGTAACGTCCCACAAAAAACAATGAGATCATCAGTTTTTGTCATCTTGCTGAGGGATAAAAATTGTCCAGGTGTCAGATGGCCTCTACTGATCGGCGAATAAGATCTTTTATGTTCACTGGAAAGGGCGGGTGAGTCTTTTGGATGGCACGTTAAATTGGGACCCAAAATTGCACGTGATATATTTTTATTGAATTGATAAACATGCAGACAATACTTGGATCATAGCCTTTTGTTATGTACCACGGCAACAACTTAGCGGGAAGGGAAAAAAGGCAAGTGGAAACCTCACATTCTTGGCACACCTTAAATTTATGATTTCTGCCTTGGAACAGGAATCTTGGAAATTCTATAGATATGTTCAGATATATCGAATATTCTGGATGGGTTCTATAGTCGAGACAATGCTTAACTAGGAGCCTCTGTAGGTGAGCAAGCACAGGGGTGAAATGGAGATGGGACGAGTTCAGCAACCCATTCTGGGAGAAGCATGACCGAAAGTAGGCTTGTCCAAAGCCCAACCCAAGGCCAGATGCAGTTCGCAAGGCATTTTCATCCAGCCTGCCACGTCCTTGGGGTCAACTGTCCAAGTCTCAAAGACTTCACAGACAGAATTTTTTTAATGCTCAAAGTCTGCTCATCCAATCACATGCTGGTTTCTCTATTAGCAGCCTGTGATTGGATGAGCGCCACATCATCAGCTATGAGGTAAGCCCAACAAATGTGATTACATTTTTTGAGGTGGCCAGATGTGGGTAGTACAGTTAACATAGTTTATATGGATTTTAGCAAAGCCATTGACAAAGATCCACACGGGAGACTTGAAAGAAGGCCAATGTACCTGGGATACAGGGAAATTTGATAATGTGGATTCAAAATAGGCTTCGCTGTGGGAGACCGAGGGGAATGACAGACGGCTGCTTTAGTGACTGGAAGCCAGTGTCCAGTGCAACCACAGGGATCTGTGCTGGGTCCCCTAATATTCACAATTTATATAAATTACATAGATGACTGTGGGGGATAGGATCAGTAAGTTTGTGGATGACAAAAAGATTGGCAGGGTGGTTAACAGTGAAGTTGAGTGGCTTGGGCTACAGACGTGGGTTTCCTCTCAGTCCTGCAGTTTCTTCCCACAGTTCAAATGTGTGCGGATTAGGTGGATAGGCCATACTAAATTGTCCTTGGTGTCAAAGAAGGTTGGGTGGGGTTACTGGATGACGGGGAGAGGGTGTGAGCTTGGGGAGAGGGTGTGAGCTTGGGTAGAGTGCTCTTTCCAAGGGCCGGTACAGACTCGATGGGCCGAATGGCCTCCTGCACACTAAATTCTATGTAGATGGGATGGTCAAATGTGCAGGTAAGTGGCCCATAGAATTTAACCCTGAAAAGTGTGACGTGATACACTTTGGAAGGAATAATTTGACAATGAAATATTCAATGAACGGCATGACACTGGGAAGTTCCAGGAAACAAAGAGACGGTGGCATGTTTGCCCATAGATCTCTAAAGGTGAGAGGGCTGGTTAATAGGGGGCGAGAAAGGCATATGAGGCACTTGCCCTTATCAATCAAGGCATAGATTACAAAAGCAGGGAGGTCAAATTGAAGTTGGTTAGAACCTTGGTGAGGCTACAGCTGGAGTACTGTGTGCAGTCCTATTCGCCGCATTATAGAAAGGATGTATGTGCCCTGGAGGGGGTGGAGAGGTGATTCACCAGGATTTTGCCTGGGTGGAATATTTAAGTTACGAAGAGAGGTTGGATCGGCTTGGGTTGTTTTGCTGGAGCAGAGAAGACTGAGGGGCAACCTGATTGAGGTGAACAAGATTGAAGGCATGGACAGGGTGGATAGGGGGCAGTCGTTCTCCTTAGTTGAAGGGTCAGTCACGAGGAGATGCAAGTGAGGGGCAGAAGGTTGAGGGGGGTTTTGAAGAAGAAACTTTTTACCCAGAGGGTGCTGATGGTCTGGGGTGCACTGTTGCCTCACATCCTTCAAAAAGTACCGAGATGAGCACTTGGCCCATCAATACATTCAAGGCTATGGGCCAAGTGCTGGCAAATGGGATTAGGTAGGCAGGTCAGGTGATTTGATGGTTCTCAAGTGTTGGTGCAGACTCGATGGGCCGAAGAGCCTCTTCATTTTTTTTCTGTGATTCTGCAAAGTGTTTAATATCTTGGTTTCTAGTTGGGAAGCTCAGAATAGCACGCAAGTTTAATTGGGGGGTGGGGGGGGGGGGGGTGACCGGAGCTGCCAGAAGGGAGAGAGGCGTGAGTGGGGAGAGATAGGAGGCAGGAAAAGGAGCGGCCGTGAGGGGGGGTTGGGGGGAGCAAGAGAATAAGAGTGTGTGAAGAGGAAGAGGGGTAAGCGTGCAAGGACAGAGCGTGTCCATACATCTGGCTCACTCCCAGTATCAAGGTTCTCCCTCACCCTCACACACTGTCGGCCACTTTCATCCACTCTTGACAGTGGCTGAGGATGACTGAGTGCGCACCCTGGGACAGGAAGTGAGCGAGACACCCACACTCTCACCCTGTTACACTAACACTCATCTTTATTTATTACTCTTTATTTTTGCTCAGCAAATATTTTCTTTTCATAACATTTTTGTAAATTCAGGTGAATTTACTCATCAGCCCTTGAGTGAGGAAAAAGTCTAAAATGTGGCCCCCGCCCCGGGTGAAAAGATTGGACAAGTCTGAGCTGAAGCTTTGTGCTTCTCAGAGGAGCACCGATGTTCACTGTAAAATGTTCTTTGATAAATTTCAAGTACACAAATGCGACTATGGAAGTGAGTCCATTATTTTCTTATAAACCTGTTATTTCTGAGTGTCTTTATTACGTTCAGAAACGTAGCTGCGATAACAAGGTCTTCACTGCAATGGGAAACCGGATTGGTAACTAAAACATTTTTTTTGTTTTGTGATGTGGCAAAGAGGAATTTTAATTGTGGCTTATTGATTGTTTTCATCTATAGTATCGGATGTTGTTTCATCGAAAACACATTCACTTGCCCTTCAACTGATTTGTCCCTGGTATTATTAATATCATTTATGGATGTGATCTGAACCAATCCGGAGCAAGCATCACAGGCCTTTACAATTTAAGTATACAACCGTACAAAGTACAGCCACAGATGTGCAATGTATTTTTAATTCCTTTGATGCTTGTTTATCAGAAGCCAGTCTGTTCCTATGTTTGTGATAACAATAGTGTTCCATCAAGAATACCTTTTGATCTTGTTTCTTCAAAGTGAGGACACTTGGAGCACATCTGATGGAAGAGTGCACTGTCTGCACTTTTCAGTGTTCCTGTGAAGCGCCTTGGGGTGTTTCACTGTGTTAAAGGTGCCATGTAAATGCAGGTTGCTGTTTTGGAATTCTGGTGGTGTTTACTTGGGTTCCACAGCCGGTACCTGAGTATGTTGATGGACATTTGAACATTTGGCCATCATGATAGTTGTGGGAAGGTTGCTTTTAAAGAATGCCGTACGGTGGCACAGTGGCTTAGCACTGGTGCCTCACAGCGCCAAGGTCCCCGGTTCAACTCCGGCCTTGGATGAGTGCTCCGGTTTCCTTCCACAATCCAAAGATGTTCAGGTTAGGTGGAGTGGCCATGCTAAATTGCCTGGGATAGTGTCCAAGAATGTGCAGGTTAGGTTACGGGGTTAAGGCAGGGTGGATGGGGGAGAAGACATGGGAACAAAGAACAAAGGAACAAAGAAAATTACAGCACAGGAACAGGCCCTTCGGCCCTCCCAGCCTGCGCCGATCCAGATCCTTTATCTAAACCTGTCTCCTATTTTCCAAGGTCTACTTCCCTCTGTTGCCGCCCGTTCATATACCTGTCTAGATGCCTCTTAAATGATGCTATTGTGCCTGCTGAATGGCCTCCTTCTGCACAGTAGGAATTCTATGATTCCAGTTGGGATGCCCAACTACGTTACAATAAGTCAAATGTCTCAGATAACAGTAAGTGCATGTTTTCTTTTGTTTTACAGTTCATGGTTCTGCCATTTTTCCCCTCCCATGTGTGGGAGAGTCACTTACTTTACACTGATTCTAATTATAAGCCCAACTTTGATGGCAGCTCCAAGGTTATAAGCAGCACTTTTGGCTCAATGTCCTCCGGCTGAGTTAAATGGGTGCAGCGGAATGAGCTTTGTCACCAGAGAAAAAGATTATCATCTTTCCTGGTTGCTGACCGTCCAGGGATGCCCTTTTTATTTCTTTGCTGTAGTGGCCTGTCCTAGTTTTTGTAGAAGTTACAACATGCAGAAAACACAATTTAGGATGATGCTGAATCATTTGCACGTGCAAGATTAGTCATGTTTTTGACCTCCGGTCTATCGTTTGCTGTACAATATCAATAAGGATGGTTACAAAGCACAGAGACTGGAGCCATATTGCTATGTTTCAGGACGTGTTTTTGCCAATATACACTGATCTAGTATTAATAGCAAGAATAATTGCATTGCCAATCAGTGCTGAACCTCGGCTAAAATCCCAACAACGAGGACAATATACTTTTAGTTATATTGTGCCTTTTTAATGTAATAAAACTCCCAAGGCACTTCACCTGAGTGTCATAGTGAGCCACACAAGGAGATATTAGGGATGATGATCAAAAACTTTGTCAAAGAGGTAGATTTTAAGGAAATGTTTAAAGGAGAGGCAGGGCAGTATTTAACGCGGGCAATGGGGCCTTGCCAGCCAGCTATAGCGCAACAGAGAGCCCGGGAAGGCAAGTAATAAGTATCCGGTGGTGGTTTTTCACAGGAATCTACATCCTGCCCACCGAGATCTGGCCAATTAGAGGTCGGCAGCTTGTCATTGCAGGTTCAACCACCAGGAGAACATGGATAGCTGTCAGTAAAGTATCCACCAGAATAATCAGACCCCACGCAATTGGTGAATGAGGGCAGGGTGGGGGCTACTGGGGCCTCTAGTTGCTCTCTCTCCTGAACCCTGGCAGATTTACCTGCCTGCGATACTCAGTGATATTTAGGAAAGCCTGTAACCTGATATCACAATGGCTGTAAGTTTCACATCTCAAAGTCCATCACCATGGCAACGTTTATCACCTGGTCATTGTATCCAGGTACAGCTGCTGATTAGCTGTCCTTGAGAGCGCTCTTTAATCTTGAAGCTAAATGGACAGTTTAAAGCCCAGCTGTTTACAACACGACATTCTCAATACCTCTCTAGGACTTCGGAGAATCACAATCTCTCCACTGTTAGCATACAAGCTTCTGCCATTGTCTCGAAATGTAAACACCTCGAACTTTCTTACCAGTTAAACAATCTGGACCCTTTTAATCTCTAACAGGCTTCTTGTCAGACTAATGTGGGAACAGGTCACATGACCACCCCCCCCCCCCAAACTCCTCCTTGCGAAGTGGGGAGTCTCACTTGGTGCTTGATCGAGGGACCCGGCATTGGGAAACGTGGGTCACCTAAAACCATCCCCTAACCTTGCTGCCACACTCCTGTCCCATCCCGTAACCCTCATCCCACCTTCACCTGTGTCCTGGTTCCCTCACTAATCTTCAAGTGGCTGCCTGACTGGTAGCTGCCGCCATGCCTGCAGGTGTAGCCTGCGGTGGACAGCTACTGGTCTCTATTTGGTCAGCTGCCTCCAGCGGTGGGACCCATGCTGCAGGAAATTATGAACTGACGGTATATGCTCAAGTCTCTGGCATTGGCATGAGGCTTGAACACGCAACCTCCTGACTCCAAAACAGGATTGTTACTCCTCCATTGAGGCTAGCATCTTGATGAGGGGTTAATGATACTACAGGCAAAGTTTTAATTTTTACATACTTTTGAGAAGCAGGAAGTAAAACGGAGCATTGGCCGAAACAGGCAAGCAATGCTTGAAGAGGCCATTACATCCCTAGTGTATGGCCATCCAAGGAAATTTATTTAATAATAATCTGCTTGCTCTTGTGCCTTTCTGATATACTTGCTAGATGAGTATTTGATAATGTAAGAACCAAAATTGCTTCTGTCAGTTTTATATACCTGGTAAGGCAAGCTTACCTGAAGCTGGTACTCCTTATTCAGCCTTTCACTTTTTAATTGCTTTTAATTGCCACTTTACTCTTCTAAACTCTACGTTTTCATATGTATCCATCATTGAAGTTGAGGTATGTTGAATTTTGCCCTGGTTACAGATGAACAAAGTTCAACATGTCCTCCGCATGGAAGAATATGAAAGCATATTAGACCATAAGACTCAGGAGCAGAATTAGGCCATTTGGCCCATCGAGTCTGCTCTGCCATTCAAGGAGATCATGACTGGTCTGATATGATGATGCTCAACTCCACTTTCCTGCCTTACCCCCAGAACACTTGGTTCCCTTACTGATTAAACAATCTGCCTGTCTCAGCTGCTTTGTTACATGAGCCGATTAAGAGTTCTCCTTTGCTCCACAAAGATTTTCGAATGATACACAAAAATAATTGGCTTCTGAGCCCATTGCTTCTCCAGCTCAATTGAATTGAACATCAGGTTTGATGAGGTATGCCAGTCTTCATTTGGTCAGTAGTGAGGCCCCGCCAGGTCAGTTGGTGAAGCAGGCTAAGCTGCCAAAGAATATAAAACCTTTAAGGAACCAACATTTTTAATTAGTTGCAATGTATTAATCTAGTAGCTGTAGCATGGGATGTAGACCATAGTTAGATTAGAGTTTTACATCACAGAAGGAAGTCTTTCAGTCCATCTTGTCTGCGCCAGCTATCAAGCACCTATCTTTTCTAATCGCATTTTCCAGCACTTGGTCCGTCCCCCAACATGCACCCCAAAATCCAGTCCTCTGTACTTCCGAGCATCCTACTGTTCATTGTGTATTCCTTTGTCTTGGTAGTCCTCCTAAAATGCATCACATCACACTTTTCAGGATTAAATTCCTTTTGCCACAGTTTTACCTATCTGGCCAGCCAGCCTATATCGCCCTGTAATCTAAGGCTTTCTTCCTTGCTATTTGCCACACCACCACTTTTTGTGTCATTGGCCAACTTAATGATTATACCACCCATGTTCAGGTCTAGATCATTAATGTACACCACAAACAGCAAGGAACCCAGCACTGAACCCTGCGGTACACCACTGAACACAGGCTTCCATTTTTTAAAAAAAAGCAACCTTCGACCAACATCTTTTGCAACGAATCTAATTTTGGATCCAATTGCCTGGATCCCATGGGTTCTTACACTCTAGATCAGTCTCCCATGCGGGTCTTTGTCAAAAGCCTTGCTGAAGTCCACGTGGTCCTTCAACTGCACTGCTCTCATCTACACACCGAGTCACCTGCTCAAAAAAATCAGTCAAATTTTTCCTTGACAAAGCCATGCTGACGATCTTTGATTAATCCTTGCCTCTCCAAGTGGAGATGAATTCTCTCCCTCAATCTTTTCCAATCATTTCCTTCCCACTAATGTTAGACTTATTGTGCATGGTAGCACAAGTGGATAGCACTGTGGCTTCACGGGGCCATGGTCCCATGTTCGATTCCCCGCTGGGTCACTGTCTGTACGGAGTCTGCTCGTTCTCCCCGTGTCTGTGTGGGTTTCCTATGGGTGCTCCGGTTTCCTCCCACAGTCCAATGATGTGCAGGTTAGGTGTATTGGGTAAATTGCACTTCGTGTCCAAACAGGTTAGGAGGGGTTAGGGTGGGAGTGAGGTCTTAAGTGGGTCGGTGCAGACTAGATGGGCCGAATGGCCTCCTTCTGCACTGTATGTTCTATGTACTGGACTGTAATTACCTGGTTCTTCCCTTCTTTAATAATGGTACCACATTACCTGTCCACCTGTCCTCTGGCAGTACGCTTCTGGACTTCTGGCCAGAGAGGATTTGTAAATTAACGTCAGAGCCCCTGCAACCTCCTCTCTCGCCTCGCACATCAACCTGGGATACATCTAATCTGGGCCTGTGGATTTATTCACCTTTACGCCTGCTGGCGACCACCTCCCACTCAATGTTAATCTGTTCAATTATATCACAATCCACCTCCCTGCTTTCCATACCTAGATCATCACCTTCTCCTTGGTTGCATTCTGTATTTCACGTTATAAATCCCTCTTTTCTCAACTGCTATCCCACAGGCTGGTTTTCAGATGCTGCAGAGAATGTCAAACAACTTCTAGATTTCCTTTGGTCTTTTCCAAAACTTAAAATGATATTGTAAAAGAAATGAAAAAATGAAAAATGAAAATCGCTTTATTGTCACGAGTAGGCTTCAATGAAGTTACTGTGGAAAGCCCCTAGTCGCCACATTCCGGCACCTGTACGGGGAGGCTGATACGGGAATCGAACCGTGCTGCTGCCCTGCTTGGTCTGCTTTAAAAGCCAGCGATTTAGCCCTGTGGGCTAAACCAGCCCTTTTCTGAAGATGCAAGTCTGATTTGAGACGACAACGTACAAATTTCTGCTGGGAATGTCATCGGAAAATAGTTTCGCACTGTGGAAATAAATGCCTGCTTGGTGTTAGACTGTAAGGCAGGTCCTCGCCCATCAGTATTCATATCTTCTTTGAACTAGACATTTGTACTTCTCTTTCAAACAGGTGATCAACGTGGATGGAACTGGCCGGAGGACACTTGTGGAAGATAAACTTCCTCACATATTTGGATTCACTTTATTGGGTGATTATATCTACTGGACAGACTGGCAGAGACGAAGCATTGAACGTGTTCATAAGCACCGTGCAGAGAGAGAAATCATCATCGATCAGCTACCTGATCTTATGGGACTGAAGGCCACAAGAGTAACAAAAGCATTTGGTATGTTACCTTGGAAGATGTGCAGGTTTTTCTCACCTTCCCTATAGCACCTGCATCGTTGTCGTTGTCGTGCTGTCAGTGGGGGGTTTGGAGAGGGGGGTTGTTTTGGCGATTTATGGGAGGAATTTGGAGGGCAATAAGGTGTCCATGGAGGGGGGGTCAAGGCTAACTGGGAGGAGGAGTTGGGGGCGGCGTTGGAGGAGGGATTGTGCTGCAGAGGGTAAATGCCTTGACTTTGTGTGCGAGGCTGGGGCTGATACCGCTGGTGTACAGGGCTCGCCTCACAAAGTCGAGGATGAGGCGACTGCTTGAGGAGGGGGGGAGAATGTCTGTGAGCGATGTTGGGAGGGGTCCTGCGAATCATGTGCACATGTTTTGGTCCTGCCCGAAGCTGGAAAGGTTTTGGAGGATAGTTTCAAGAACCATTTTGGGGGTTTTGCATGTAGATGTGGGAGCCCGGTCCCCTGGAAGCCATATTGGGGGTGTCGGACCAGCTGGCATAGCAGACGGGTGCCGGGGGGGCAGATGTTTTAGTCTTCGTATCGCTGATTGCTCGCAGGCGGGACCTGTTGGGTGGAAGTCAGCTTCTCTACCCTGTGTCTCGGCGTGGCACGGGGACTTGCTGGAGTTCTTAGCCCTGGCGACGGTGAAATTTGCCTTGGGGTGGGGTGGGAGTGGGAGGCGAGTAACGAGTTCCATAAAAGTTGTTTATTCTGCATTTTGGCAAGCTGTTTACCATTGACTGCTGAAGGAGGGGTGAGGGATATAATGTGTTGGGTGGGTTTGTTATTGTTGTAAAATGTAAAAAGTTTAAAATTTGGAATAAAAATGCTTTTTTAAAAGAAATCTTGGAAGATGTGCATCCACCCTAATTATTACTTGACGTTGTAAAAAGAACTATTAGTCAGGGTTCCCTTCTGCCTTTATGACCCATTTTCCAACCTTTATTTGGAACTTTATTCTTTCATGGGATGTGGTCATCGCTGTCGAGGCCTGCATTTGTTGTCCACCCCTAATTGCCTTTGACTGAGAGGCTTGCCACACCATTTCACAAGCTATTTAAGAGTCAACCACATGTCTGTTGGCCTGGAGGCCCATGTAAGCCAGACCAGGTAAAGATGACAGATTTTGTTCCATAAAGGACATTAGTGAATCAGGTGGGTTTGTATGACAAATCAAAGGTAGTTTCATGGTCATCATTACTGAGACTAGTTTTCAATTCTAGATTTTCTTAATTTAATTTAAATTCCACCAGCTGCCGTTGTGGGAATTGAACCCTTGTTCTCAGAGCATTAGCCTGGGCCTTCAGATTACCAGTGGCATTGCCACTACAACACCATACCCTCAGTGTGTACAATAGGTGAGGATAAAATCAGATCACACTATGCTGCCTTGAAAGGTAAATATCCTAACAACAATTAATGTCTGGGTTCACTCATGAAAAATCACTTAGGTAAGTGGAATACTACAATATGAATCACTTATTTAGGAGAGTAGGAAAAAACAAATTGTTTGCTTTTGCCTAAATTATTTCCTGTGTAGTGTCCAATCTGAAGAGGTCTGCTTCTCCTGGTGTGACTGCTCACAGGCACTATGCCCAGTACCACAGGACAGCAATATTTAGTCACATGCTGCTACGCCATCAATATTTGTTTTACGATATTGTCCGCTCTTTAAAATATGGTACTTTTGCATTTGTTGTTTCAGGCACAAACCCTTGTTCGAAGAATAATGGTGGCTGCAGTCACCTATGTTTGTATGTGCCTCAGGGTCCGCAGTGTGCCTGTCCAATGGGCCTGGAATTAATAAGGGACATGAAAACCTGCATTGTACCTGAAGCCTTCCTGCTGTTCTCCAGTAGAGCAGATATCCGCAGGATTTCCTTGGAGACCAACAACAATGATGTGGCAATTCCATTAACAGGGGTGAAGGAAGCATCTGCTCTCGACTTTGACGTTTCTGATAATAGAATTTATTGGACAGACATCAGTTTAAAGGTACTGAACAGTAATCAGTTCTAAAAATAGGTAGTAATTAGATTTTTATATGCTGAAGATGCACTGCAGGAACTCGCCAAGGCTCCGTCAACAGCACCTTCCAAGCCCACAGCTACCACATCTAGAGAACAAGGGCAGCAGACACACGAGAACACCACCACCTGGAGGTTCTCCTCCAAGCCACTCACCATCCTGACTTGGAAATATATTGCTATTCCTTCACTGTCGCTGGGCCAGATTCCTGGAACTCCCTCCCTAACAGCACTATGGGTGTACCTACATCACATGCAGCAGTTCAAGACGGCAGCTTGTCATCTTTCTTGAGGGGAAATTGGGGATGGACAATAAATGCTGGCCTTGCCAGCGACGCTCACATCCCATGAATGAAATTTTAAAAAATCAATAATAATCTTTATTGTCACAAGTAGGCTTACATTAACACGGCAATTAAATTATTGTGAAAAGCCCCCAGTCGCCTCACTCTGGCGCCTGTTCGGGTACACAAGGAGAATTCAGAATGTCCAAATTACCTAACAGCACATCTTTCGGGACTTGTGGGAGGAAACCGGAGTACCCGGAGGAAACCCACGCATACATGGTGGGGGGGGGGGGGGGGGGGGGGGGGGGAGGGAGAATGTGCAGCCTCCGCCGAGACAGTGACCCCCAAACCGAGAATCGAACCTGGGACCCTGGCGCTGTTTAAATCTAAGTGGAATTAGACAGTGCGGCTTATGCAGATATAACACTACACAGACTTCATAGCTGAATCATCTGCTTCTGTGTTGCTTCATTCAATTATTTTATTAGAAACACGAGTAGAAGTGTGGATTTTGCAAGTCTTTTATTCATTTGAGGTGATCCTTAATATGTAGTCTGTGTCTGCTTCTGTGTGTAATATATGGATAAGTTAAACGACCTGTTAACTTTTCTTAAAATAATGTATTTAATGCTGATTTATAATTTTAAAACTGGGTATCTTAGTGGGAGGATATACCGTATGTCCTGAATTTTTGAGATAAATTATTTTAGGCAACAATTTAAGGGTTGACTATTACATGATGATTATTTTCAAGACATTGAACTGCAACTCCAGTGAAATTCGACAATTGTTTATTCCTGTCTGGCGCAAAAGTAAAATGGGAAAGGTGGCTATACCATGGCTTACAAGGGAAATTGGAGATAGTATCAGACCCAAGGAAGAGGCATATAAATTGGCCAGAAAAACAACTGACCTGAGGATTGGGAGCACTTTAGAATTCAGGAAAGGAGGGCCAAAGGATCGAGTAAGGGGAAAATAGAGTGCAAGAGTACGCATCTGGGGAACATAAAAATTGACTTTAAAAGTTTCTATAGGTATGTGATGAGAAAAAGATTGGTGAAGCCAAATGTGGTCCTTTACAGTCAGAAACAGGGGAATTTATAATGGGGAACAAAGAAATGGCTGACCAACTAACTGCGTACTTTTGTTCTATCTTCACAAACGAGGACACAAAATAACATACCAGAAATGTTGGAAACACAGGGTTTAGTGAGTGGGAGAAACTGAAGGAAATCTGTATTGGTCAAGAAATGGCGTTAGGAAATTGATGGAATTGCAGGCCGATAAATCTCCAGGGCTTGATCATCTACATCCCACTTAAGGAAGTGGCCCTAGAAATAGTAGATGCACTGGTGGTCATCTTTCAAGATTCTACAGATTCTGGAATAGTCCCGACAGATTGGGGGGTAGCTAATGTAACCATTATCAAAGATTTTATAGCAGAGCTTGGAAAACTGGTAGAATCAGATAGAGCTGGCATGGATATACGAAAAGGAAATCATGCTTGACAAATGTACTGGAATTCTTCAAGGATGTAACGAGTTGATAAGGGGGAGCCAGTGGATGTGGTTTATTTGGAATTTCAGAAGGCTTTCAACAAAGATTTAGCTTGCAAAATTACAGTGCATGGGATTAGGGGGGGGGGGGGGGGGTAGTGTTTTGAGATGGATAGAAAACTGGTTGGCAGACAGGAAATAAAGTGTAGGAATAAAGGGTCTTTTTCCAAATGGCAGGAAACAATGAATGAGGCACCACAGGGATTGGTGCCAGGAACCCAGTTATTCATAATGTATATCAATGATTTAGATGAGGGAACTAAATGCAATATCTCCAGATTTGCAGATGATGCATATTTGGGTGGGAGGGTGAACTATCAGGGGGTGAGATGCTTCGGTGTGATTAGGACAGATGCATGGCAGATGCAGTATAATGTGGATAAATGTGAAGTTATCCACTTTGGTAGCAAAGATAGGAAGGCTAGATTGTTATCTGAATGACTACAAATTAAGAGAGATTTCCAAGATGGTGCCAGAGCACGGCGACTATCTGCAAGCTATCTCCCCCTATCCCTTTTCTTTTATTTACTATCAGCGTTCTGACGTACCAAAACTATTTTCCTCATCTTATATAATTACAAACAATGTTCTTCTATGTTTCACTGTAACCAATCACTGTTTGTCGATGTACCATTTGTCAATGTTCTCTGTTGATTATTCTTTTGTCTACTATGTACGTACTGTGTACATTCCCTCGGCCGCAGAAAAATACTTTTCACTGTACTTTGGTACATGTGACAATAAATCACATTTATTCCAATGTGCAATGGAACCTGGGTATCCTTGCACACCAGTCACTGAAGGTAAACATGCAGGTGCAGCAGACGATACAGAAGGCAAATGGTATGTTGCCCTTCATAGCGAGAGGATTTGAGTACAGGAGCAGGATATGTCTTTCTTTAATTATACGGGGCCTTGGTGAGACCACACCTGGAATATTGTGTGCAGTTTTGGTCTCGTCATCCGAGGAAGGATGTTCTAGCTTTAGAGGGAGTGCGGTGAAGGTTTACCAGACTGATTCCTGGGATGATGGGACTGATTTATAAAGAGAGATTGAATTGGTTAGGATTATACTCACAGGAATTTGGATAAATGAGGGGGGAATCTCATAAAAACATACAATTCTGACAGGGCTAGACAGGGTAGATGCAGGAAGGATGTTCCCGATGGTGGGGATGAGCAGGAAATTTCCTTTCCCGTGTTTGACCTGATGCCACGAAGACGCCATAGGGTCCAGAGTCACTTTATTCATGAGATTTTTCTGTTCAGAAGAACCATTAGGTTGATTCTTTTTTTCTTTTCTATCTAATAAATGCAAAGATTTGAAACTTACTGATGTGACTGAGCTTAATAATTAGCTGCTTGTAGATTTTATATTCGGATTAAATTGTAATGAACTCCGCTTGTTGACAGATGCGAGATACTACATCATTATATGTAATTTTCTCTTCCCATAGACCATCAGTCGTGCTTTCATGAATGGAAGCTCTGTTGAGCACGTAATCGAGTTTGGTCTTGACTATCCAGAAGGAATGGCAGTTGACTGGTTGTCAAAAAACCTCTACTGGGCAGACACGGGCACAAATCGAATTGAAGTGGCACGGCTGGATGGGCAATATCGGCAGGTTTTGGTTTGGAAAGAATTGGACAATCCACGTGCTTTGGCTCTTGATCCTTCCGATGGGTAAGGGAAGAGCAAGTATAGTAAATATCTCGCGTTCTAAATATTGCAAAAGTATCCTCACAAATATGGAGTATGCTTGAAGATAAACCGTATCCCTGGGATTACAGAGTGACATTGCAGGAGTCATAACATTCAAATTGGTCTCTTGTGTTATAATGTATCAACTTGCAGTCACTAACTTGTGTTTTTGTACTCCTTCTTGTTAAAACAACTCGTTGATTCTTAATCATGTAAGATACATGTTATCAAGTACCAGTGAAGATTGCAATGATGAAAATGTGGAAAGTAAAACATTAGTAAGGGGTTTTGTTAAGTACACTTAGATAAAAGAATATTGACGTGCAATTAAGTTGTTTACGTAGAGGTGTATTGCCCCTAATAATTGGCTATCTTATGTCACAGGGAAAGCTAACATAAAAACTTAAGTACTGGGTTCAGTTGGCACCTGCCGCTTGTATCAGCTGTAAATTGTAGAATGGCTGGACATTACATTTTGAAATTAGCTGTAGTGTGCTAGGGATATCAGCTGATACAGCTCCTGCCTGGCTGAACCTCCAGCATACCAAAAGGTAATCTTGAATCTCCCAAGGCAGTTACTTACAGCAGACGTCAATTGTTTCAGCCAAGTCTGCATGAGTGAATGTGTTAAACAGTAAATTTACCATTCACCTCCGTGGTCTTAGTTTGGAATTCAAGATTCTACCTGTTGTAAATGGCTATTTATTATATCCAAGCCTGATGGAAGTGTAGTCAATTGTACTTTCTAACCATCTTCCTAAGATACAGTTGTGTCAGGAGGACAACCACATTGGTAACATCAAAGACCTTTTGGCCCACAGTGTTTGTATATTCTAGAAATACGAATCTGTTCAAAATTTAGGCCCTTGAAGGATGTACTTGAACAGTTATTGAATCCTGATCAAGTGCTTTTGAAAATATTCTGTGAAATGATTTGGGTATTTCACTACTTCCTGGGTGCAAGAAGTGCAGAACATGTGACAATCTGTCAGTAAATTACCATTCTCTCAAGGTGCTGATTGAACTCAGTGATGCCACCCCTGATCAAGTCCGAGGCAAGGTTCAAGCCTCATGACCGAGATTTGAGTACATAATTTAGACTTGTACCTCAATATGGGAGAGTACTTCATTATCTTGAGCCATTCTTCAGGTGAAGTGTTGAGGCAAGTCACTGTCCCTTCTCTTGTGTAAAAGTTAAAATTCCCAGTGTACTTTTTGAAGAAGAACAAGGGATTTCTCCCAATGTGCTGGCAAACATCCCTCACCCAAAATTTAATAAACAGATCTATCTGGTCATTTATCTCTTCATGGTTTTGGGACTTTTATGTGCACAAACAGCAGACATCTTTCCCTGCGTTATAATAGTAAAACATGTTGGGCCTTTCGGAGGTAGTGCAAGTTTGTTTTCTCTTTAGCAATGCCAAATGGGAGTGGGAACAGTCACATTGCTTTAGCAGAAGGTGCTCTTTGGAGAATGGATTTGAAGCAGCCTAGTGGTTCATACTTGATGTTTATACGGATGTTCATTGTCTCCATCAGTTACTCACAGCATTAATTATTTTAAACACAAAATAAACTTCCACTTCTGAATATTAATTTTCTATGTTTTAAACTTGTAAAATTGTTTTTTTTTGTACATGAACTGCCATTATCAGACTTATTTTGTGAAATCTATGGAACAAAATGGTTTCTCGAGGTTCTTTGATGTATGAACACGAAACCTGGTGAATTTTTAAACTATGAAAATGTATAGTGTCCGAGCCATTGATTTTGTTCATAGGATTAGGCTGTTATGATAATGCAGGATCTTTTGTTCAGTGACTTGCTGCCCCCTGCCAAGTGTTTTGATAACTGTTTCCCTAAACTAGGTACATGTATTGGACTGAATGGGGTGGTAAACCAAGAATTGTCCGTGCCCACATGGATGGTACAAACAGTGCTGCGCTGGTAGACAGAGTGGGGCGTGCCAATGGACTTACTATTGACTATGTGGAGAAAAGACTCTACTGGACTGACCTGGACACGTCAATGATTGAATCTTCAAATATGCTAGGTAGGAGGAAATTCCAAACTTGGCTTTGAAGTAACTTGTGAGTAAGGGCTTTGATCTGTCACAATTATTTATTACTTAAATATGGAGCATACAGTCTTCTAAAAGGTTCTGTGTGGAATTTGGCTAAAGATCAACTTTTCTAATATGCTTTTCTGAACTGTTTCTGAAATTTGGTACGGATAGGTTGTACGTTTAATTCAAAGCATATTTACATATATTGTCTATTGGGGCATTGTCACTTTAAATTTGATATTCTCTGAGAGTATATGTAGGAGTTTATACCACCTCCAAAAAAAGTGCATCTGAACTTGGGGCCATGAGCTGCTGTTGTAGCTTTTCTGTGAGTATGATTATCATTCAAAAGTACTTGATCTCGTGTTTCCTGGGCAATTCCTTGATGAATCTTTTCAACTAAAAAAAACTTCTATATTTTGTTCCAAACACACAATTTGTTCATGTAATGTTTCCAGCATGTTCCTGTGACTATCTTCAGCCCATGTTTTATTTCAGGAGAACTAATGTTATTAATTGAATGCTTGATAATCTTGAATTGATGCAAATCTCAAAATCTCTAGGATTCTAATGATTGGTTGTATGCTATCTTTGGTCACTCTAGTGCATTACTGTTCACAATAATGTGCAAAGGAAACTTTGGCTGCATGATTGCTCACACCAGTGTTACACGGGAAATAGCAGAACTCAAAATTTTGCTTTCCAGCCTCCATCTAAGGTCAATTTCTTTAGATGAAGAAGTGATGTAATGGCCATTTTCAGTGCATTGTACCAGACTTGAATTTCTTGAAAGAACAAATCAACTTAAAACCATGGCTTTTCAGCCAAGTGAAGCCTATGCTAAACCAAGTGGAGAGCTTCTTGAGCTTATCCAAATACATTAATACAAGGGCAAAATGGCAATGCAATTCCATATTGCCCTCTTGGCTTCAATTCTAAAAGGACACATTGGAAGGCAGCGTTACTAATATACTTGGAAATACTACTAATTGTAGTTTTTATTAAAATTTTAGAGTACCCAATTCTTTTTTTCAATTAAGGGGTAATTTAGCGTGGCCAATCCACCTACACTGTACATCCTTTTGGGTTGTGGGGGTGAGACCCATGCAGACACGGGGAGAATGTGCAAACTCCACGCAGACAGTGACCTGGGGCCGGGATCGAACCAAGGTCCTGGTAACCATGAGGCAACAGTGCTAGCTGCTGTGCTGCCTCCATTACTTGTACTTCTTACATATTCAGCTAAGTTGGTTGCCAAATCTAATATTTTGTTGTTCATCAATTAAGGAAAACAGCGTGAAATCATAGCTGATGATCTGCCTCACCCTTTTGGACTAACGCAGTACCGAGATTACATCTACTGGACTGACTGGAATCTTCGCAGTATTGAGCGTGCTGACAAGATGAATGGACAAAACCGTACTCTGATTCAGGGGCATTTGGACTATGTGATGGACATCCTGGTTTTTCATTCTTCACGGCAAGATGGCTGGAATGAATGTGTGCAAACCAATGGTCACTGTTCTCATCTTTGCCTGGCTGTGCCAACTGGGTATAGGTGTGGATGTGCATCGCATTACATTCTTGATGATAACAACAGAACTTGCAGTTGTAAGTGTTTATTTCCATTACTCCAACATTGGTTTAGCTCACTGGGCTAAATCACTGGCTTTTAAAGTAGGCCAGCAGTGCGGTTCGATTCCCGTACCAGCCTCCCCGAACAGGCGCCGGAATGTGGTGACTAGGGGCTTTTCACAGTAACTTCATTGAAGCCTACTCGTGACAATAAGCAATTTTCATTTCATTTCATTACGTATTTTAAAAATCAATTTAGAATCCCAATTATTGTTTTCCAATTAAGGGGCAAGTTAGCGTGGCCAATTGATGGATCTCTGTGTCTAATTTCTATCACCAATCCACCTAACCTGCGCATCTTTGGGTTGGGGGGTGAAACCCATGCAGACGCGGGGCAATTTCATTTTATATAGAGTTTCAGAGCTTCTAAAATTCTTTTTAAGCTATTACAGTCAGTCATCCGTAATAACGCTGGGAATAAAACTTAAGAATAAAAGTGATAAAACGTGGTTCCTACTTTTTAAATTGCAGTAGATATTGCTGAAGCACAATCAAGGCATAATTAGAAAATAAAAGCAAAATTCTGCGGGTAATGGAAATCTAAAATTTTTTGAAGTTCCAATGAAGAGGCATATTGAACTTGAAACATTCAATCTATTTCTTTCTCCAGAAATGCTGCCAGACCTGAGTTTTTCCACCACTTTGTTTTATTTCATAATTCCAAGTTACTAAAAATTAAATACCGTACATTTAGACCAGATGAATGTTATCGGCATTCAGAATGTTAAATGGCTACATTTCTAAAACGGGTATCCGATATTTTGGGCATATCTGTTCAGTTACTCCCCCTGTTGCAGCTGAAATATAACCTCATTCACTCTGAACATTCTATACCACTCAGATGTCAAAGGATTTGATAACAACACGTTTAAAATATTACATCAAAATTTCATACTTAAACTTTGTTTGGATAATTGCAGTAATCATTTCCCACTGTAGCTGGTCTTATTTGCTTATAACTTAATGGCCTGGATTTTACAGTCCATCGCAAATGAATGATACTTGTCCACAGACTTCCTGTGGAACGTGGAATTAGAAATCCAAAACATCATGGTGCCCTCTACATATACAGAAGCTGTGTTTCTTCTGAACCAATTATGTTGAAGATTCCTTAGCCATGTAGAGTCTGAATCAGGAAGTCTTAAATTGGAATATTTAATTCAAAGCCTAAACAGGCATAAAGCAAATAAATATAGGATTAAGAGAGAGAGATAAAAGAGAGAGAAAAAGTAAAAATGGTTTGCATTTTTTAAAAAAAGCTCCCAACAATCAAAATTCAAAGGAACAGTCTCCACACTTGTTAATTAGCAGTGCCATAGCAATTGTTTAGCAATAATCATGACGGATTGCACCATTTAAAAACACTTGCGCTTGACTGGACAAGTACTGACATTTTCTGGTGTTTTGTTAGAATCTATCACAGGTTCAGCACTTACTGAACAGCCCATCCATTTATCTGAATGCTGAGCCTGTTGGAGAAATATTAGTTTAGCAAAGCTTATGGAGGAGCAGGATAACTCAACAGCAACTTTCTGATTTTACCCCAAATTCCAGGCCAACATCTTCAAAGTTTTGCAATAAGATTTCCTTTAATAGTTATAACCCTGTATGCTTGCTGAATAGCAATTAGATCTTTGTAGAAATACCTGGTACTAATAGTTTTTTAATGGTATGTATTTAATATGTTTTTGCTCTTTTAGCACCCATCAACTTCTTGCTGTTTAGTCAGAAGACTGCAATTAGTCGCATGGTGTTGGATGAACACCAAAGTCCAGATATAATATTGCCGGTACATGGTTTGCGTAACGTGAAGGCAGTGGAGTATGATGCTGTTGACAAGTTGATTTACTGGGTGGATGGACGCCAGAATGTCATCAAAAGAGCTAGAGATGATGGCTCTCAGGCAAGTGACAGAAGGAAGCTTTTAGAAACAGTGCTTACACAATGGAATTAGCGTTTATCTTTGATTAAATGAGTTTCAGCCCATCTCTTCTCAGTTTTCTCTCATTTTCTTTACTCATGTTCACACATGAGAATGATGCTACAGATGTAGAGTTTCTTCGGGTGGTAACTTATCCTTGTTGCATTTTTGCAAGTGTGTCAGCTAGCTGAATAGGCTCTATCCTGATTTTGGTTGACTTTCACATTTGCCCACTTTCCATCAGGATTACAAAATTGCAATGAGAAACAGGAGACGAGGCTAATTTTATACCTCTCACCCATTTGGGCCTCTTGCTCTATCCAACTGATACCCGTGATCTCAGCAAAGCATAGCGGTAAAACATGGGGCCCCTCTGGTTTGCATTGCTTAGTATCACGCTGTCTCTTGCACTTACCCACGAAGATTCATTAGGAAAGTCCTGAGTTATCTACCTTTCTAATACATGCATGTATCTAAAGTAAGGAACGTATTGTTTTTGAGCATTCTGTTTTTCAAATTATTTTGCAGCTGGTATTGTACTAAATTAACATACACCAAAATCATTAGCCTAAAATACATTAACCTTGGGTATTCGTCAATAAAGGACCTGCAGTGATGGCATGTCGGAGGAAGGCGCACGTTGGGTGGTTCCTGTTCGAGATTTGATTTTTTTTTTTAGCTTTATGCCCGGTCCCAGGGGCAATTTTTCAACAAATAAGTGAAGGAAGATGTAAGGAAAGAGGGGGATGTCCAAAAACCAAAAGAAAGCCGCCGTGAAGAAGGGGGCGAGTGAAGGTCCTCAGTCGAGCAAAAGGGTCAGCTTGGAAACTGGAAAGATGGCGGAGGCTGGGTCGATGGGTGGGGCCGCCCTGCTCACAGCAGAAAAGATGACCAAAGTGATGGTCGTGAAGTTTGAAAAGCAGTTTGCAAAACACCTGGAGGTGATGAGGAAGATTATAGCAGCCATGGGGCTGCTGGTTCCATGGTGGGCTGATTAAAAAGCTGCTTTGGTTCTGTGGGGCTTTGACCCTGTTATGATGGACAAACTACACACCCACATACATGTCCCATCCGTGCTACCTCATGCTCCCCATGCCAAGCTGTGGCACTTATGTGCCAATTCACCCATAATACATTGGATAGAACCAATGAACCCAATAGTATGTATAAAAAAAGCTTTTAGAAAAAGCCATTCATTGATAACTTCCCATTTTCTTAAAACCATTCTCGTCATACAAATATTGTGGCTACAAGTGGAGGTCAGAGGTTAGGAATCCTGTGGCAAGCAACACACCTGATTACCCAAAGCCTGTCCATCACCTACAAGGCACAAGTCAGGAATATGATGGAACACTTGCCTGGATGAGTGCAGCTCCCAACAACATTCAAGAAGCTCAATAGCATCTAGGCAAAGCAGCCTGCTTGATTTGCACACCTTCCGACAGACATTCACTCCCTCCACCACCGATGCACAGTAGCGGCTGTCTACACCATTAAACAAGATGCACTGCAGGAACTCACCAAGGCTCCTTAGACAACACCTTCCAAACCCACGACCACTACCATCTAGAAGGCCAAGCGCAGCAGATACATGGGACCACCACCACCTGGAGTCACTCACCATCCGGACTTGGAAATATATCACCGTTCCTTCACTGTTGCTGGGTCAAATTCCAGGAGCTCCTTTCCTAACAGAACTGTGGGTGTACCTACACCACATGGACTGCAGTGGTTCAAGAGGCAACTCACCACTACCTCCTAGAAAGCAGTTTGGAATACGCAACAAATGCTGGCCTAGCCAGTGAAGCCCATGTCCTGTAAAGATTTTTTAAAAAGGGGGTAGTTGGGGTATCCGATTTTAGCATTTGGGGGGGGGGGGGGGGGGGGGGGGGGAATATGAGGAGGACCTTTTGCACCTGCCTTTCAAATCGTTCCCTCCTGCAGGCTGTGGTTTACTAAATGTCTTGTACATGATAACTTGGTTTCAGTTGACCTGAAACAGGACTGAAAGCCTTGGGTCATTGATCTGAAATTCTGTTGCAGTCATGACTGGAACATATCTGTCTATCCTACAATTTCAAGCCAAATTGCTTGAGGAAAGGACAACAGAAATGTCTTTCATATGCAGAGATCTTTCTTATATCATTGTGTATGTTTCAATTCAAGGGAAACTAATTCCATTTCAAAACTAGGATAGATTATGTATGTACATTGTTGCTGTAAGGATGCCATGGGACTTACCTGGCTTTAAGCACATTAAAAGGTTTGCCAGCAATTGTTTTTTTTTAATTCTTCCTTTTTATTTTATTGTTTATTTATCTAGGCATTCGTTGTTGTTTCTGGACCAAACCAAAACCAGAATTCCGATATGCAGCCTCATGACTTGAGCCTTGACATCTACAGTCGTACTGTCTACTGGACTTGTGAAACATCCAACACCATCAACGTTAATAGACTCAACGGAAAGCCCATTGGAATAGTGCTTCGCGGAGAACATGACCGACCAAGAGCTATTGTTGTGAATGCAGAAAGAGGGTAACTGAATTTCTCCTTTGTGTTTAGCATTGAAGTGAAGTTGATTGAACAATTAACTCCTCCTGCACCAACACTGTTGACTCCTCCTCTGCTTCTGTGCCATCAGACACCCTGCCCAGCATTCAGTTTTGAACGAGCCGGATGTTTCTCTATGTAAATACTGAGAAGCACAAACTCCTGACTCCACTGAGCTTTGACAAAGGGTCACCTGAACTCAAAACGTTCGCTCTTTTGTCTCCCTACAGATACTGCCAGACTGCTGAGGTTTTCCAGCATTTACTCTTTTGGTTCCTGACTCCACCCCCTTGCCTAACCTCACTCTGATTCTGAACCAGGCTCTTCGCCACGCTGTTCGGCCCGGAACTGGATTTCCAACCTGATGACCTCATTCACAAAGACCATTTCATTTCAACTTTTATAACATCATTTGCATTTACCTTTCTTCAGTTCATTTCCACTGAAATACGTGATTGTTCATTTTGTCACCTCCAGACTCAATTACCCCAATTCTGTCCTAGATGACCTCTAACCAATGCCAGTTAAACTCTTGATTGGTGCAGCTTTGATTTGTCCATTTTTAAAATAAATTTTTAGCAAGTGTAATAAGATGCTGGTTTTATATGTGAGACGATGTCGCCGAGCAGCAAATCTATGTTTTAATCCTCCCTTTGTTCTGCAGGTATATGTACTTCACAAACATGCAGGACAGGTCCCCAAAGATTGAGCGCGCAGCACTTGATGGTACTGAAAGAGAAATACTCTTTTCAACTGGATTGATCCGACCTGTTGATTTGGCAATCGATAACAAATTGGGGAAACTTTTTTGGGTTGATGCAGATTTGAAACGCATAGAAAGTAGTGACTTATCTGGTAAGTTTAAGATCTCCACAATGCTCCTCAAATGTAATTAGCCTGTCTTCCATAAAATGACGGTTCCAATATTCTACTGAAAATGTGAAGTGAAAACTGGTTGCCAACTTTGAGTTTCCACAGCTGTATTTAGGGAAACTTTGAAATCCATCTTTAATAATGTTTCTGCCTGCCTTTGATCTTTCTTGTATAGCTTGGCAGAACTAGTACCTTTTTTTTTTCCAAGCTAGAAAAATCTAGTATCATGTTGTTGTAATTCTGCCTGTCAGTGACTCAGGAGGTCTTAACTTTGAAATATTAAATTTTCTTGGATAGAAGAATAACAAGTAAGATTTTTAAATTGATCATGTAGCCGAATTAATAATGGCTCAAACAGCAAGTTCAAATCCAAACATGGATAACTTTACCAAGTTTTATTGTCCCAGAAGTTCAGTAAGTGATGATATCATCGTGATGTTTAACATGTTTGGATCGAATTCCTCTTTTTGCAATTTAATGGTAGCTTTAGCCTTTTTAAAAAGGACTAATGTTGCCGTTACAATGCAGAGAAAGGAATTTGATATGATTGCATGAAACATTTGTGAGTAACATCGCAGGCTATTAGCTACAATATAACAGTGAATAGCTTTTTTACCAGGAAAACTTTGGTCTTGGTATGATATCAGAATTGACAATCAGTAAGTCATGTAATATGATGTAAATTATACAATGAATTGTGATGGGATGAAACCCTGTTTGCTATAGGGGTCATATTTACAATGAGATCTCCACTCAATGTATTGTTCGTACGGGCCTGCAGCACTAAACTGCACTTAATTTGATACCAATTGGCACTAATTTGGCAGTAATTTTACTCTCGAGAGGAAATATGACGATTGAAAACGAAATAGCAGAAGATACTCGCCTGAGACTCAAGCTGAGGCAGATTCTTGGTACTAAAGATAGTTCCTTTTATGTTTTATGTTGCGTCCAACAGTTCTGTACCTGACATATGATTGCTTGATGTTGATACGAGATACCCAAAACGGAAAGTGTGAAAAATTCCTAAAGCAGGTGTCGTTGGTGAAAAAAACAATAGCAGACTTCTTGTGTGTACCTGGTGGACTGCCAGCACTTTATTGTATTCTGTATCTGTGTGAGCTTTATTTTAACATATAATTTTGGACAGATATACAGTACAAAAACAAAGCCACATCAGCTGACTCGTGTTAAAATGGATTAAATTAGTAATAATAGCTCCTAAGCCATAGTTTTGATGAAAAACATTGTTGCTAAATAAACCTTTGCTTCCTTTTTATGTTTCAATCTTAGTTCTAATTGGGCAGGTGCTTACTTTTGTCAGCTTTAACCAGTATGAAGACTTGGAGCCTATCTTTAATCCTAAATTACTCTGCATTGTACATATATGACAACAGGCTTAGGTAGAATGTCACTTGGCATTTTCACCTGCATGAGGTTTATGAAATGAAATCTGCTTTTATTCTTTGTAAAGGCTAGCTCATTGAACTTGTAACTTGGCAGACATTCAAATCCACACTTTCCTACCTACCGACTGGGTAAAATAATAACCTTGCATTAATACGGCAACTTCCTCAACCTCTGTTTGTTCTAAAGCACTTTATAGCCAACTTTTGAAGTGTAATCAATATTGTAATGAAAATAAAAATTGGCAGTCAATGTGCACACAGGAAGTTCCCACAAACAGTAATGGGATCATGATCACCTCAATAGTTTGGTTTAGTGAGATTGATTATGGGACAAATATTGGCCAGGAAAACGCATTGCTTTTTCTTCAAAATAGTGCCATGGGCTCTTTTATATTCAACAGGGAGAGCAGTCAGGAGCCTTGGTTTCCTGTCACCCAAAAATATTGCACTCCAGTGTCAGCCTAGGTACTTGTGCTCAAATGTCTGGAGCGGGATTTGAACCAACAATCTTCTGACTTGTGATTGGTATCTGGGAAAATTTGCCTTATTTTAATTGTTTTTGGGCTGTCCAAAAAGCATTAAAAGTTGGCAGAATGAAACCTCCTTAAACTTTTTTTAAAATTTCTTGACGGTGCAACAATTTATAAAGAGTAATTCTTGCTACTGCATGCAATCTACATTTTCATTGATTTATTTGAACGTTTTTGTTTTTAAATTTCACTCAACGCCGACTTCACATGACTCTCTTGGGTTTGGATTTACCCCCATGTGGGAATCACATCCTAACCCCCTTCCCCTACCAGTAAAGTAAGGATCTGTTGGAAATAGAGGTGGTCCTTCTGGACCTGCAGTCCCGGTACCATTTTGGAAAAGGTGAGAAGTCTCCACGACATGGGGAAATTAGTTCAGAATTTGTTCTCCCAACTTATGATGGCTTAAAAGGCGGATCAAGTGTCCCATGGAGCTATGTTGAAAACGCAATTTGCGTCACATGAATGCTGATCGCCAACACACTGGAATATTATTCCCCCGGCAGCAGGTGTTTAGAATGTTTACCTTCACGATTATACATAAGTGGCATGCATCTGATGAGGTAGACTGCTTCCTGGACTTTGAGGGCAGTAGATGCTGATTTTACCTTCTGTTCACACTGCCACTGAGAGATATTACCTGCCTTTAGCATAAGGTGCCCCAAGGAGGGTGTGACCGAGACAGGGGTGGGGGGCCAGTCAAGAAACCAAATGAAAGAGTGACAAGTTGTCCAGGTGCTGGTTTAATATGGCGCCCAGGCATTAGAACCTGTGAGGTAACGGCGGGGTAACATTTCCTGTCAGCCCCACCGTAAGATTCAACCACATTGATGCATAAGTAATACGCAGGACCGTGTTCAGCCAACCCGCTCTCCAGCAGAGGCCTATCCATCCACTTCCACCACCGATCGGGCTTGGTCTCCAGAACAGAAGATAATGCTCCTTGTGTCCAATCCCCCAAATATGATTGAGTGTCAGCCACCAAGCTATTCAACTCTTTGGGGGGTGGGGGGTGATCGCAGAAGAACCATTCATGACTTCATGGTCAGAACTTTTAGTTATTCGACATCCCCTCCCCCAGGCCCAGTTCTGAGGAAGGGGGGAGTAGGGGTGGGGGAGTGGAATTGCTCGGACTGGATACCTTCCAAGATCCGCAAGGTTCACAGACGGGAAACCCACCCTTGACCCAATTAAG